>NC_056716.1:11658096-11988267 GCF_018831695.1 Puntigrus tetrazona
TCCTCTTGTTAACCCTAATTGTTTCCACACTCCTGCAACCCATTTTGCTAATTACCTCCCTACTTAATCTCTCGTGTTTTCTGTCCTTTGCCAGTCCGCTGCCTGGTGTTAGTTCATTCCTAACGCTGAAACTCTGTTGACTAGTTTGACCAGTTTTGTGTTTGTCCAGCCAGTCCTGTCCTCAGTCTAGTTATTGTTTTATTGCTTTTTTCTATTTTTGCTAGTTTTGTTTTCCCCTGTTCCTCTGCCCCCACCCTCTCCAGTTCCAACTTTTTGCCCCAGCTCAAGACTCTCCTCTCCTCCGGCTGACCTTTGGGTGTCAGTGCCTGTCTCGGTCCTCTAGTGGGCGGATGCTGGACGATGGCTCCAGTGGGAGGCTCATCACCAAACCACCTTTTTCTGCCCCACCGGTTGGGCCTGGTTCACCCTTCGAACTGTGTCTGCCAGATGACCCATCCTTCACTCTCTCTACAGCTGGGATTGTGGCTGGAGTGGACTGCCAGTTGTTTCACCCTCTTTTGGACTATTAGACAAAGACCTTTGTTTGTTCTAATAAATTATTTTTTTCTGCAATTGGGTCTGCTCAAGTCTGTCACAACAAATACTAATTTCAGTATTTACTAGCATAATATTTAATTGTTATTATTTTAACTGGACCTAAGCTAAGTTTTATTTGTATTAACTAACACTAATTTACAAATTAACTTTAATTGTTAATGCTAGTTAATGTATATTGTATAATGTATATAATGTATATAGTAATGTATATTCCATCACATTTACATCATTTGACCGCAAGGCACCACCCAAAATGTCTCCATAAACAATCACGATATTAAAAATTATAGTTCTGAAGCTGGAAAAAAGTCAAACCTTGCAATCATTATGTTTTTGTGATCAATCATTACTGTCACTTCGAGTACTTGGGTACATTTCTTATTCTGTACAGATACGCAGAGGAATGAAGTATTCTTTATCATGTCACATTGAGCTAGAAACCAAATGACAAAAGACAGGCTGTCAACAGAACAAAATTATGTGTGTTTTTCTGTAACTCTGAAGCAGTCATATTACGCCATATAAATCCAGGAGATATGAGGGAGCGGATTACTAGTCTGATCTCACGCTGTTTGCCTTATGTCGTCTATATCGTAGTAACATAGACTTTCTCAATGCAGAAAAGAAAAGAAAGAAAGAGAGAGAGAGAGAGAGAGAGAGTTCCTCGTGGACCAAATGAATTTCCTCAAGACCAATTTATTCACCAAATAATTAAAGTATGAATTTCATAGACCATTGATTTCTTTTGCATAGTAAATACAGGTGGCGCGCTCCCGTTGATTAATCACTGAAGGATTGCCACTCTTTAAAGAGATTCCAGTTCAATTTTTTCCATACACAAGGGCTAATATCACCTGAGTAAACAATGAATATTTATCTCATAAATAAAAATTCAAAAGGACTCTCATGAAAAGCGTCCTCGCAAAGCATCAACCAATATAAATCACGTATGTTTCTAGCTGGATTTGGCCTCAGCGCCCCGAGGCTTCTGATACTGTTTTTTGAGTTCATTTTACTAGGTTTGAAACAAAAGTTACGACTGTCAGCGATTGTGTAAAAAGGTGAAGTTATAGTCAAGAAGCACTGAATCGGAATGGAATGCAAATTCATGATGAATGTGAATCCGGAAAGGTACACTAATGCTTTATTTCTACGAAATATGAAGTACAATTCATTTAGCATGTTTATAGGTAACAGGCTAAACTACATTTGCAAATCATTTTCTATTTTAGTAAGATAATGCTTAACTAGTAAGAGCAGTGTTGTACACATTATGAGCATCTTTGGCACTTTGTTTTGTTTTTGGTAGCTTAACATATGGCGCGCCATAAACACGATTTCTGACCACATACTGTTGAAAACTTCTAGAAGAACTTGAAATGGCATTAAACGGATCAAAGATAAAAAAATACAGTCATTTTTATTTTTTAGTGGTAACGTCAGTGCTCCATGCATTCACCAGGGTCAGAACCAAAAACGCCCACTACACTTTGAGTGGTAAAGCTACAGCTGGTCGTATTGAGAGTAATAATATCCTGTTTACATCTCAGTGATCTCAAATTATTTCAATTACTTTCAGTTTTAAAAGTCATCTACCCATATTAATGTGGATGAAACCTCCTACGAGCAATTCAGGCAAATGAAAGACAAATTAGTCTCAAAGCCTTCCTACGAGTCCTAAAATAAATCTCCCTGCATGTTCTTCCCATTCCACGAATATCAAATCCAGACTGTTAATCCTCCAAGCAAACATTTAATAATTCCCACTCATAGCTGAATGATGTTCGTACAGGTTATAGTACAGTTAACGTGTTAATGTAAAAATAAAAATAAAAGATAATGCAAAAAAATGTTGCATGCTTATTGGCTGCTATTTTAGTTCTAATTCATATGCTTACTACTTTTCATTTATGTGAAATTTTATTTTATATACTGTACATAAACAGCATAACATTTACTTGAGAGTTCGCATTAAATGTTTGCTTATGTGTCGATGTCATCAGATTCTTAAAGCCTGGTGCCCTTGCAGCTCTTTCAGCCTCATGGGAAATCAGTATTGGCATTTAAAGACAAATCATTCTGTGACCTCGTAGCTAATGAATGATGTTAATTTTCACATCAGCTTTCCGCGCTAGTCAAACAATTGCAGAAAATCAATACACTAAAAACAGACTTGTCTCGTGTAAATAGGTTGCTCGGTTCTCGGTTCCTCAGTTCCCTAGTTCTAGAACAATGCCTCTGCCTCCTACACACACAATCACTTATCATAGCATATATACAGTAGCAGTATACACACACTGGACTGGATTTATGTTTCAGTAACCCAAAACATTTTAATATAAGGCTTAATGCTTAAAATAATGGACATCGATTGTAAAGAAAATGTAAACTAGCTACATATTTTTAATCTAAAAACAAGGATCTTCTTTACTTTTCCATTAGAGGACAGCTGAGGAGTGAGATTTGAGACAGGCCACTAAAATGCTCCTCATGCTGCCTGGGTCTGCGTGAAATAATTGTCTGAGTGCGATTTCTTTTTCATTTCTAATGATCCGTAAATTTGAGCCTTGATGCTGATGCTTGTCTGGAAACACACTGCATCGACCAGTTGGAGACGGATAGGTTGACACACAAGGACCGTAATTTCCATATGGAACAGGAAGCTCAGTCAGTTCTGATGCAAATCACTCTGGCAAAGTCCTTTGAAAATAATTCTTCGCTATTGTCCTGAAGAAAACCGGCCAGCACCTTGGTGCTGTATTTGAACAGATGCATCTAGGAGTGTTTATTCACCCGGGAGGGCACAAGAAATATCAGTCAGACTTTGCGCTTTATTGAGTTATAAAATAATGGCATGAATGTCAGATGACACATGCTAAGGAGAGCCGGGCTGAACTAAATGAAACAGAGCTGCCGATGATATCTACCAAACATAAAGATATCAGATGAGGAGGGTTTGTGTGTGTGTGTGTGTGTGTGTGTGGAGGGGGTTATTCGGGGAAAGATATGGAAACTAAGCCGAAAACTGTGTCAGCACAAGCCGGGATTTATTTTGCTCAGAATGTTTGGTGATTTTAGACCTGCACTAATACCACTGAAGCTCTCTCAGTTCTTATCGTGGTGTAAACAGTAATGGTACGCTCACGCTTGTATGGTGCAATAATGACCTCTGTCTGTTTGGAATCTCACATCTGGACACAGTCCAACGTGGTTTAGAAAGATGCGACAGTCAAGTTGCAAGTGCTTTTGAAGTAATATCAGATCACTATACTAACGGGAAATAAATAGGACAAGATTTTTGCAATGCCATTATTTTTACCTTGAAGTTAATTCTTTGAACTTTGCAGAGAATTTGTAAAGATTGCACTCCCCATATATATATATATATATATATATATATATATATATATATATATATATATACACAGTACATACACACACAAAGACAAAGACACAGTCATGGCCAAAAATATCGGCACCCTTGGTAAATATGATCAAAGAAGGCTTTGAAAATTAATCTGCATTGTTAATCCTTTAGATCTTTATTGTGAACTTCTATTGAACCCTATAGAAAATGAGTGAGGTGAATTTAAGAGAAAAAGCACAAACATGGAGCTGGGAATCTAAAGAGAATGGAGTGATTCTGGATGTAGGAATGGTCACTGAACTCTTGTCGGGTGTTCTCTAACATCATCAGGCATTATAGGAGAAAATTTTGAGCTGTTAAACTGGCAAATAGAGGATTCAAAAAGTAATGAATAAAAGGGTACTTAAAAAGGTACTGTTAATTGTGGCCATTGTGTATTAGAGAAAAAACATTAATTTCATAATGACATTTCCCCCCATTTTACATTCTTATTATCCAATACAAGGTTAGACTTTTGCGATATTTAAAGAAAAGATAAAAGTTCAAAATGGTTTAATAATGCAGATTAATTTTCACAGGCATGCATTTAAGCACATGTAACAACCTTTTGGTTATGCAGCAAGTAGCTGTAGACTCGATCTGTTACAAATGTGTAACAGTAGCAGCCAGTTACATCTACATAATAACAAACTGTAAGTACAAATCGTTCCATAACGTAGCATGGTAAGTACATTTTGTTTTATGTAAGTACCATGGCTACAACTAAGTACTTACTAGGTGATTACTCTGTATTATGGACTTCTTAAAATAAAGTGTTACCAACTGGATGACAGCCTCATCGATCTTCCCTATTAACGAGAGACAACGCCCATCTCTGGACCAATCAGACTCGCTTAATATAAGGACTTGGACAAAAACGGGGAGCGCATTTTACCTTTCTGAGAGCTCTCACTTGTTTGTCACGCTGCCCATATTTTCAAGTTTGTTGTATGATTTACTGTTTTCTTGGAGTTACTTCCAATCATTATTTATTTTGTCTCCGCCTCAACTCTGACTCTGGCTTTTTGCTTGATTGTGCTGTGATTTGATTCCCACTATTTCCAAGAGTTGATGACTGGGTTTATCTCTTGACTCAAAGTGTTGAGACAAGGTTAGTATGTTACGTGACCTACACAATACAACATGTAGATTTTCGCTGAATAAAAACGGTAGGAGATATTGTTTGTATTTAAGTTTTGTTAGTGTAGTTAGTAGTAGTTAGTTTGCTTTTACTCTGAAGATTTGATTTTGTTTTATTTTATTTTTTTTGTTTAAGTTAGTGTTGAATGAGTTGAAGTTTATATTGGTTTTTAATATTATATTTCTTTACTTTCAGCTCACGTCTCACACTGTTGAGTTTCTTTTTTCAATGTGTACATATTTTGTAAATATTTACTTTCCTATTTAAATAGGATCTGTGAATACATAAAAATCAATCAAATGCTTGTTTTGTTGAACATAATTCCTTACTAAAGTTTTCCAATAAAACATTTTTAGTTTTTGGTTAATTCATTGCTCCACACAACACATAATTTAGTAACAGGCAACTTTCCTAACTCTAAACTCTAAACTTGTTTATTAATTTGTTTCTTGTGTTGACTTCCCTATTGTTCCTTGTGTTTGTAACACATTGTACTTATTATTTAACCTACCCATACCAGAAAACCTGTTCTTAACCATAACTATATCCCACCTTAATGGCAGTAAAAGTGTTTTATGCGATACAATATGAACACAATAAGTACATTGTACTTATTATTTATCTAAGTACAATGTAGTTAAAGCCACCTAACATAAAAGTGTGACCCAATACAGATTTTGAATCATTCTAATGCTCTATACCCTTGAATAACCTTACATATAGGCTAGGTAAAGTGTCACCAGTTTATTGTTACTAATATATAATAGTTTTTACATTTACCAAACTTACAAAAAAATTTTAAGCTATAAATAAATATTATTAGAATAGATTTGACATTTCTGTCTGTCTACATCAAATTCAGTGTAATTCAGTGCCATTTCTATCTAATTATTTCTGAGTATAGCAATTTCTGAGTGAACACTGTTTCAAAGTTAATGCTTAATGCATGAAAAATAACAGATTTAGTACAAGCTGAAAGTGAGTAATGAGATTTTTTAAAAAGTGAACTATGACTTTAAAACAGTCTTCTTCGTTAAGGGACCAAGCAGACAGGAAGAGAGGAAGCTGGATGAGGTTACTCTGGGTCTCTGGGAGCACTAAATGTTTTAAAAATGGCCATCTCACCACAAGCCTTTCATCTGATAGTGCTCGTTCAACTGTCCTGTCTGTATCCTTCTCTTCCCAATCTCTTTGTCTCACTGCATCTCACTGAGTTCATTTAACCTGCAATTACAGGGACTGGTGCAAGACAAGCAGAAACTAAAAAACAGCCAGAAAGGTGAGATTAACTAGTTTTAAAAGGACTAATTTAGATCAGCAAGAGTCCAAGCTGGTTTATGAATTTTAATACTGGTTTTGTTACCAGTTTTTTTTTTTTTCATTTCTACTCTCCAGGCAAAATGCTAAAAAATACATTCAAACTACTGATATTTGATGTGTAACATACAGCTATTTGAAGAAGAATGTGAAGCTGAATTTCACTAGTTACTAAATACCCATTACTAATGTACATTTTATATTGATATACATTTTTTTCTGGTATATATCTGATGTTGACAGCAATATATATTTGCTATATCTCTATAAAATTAATGTCTGTTGTTTCATTCATTTATTTGTTTGTGCATTCATTCATTCAAATACACACACACACACACACACACACACATATATATATATATATATATATATATATATATATACATATACATATATATATATATATTAGATTTTTTTATGACAGTACATTAAAAGCTTTAAAATAACAAATAAAATCTACAAAAAGTGTCTGCTGTTTCATTCATTCATTCATTTTTTGACAGCTTAAGATTAAATTAACTTTTAAATTGTGGGTTTAACATTAACATTTATATATATATATATATATATATATATATATATATATATATATATATATATATATATATATATATATATATATATATATATATATAAATTAATGTAATATAAATGTTTGGTAAAATTATAAATGCCTTTAATTATAGCACTTACCTTGCCGTTATTTGTCACAAATTTGGTACCCAGCTTCTTGTTCAAAATTTGCTTATTTATAAGCCTACCAAACCTCCTCATTATGAATCGTTCACAGTTTGAGTTATTAGCTTCTGAATTGCGATTGTCTGTTGCCTATTTCAGTTGATTTGTCTAATTGCTATTTCCAGGCACATATTTAAGCACATGCACCAAAGAAAATCTGACTCAGAGCTGCTATGATTTGTTTTTAGCTGTAGTGCCTGTACTTGCATTTAAATGGGGCATGAAATGGTCCACTTTCATAGTATGGAACCTACAGTAAGTATGAAATACACCAGAGCAAATCTACTACTGGCATAGACGATAAATCTATACGACTTGTAATATCGATGTTATAAGATTCTTGAATATAAGATTGGTTTTTATGCAGCCAGCATCCAAAACAAAATGCATACTGGTGACCTTTACGCTGCTCTTTTCAACAGGGTATATAGAGACAGAGACAGAACGGAGAGAGAGGACCCACCTGGTGAATGAGCAGGGGGGGCACACATCAACACAACGCCCTGGCCTTCCCTCACCGAAACAGCTCCTCTCGCCCGTCCGCTGAACGCCCCGAGATCTGCAAACACACACATGCGAGCCAGTGACAGAGTGACACACGGTGGCACAGAGGCAGCTGTTAACCTGCAGATTAAGGGTCAGAGATTGCATGAAAATCGGATAAGCGCTCGCGGCTTGGCTAGATTTAGTATCTGTCACCTGAGGTTTGACCTCCGCGTGAGCTTTCACTTTAACCTGCTCCACACCCCAAATCCGACGCTTAAATCTCACTTCCTGTTTCCCTCCGGACACGACGGCCAAGTGGTAATTAAAACAGGTAACCTTGCTCGAGCCTTCAATCTTGTGAGTACCTTTAAATACCGGCGAGACGCGGAAAATCATTTTAGTTCACAAAAAGCGGAGAATTGTGGACGATCGTTACAGTTTCAAGCCATGTCTGAGGAGAGACGTCGGGGGGTATTTTTAAAATGTAATTTGAGTTGGAACGCAGAGGTGAAGGTTTCCACGTGTAGCGGCGTTCTGGAAGTCACACAGAGCAGGGATGGTTTCATCAGGCCGCGGGAGTCTCGCTACCGAGTCGACAGGTGGAGCTACTACAGTTAATCTGTTGAAACAAATTGCATTTGCATAAATTAGCATAATTAATCCGCAAACTCTAAGCACAACACCGCGCCATTGGCTGACTGCCCCTCGTAGCGAGAAAAAGTGAAGGGGGTGTTGAACTAGAAAGGATCGCAAAGAAATGACACGTTTTGACGTGAAGAACAACTTTAGCATTGTTCATTTGTGAGAACGATCAAGTTTGTTTTAGAAGTTTCTAAAATATAAAACTAAATATGCACATTATTCGGTCTAACTACGTAGCATATAAATCTGGTGAGAAATATTTGCGTTTTATTCATCTGCATCTACCTTCGGTGTCGAACGCTCGTTTGAAAAACGACAGATTGAGACGCTGTCGAAATCTTTTCTGAAATCCAGAAAACTGCAAATGACTTTTCTCCCTTTTCTCAGCAGAAACGTTTCAAATGCAAGAGACAAAGTCTCCATTTAATCTCAAAGCCTTCTCGGAGGAAATATTGAGATATCAAAGATATCTCACTACTGACTTTTTTGTGAAAAATGTTGAAAGGCCTCAAAATCTCAAACGCAGCAATAATAAAGTCTGCCTTTTAGCCGTTAACATACAAAATGAGCATTCAGTGACACGGCCCTATATCGATTCAACTCTTAATTTTTAAATTACATCGTTTTGAAGGTCATTTTAGCTCAGTATGAGCCTGCACTTGGAACTTACACTTCTCTAAGCTCTTGGTAACAAGGTGCAAATGGAAATAAAACGTTAGCAGCATTTACGGAGGTCAGCAAATCAATAAGTGTCCCAGTTAAGCATTGCTGTGCTGACATATCAACAAATATAATGGCGCAACCAGAGTTTGACTGGAATGACACTTAATTATGCTTAGAAGCCACATTCAATGCGAAGAACTAAACAATAACAACTTTTTTTTTTTTTCTAGGCTCTTGAGAACAAAAGCCAGGGACAAAAAGCTTTTGCTAATTAAAAACAGTTTCCGATCCAGAGGAAGAAAATATCTTGTCAGTTATGTTTGTTTTAAGCAGTAACTTTTATTTTAATATTACACTTTGATATTTGTCATATTTAATATTTTTAAATTTTTAACATTTTTAAAAAGTATGCTGGGGTGAAAAAGCGTGTATATATATATATTTTTTTCGTTTTCTAGGACAAAAATCTAAACATACTTGTGTATCAGATAATGCACTACAGTTAAAATTATAATCAGTCTTTTAGTGTGTTAGTCAATGCATCAAATTAATTTGTGCGCTTCGTTAATGCACAATAAAAGATGATTAAAATACAACATACTTAAAAGTGAAACTTTGAATTCAACATGATTAGAAAGTTCAAAATTATTAAAAAACAAATATTAAAAAATATTCTCAAGTAGTTTTTAAAATATTTTAAGTCCACTACAAGTGCACACTCAATACAATTAAGTAGTCTACACTCATTTTTCAAGTAGAAGCAAAAGCATTCGTCTCTTTTGTACGTCACATGTGATAATAAGAAAAGTGGCAAATTCAGCAACTTTCCGTCAAGTATAGCGGTTCATATAATTTTTTTGGTTTAATTGTATGCACTACGTGAAAGAGTTCCAGCAGGCTTAGACATGTGGGTAATTAATCTTTTTTTTTTTTTTTTTCTTCTTTCCTCATTGTGGGTTGAGACAGAAAATAAGACAGAGCTTATGGGACAGGAGACGAGCTGTTTCATCTGCCCCGGTCGTGGGTGGTGTTGATTAGGCCTTTTCAGTCTGAAGTGAGGCAGTTTTAATTTCACACAGCAGCAGTGACGTCGGGGGGCCTGGGAGAAACTACCGAGCGTGGTTAATTTCTGCATATCAAGCAACACAATCCACACAAACGTGAAACAACATTTGCAATCCACATCCATACTGCGCCTACGCTGCATCTATTCATCAGCTCTGAAAACAAAAGTCACAGAATGAATTCATGAGTAAACGGCAGACAAGGAAGTCCCAAACGCAGCAGGCATCTGGTCCTGAAGGTTTCAAAATATCTAGGCTAACATGACTGGTTTTGATCCAACAATGCAGTGAATCACTTTTACTGAACAATAGCTGATCTTTGCCCCTGTCTATTATAACATCTGACAGTCCGCTATATTCTCTGGTGGATTTGAAAAGCACAACCTTGACATGTGCTCTGACATAATATATAGACATATATATGTGTACATCATGGCAGCATAAAGCTCACAGGTCAACAAGAAACACACCTTGACTTGAAAGAGCGGAAGAAATACATTCCAGAAAGAGAGGAAGCATTTCACGAATACTGCAGTATGACATATGGCACACTGTGATCAAATGGACAAATAAGTAAGTTAACTTAATAATAATTTAAATACCTCAGATAATAAAAAGTAAACAGAAATGATGACATTTTTAAATGCCAAGTGCACTTAAATTAAAAGAGGTTAAACCAAAGGGAACTATGGACATGCAAAATAATACATTACCCACATGTTGTGTTCTGGTCATTTTGACCCATAAATTATTTCATCTTTTGATTTTTCTTGAAAATTCTAGTTTTTTATAGGGCTAAAATTGACTGAATTAGGGTATAACATATATATATATATATATATATATATATATATATATATATATATATATATATATATATTACTACAAATATTGGATTTGGTTAAAAATAAAATAAAATAAAATAAAATAAATGCTTTTTAATTTTATTCTTTAAAATGAAATATGTGACTGTGCTGGCAAAATGAGTCAGAATGAGCAGATTTTCAAAAATGAGTTGTTTTGATTTTCACATGCTCAGTTAAAAGACCTTCAAAATGATATATGAATTGTGAAATGAATCTGACAAAAAAAAAAAAAAAAAAAAAGACTGAGCTACACATGTTTGAAGTCGACAGAGTTTAGCAAAGTCGGCTCTGAAAAATTCGGCCCAATAGTCTGGTTTAGGGGTGGGTTTAGTTCCAAATCGACCAATCAGGTTTAACATGAATGGCCGAAAGGGGAAGGCACAGTGGCACAAAGGTGAGAATGCCCCCTTCATTTAGGTATTACTTGCCATGGAAACAAATAGAAACATACCTCAGCAACATACCTCTGAACTGTACATATCTGGCAGTATACGGACCCATGGTATTTCCGTGTCAGGTCAGTAATACTCCAAGGTTTGTCTGGAAATCTGAAAAAGTTTACTTGTCCGTATACAGTCCTTTTTTATGCCGTGGATACTTTTCAACTTATTCTACTAACCGTAACGTTAAACATACAGCAAAATACTCTGATATTTTTTTTTGACATATAAAGACATGCAATCCAGGACCTAATGACCTGCCTGACCATCTAGCTTTCTGCCCTAAGAAAACACAACAAAAAAACCCACTGAATTTACTTTGCCCTAGATTCTGAGTTTTTGCTGAGTGATTCATCAGTGCATGTTATTTCACGTCATTTATTCATTTCCAGACTAAAATGTCTGGTCTTAAATCTGAAAACAAAAAAAAATGTAAATGATTTAACAAGGCTGCTAACACATATGCTGGCTCTGTAATTACTGTGAAGCTTTTGCATGCATTTTTATTCATCATCACATGGAAATCGACATCAATAGACATGCATAGACACGCATAATCGCAGACATTCAACACTGCTGCCAGCATCGCTAGGAAGCACAGCGTACTTTGTCGAACGCAGTCTGGATTTCCCTTTCATTGTGATTTTGCCATTCAAGTTGAACAGCTTGTGTTTGGACACAGTCTTGGTCACATAGCATTTTTTGGACATTAACTCATAGTCGGCCATTCTTTTGATTTCCCAAAGCACTTCAGTTTTCTCTCTTCATTTGTGCACAGTCAGATGCTCCTGCATGAATACAGTCATCCTGCAGAAGAAAAGCTTGCCAACCTACTGGTTAACACTCCCCACTACAGAGAAGCTGTTAATCTGTCGCATTTCATGCGCTGCATGGGTTTGAGAGAGCTCTGAAGAGCAAGTGGGCTGTGTGTTAGCGGTGTTTCTGTGTTTTGGAATTAATCTTTTAAAAGAATGAATTCTTTCTGTGCACTTCTGTGCAGAGACCGTTTGTTAAGAGCTTGACTGCTGAGATAAATTTTTCTTGCCTTCTCACCGCAGCACGATGCACTGATAAAGAGTGATCAAGCAAAATATCTAAACTAGCTAAAACTTTTCTCTGTTTTTAGAAAAATTAACTTAGTTATGTGCAAAATAAATATAAGAGTTATGTAACATGAGCATGGCATTACATTCGAATATGTATGTGTGTGAACCTGCCTTATTTGCATAAATAAATATTATATTGGTAGTACTTAGAATAGGGAATACTTATTGACAACTTTTCAGTCCCAATTAGCAGTTTATTAATAGTTTAAGGCAATTGTTAAGTTTAGGTATTGGGTAGGATTAGGGATGTAAAATAATGTAGAATAAGGTATGAGCTTAATTACTACTAATAAATGGTTAATATTCTAATAATATGCGTGCTAATAAGCAAAGTTAAGAGACCCTAAAATAAAATTTTATTTGCAGTTTTTTTTCTTTTGCTGTAATTTATATTTACCATGAATAATCAGCTGAATGTAAAGTATGATTTGTATTATTACTATTATTATTGTAATTTGTTCATCTGTGGGGTTAAAATAGACCAAAACAAAAAAGATGAAAAAAATACTTAATACTCAAAAATGGCTAATAATTAATTGCAAGCAAATAATTACAAAATAATAATAATAATAATAATAATAATAATAATAATAATAAAATTTAGAAGACTGAAACAGTACCACTTTTTTTTTTTTAATTTCTACAATTTTTATATTTCATATGATGATTTACAAAAGAAAAAAAAATAAACCAAGCTATCCATTTGAATTGAACTGATCCAAATTTGATTTAATTAAAAGTACCCCTTATTTAAGTCATTAAAGAGTTCACCCAAAATCTTTCTTTTATTTTTTGTTCTATTAAACACAAAAAAATGAAGAATGTGCGTAACCAAACCCTACTGATCTCTGACAACGTTCAGCCAATTAATCATTTATTAGCTAGATTCTTAGCATCATCATCCACTAAATCCAATATCGGTCAAGTGCCGTTCCAGTCCATTTGCGTTCAGCAAGGACTTCTTACGCCGCTCCACAGCAGCAAAAACATAAAGAGCCGTCAACAGGCACAACACCTGTGTTTAACGCTCAAACCTACAGGGGGCTGCACACAATGAAAGACAATGAGATCAAAGTTTCTTTTTTTTCCATGAAAAACGAAAGCATCTGCTGAGAAAAGACACGACACCTCTCTGGGACTGAAGAAAAGGAAGAAATAAAGTTTAAGAGAGAGCAATTCAATAGTTTATATCTTATTTATGTGAAGCGGGTGGCTGGCAGGCCGGGCCGTTGGAATGCAGCAAGCGTCTGTTGCTTCCTCCCGGCTCCAGGCAGGAAAGAGGGATTGGTATGAGCTGTGAAATGTATGGCCTTGGAAAGGTGATCTCCTCCAACAAACTGTCACGAGAGAGCCAGGATGGAGAGCCTGGGAATCCCATTGTAACAGCACAGATTATTGATTTATTCGGCGCTGTCACTACCACCTTCTTGTTCTCCATATCAGCAAGTTATCCCTGGCCCTCGTCAATTCACTCTAGACATATGAATTATAACTAATCAATGCTCTCCGCTGTAGTCTAAATGGGAA
This sequence comes from Puntigrus tetrazona, assembly GCF_018831695.1. Taxonomy (NCBI): domain Eukaryota; kingdom Metazoa; phylum Chordata; class Actinopteri; order Cypriniformes; family Cyprinidae; genus Puntigrus; species Puntigrus tetrazona. The sequence continues at coordinate 11,672,054 of NC_056716.1, forward strand.
AATAGATTTTCTTTTGTTGTTCCTACATGGTCAAAGGAAAAGATGTGATAAATGACATATCTTTAGACAGCTAGGGTCATGAAACATGAGAGCGTATGCGACATGTAACGAGTTTTTCTTTCTCGCTTTATTTCTTTCTTTGCTCGCTAATGTAACAGCGGCATTAAATTATGAGGGCAGCCGGTCCTGCTAAAATTGCCATCGTTTACAGGACTGTCAAAAACTAAGCAACGGATTGACATAATGAGTGTCATAAAAGAGGCATGTAAAATAATGGATCCAAGTTAGGATAGAAAAGATAAAAATCTGTTGACTGGGTTTCTTTTTCTTTTCCTAGCGCTCATCTCGTATTTTCCTGACCCCTCATCTTGGATAGTAAAATGAGACTTTTGTAAGGTAAATCGATATTCATCTGTTCTCAACTATAAGGGAGGATGGGAGATAAGATAAGAATCTGCAAGAACCGATGCTCTCATTTCAATAATTGTGTGTCAGTCAAGACAATACTTGACCTTTTTTAAGGGGTATTTAAACATGCATTGTGATTAATCAAGCTGATGTCTGATTGGATGTTTAAATACAATTTATACATGGACACAGAAAAAAGGTTTTTATTTATTGTCCTAATTTACACCCCCAATCCAATTTACTAATCCACAATGAGAACCAATCAATCATTTTTAATTAATTTTCCCAATATAAATTGTCAAATTTACCAATACACAATGATATCCTTTTGCTGTTGATTTCAAATAAATAAATGAATGCAAGTAAAGTCACAGTTGGAACACACTTCTAAAAACAATAAATACTGCATAACATTCATCTACTTAAGTTCCAAATGGCTTGCAATGTTGTTGGACCTGTTAAGGCACCATAACATCACATCAAATGCACCATAGTGTGTTCCAACTGTGATTTTACACTAGGTTTCAGAGGGCTACTCACATGCACCCAGCTGCTATGCACCCTTAATGCATCAGGGCCTTTAAATTGGAAGCCACTTTGAGCCACTAGTCTCTAGTTCAGAGAATCCAGTTCCAGATGGCCCTGTTTTCTGTGGTCAAACAGAGTAGAGCTCTGAACAGAACCACCCTATGTACATATCCACAGGCTTTCAAGCCATGATACCTGAGTCACATGCTCCCACTTTGGAGGGGTCTGCTGAGAGAGAACTGGATCTCAGAAGGGAGTGAGATCAGAGGCACTCCCTCTGCCTGCAGTCTTCAAAGCGTGGCCTTGTAACTAGCTTGAACCAGGGAGTTCTGCTTCTCAAAACAAAGAGAAAGGGAAAAAAGGCCAACAGGGAATGCTTTGGGGCACAACACACAAATGTGAAAGGAATACAGACTAGTGGTTTTCTTTCTCCCCCATTTTTTATATATATAAAAATACATTTCTGAATCTCCAGGGGAGCTGTGGATACTCTGTGCAAACCAACCGGTTTCCCTGGCAAGAGTTGTGAGAGGTCTCTTAGCAGGGGAGGCTGTGACACATCCGTGGCCGGGCTGAAAGACTAGGCCCCTCTCCAAACGGCCAAATTGACCATCTCTGGGAAACTCATGCCCGGCTTCCTCAATCAAAGACAGCAAACAAAGAGATCTGAGCTAAATGTTCCCTTACCGTTGGATGGCCAGAGAGGCTGTTTGCATTTCATGAACCGAGACTTCGACCAATGCACTCCACACAGGGAATCATTGCCTTTAATCATTTTGAAATTGCACAGCAGTAGCTGCCAGCAGAAATCAGCTCTTGCAGCTTTTAAGTGCACTTTAGATTGCTCTGTTCTTGAATGACCAGCTAGATTTGTGGAAGTCTAAAGGTTCAGAGTGAATCCTGATCAGTTTAGTATTATCATTTCTACCTGGTCTCATGGTAAAAACGTACCTGGAGGCACCTGGGGACGTGAAATACTTATCAATAATTACACGGCACTGCAGTTTCCAAAAGAAATGAACGCTAGAGGAAATTAATAAAGCATAATTTTCACATAATTATTTGACTTCAAAACAATTTCAAAATGCTGAGAGATTCGAGATTCGGTACTTTTGAATGTTAGCATTACATATACTGTTTAATTCTTATGGGTTTTCATCAGTGAAAAATTTTCTTCTCTGAAAGTCTTGTTTGACTCACGAATACAATGTGAACGTAAAGCAGGTTGCAAACAGTGTTTTGAACATGTCAGGCTCACGAGATTGTCCCCTGCCAAAAAGAGTGAAAGATCCTTGGGTGTCCAACGGGGTGATGAATGGTGGCCATTTGTTATGTGGAGGCCTGGGAAAAGCTCTGCATCCCGATGTCCGCTGCCAAGAGCTTTCCTTTGTCTCTGCGACAGGCCTTCAGAATGGCCAACAATGATCGGAGCAAGGTTATAGCCAGGCGACCGACAAGGACGACAGAAAACAACCCAAAGAACAGTGTGTTCATGTGGGCTGGCAGCTCATATAGAGACAAAGAAAAGACCGGATGACTTTACGATCTCGTTCACATTGCTCTTTTTTTCAGAAAGAGAACAGAAAATGCAAGGCGGATACCATTCTTTATGTAGGCGAGAGAACACGGGCAAACAGCTCTTCAATATTACACTCTGGGAAGCGAAAAACAGGCTTCCTAACCACAGCTACAGTACAGTATAATGCATTTGCTGCTCATAAGAATGTTACATCACACGTACACTAAATGTTCGTTTTTCTACAGAAAACACCATGGGCAGTGAATAGTGAAGTACACAATCCCGTTGGGTACACCAATAAGGCTATTATGGCCATCGCTCCTGGGGAAACTGTAAGCAAAACTAACAATGTGTTTTCCAGCAAGCAATTGCGCCTCTAGCTCCACGCTGCATGCTTCCGTGGCTTGTGATGATATTTTGGAGGGAAGCCAAGGGATTACTAGGGAACGAAATGCGCTTTTTGGTCTTGTTGTGTGAAGCAAAGCATTAAGGGCACTTTTCCATCTGATGAAGAAAACTTTAGGGCTAGAATTTAAGGAAAGCATCAAAGTATCACGGGAATAACTTTAATTGCATTTACTTTTAATTAGTAGCATCGGAAGGAGGCAGTTTTAGGGCAAACATTTGGGTAAGCCTTGTAGAAATAATATCAATATGAAATAGAGAGAAAAAAAAATCTGCAAATTCTGAAACGTTAAAGAATTATAATCAACCTGAATAACTGTAGCAGAAAAATAAAGTAAAATAAAATATGAGATATAGAAATTTTGTGGATTTGTTTTTTTGCGCCTGACCTTACTGAATATGTATTTGTAGGAGTTTCTCTATCAGACGCAAAATCAAAATTAATCACGCAGCGATTTACTAATGTTTGCACTCAACAAATTACTGGTATTTGCGCCATTATTTAAAGCTCTCAAAATAGGCATGTTAAAAGCATCCTGTAATTTGCACTGCTCTTGGCAGATTGAGTTGGTTGTTAAGGAAATTATCTAGTTGTTCACATGAATGTGACAAAAACACAACAAAAGTAGTAAAACAAAACAAAAAAGAAAGAAAGAAAACAAGCATACTCGATGATACTAAAATCTAAATTTCAGCATCCAAAATTTGTAAAAGTACTCACAGGCAAACTGTAGGAAGGCGTCTCGACTCAGGACAGTGCCGATGCTGTTTTCAGCTCTACACTGGTATCTCCCGTAATCAATGGCCTCGCTTGCATTGTGTATTATTAAGTTCCCATCAATCAAACTGTAGCGGAAATCTGCTTCTGCATCCACAGCGGTTCCATTGATTAGCCAACTGTAAAAGCAATGAATCAATAAATCAGAAAATTTGGAGAAGAATGAAAAGAAAAATCGAAATAAATCAGCTGCCATTGTTCGATTCTGATGTAATCAAATAAAGTTCGAATTTGAATATGTAGGATACATATAACTTTAAAAATTATATCGTAAGCATTGGTCATTAGTTTAATTTGAAAGAATAAAATTAATTTCAGACTGTCTTAGTTTTTGTTTTCCCCCGGTTTTGTCTCAGATGTGCATTTTTAAGGTTTGATAGAACATAATCATTACATTATAACCGCTGAGGAGCTTGTTAACGTGCAACCTGATGTGTCATTACTTCTTATAAAGGAATATCAGTCTAAATTATGACCCAGAAATCAAAACCACATCGATGTCTGAGAGCTCAGTAGCGCAGAGTGGATCATTCAACCTTGCCAACACCCATATTTATTTATGCTTATAGATGTTCAGTGAACCCTTTAAGCAGGAACAGATACAATGATGAATTGCTTGTTTCCTAAAGGGTAGAACTTCTGCGAGACTGTATTGCATACGCTGAATCACAGCATATCACAATTTGTACAATTCACAATTTAAAAAAAATCACAGGATAGTACAATTTAGTGAGTAACATGACGATTCTAGAACATTATTCTGATTAGGAATCCACAGAGAGAAGTCCAACATCTGCGTCATTAGCATTAGACTAACTGAAATGCCACTCAGGCAGGATAATAAGGATTCAAAGTAAAGCTCCAGAGAAATTAAATGTCATTTATTATCCATTTAATGAAATCTTATCCATGTTAATGAAATGAGTAAACCATACCTGTAGGTCGGAACAGGGTTTCCTCTGGCTTCACAATTCATTATCACTTTCTTATCATCTGAATCCAGGGAGAAGATTGCATCATCTGGCTCTTGAATGAACACTGGACCGAACTCCTCACTCTCTGGGGTCAGATGGGGAAAAAAGAGAAAAAAACAGGGTTTACAAAGCTGAAACTTATTATTTTATAGCCTTAAAATCTAGGGGGCATATGCTTCGTTTGAGATTATTTAAGTTTTTAACTTTTTTGATAATAGGTGATGCGATCTGGGAAAACTTGTCAGATGTCAACAGACGTTTTCAGTAAACTCAAAAAATAGGCTGAATTTCACTTGCTTAGTGCCGAAAAATAGCAATATATTGTAGCAAGGCAGGGAAGACTGTGTTTCTCTTATGAACATGCTGCAGAGGCGCTTTCTCTTAACATCACAAAACAGTTAACATATAATAAAGGTGCAATCTAAACAAACCAGTAATGAAAAAAACTCCAGAGACTCATGATAAACAATGAAAAACTGTCCATTTCAGGGCAACATTAGTCTTTGTAGCACTACAGCTCTCCTAAAAAAGGTACAATTTTACCATGTCTTGGGTTTTGCTAGACGGCATTGCATATTCTGCATTGTGGTAGCTTTGAATGCGTATATAATTGCTCAGGAGTTGATTTGACATTGCATGTAATACAAGGACAAGATATGTTTGTAGTCTAGGTTAGTAACTGAAGGTTGTGGGTTCAAACACTGCAAAGGGTGATGCATGAGCTATCACTGCTGTACCCTTGAGAAAGACACTTACGCTGCCTTCAAGTCCTCCTGGGAAGTTCCAACTTATGAGTTTAGAAATCTTATTAACTCAATATAAAATTGCAGCCGTATAATCATAACAACTTGCCGGACAACTTCATATTTCTTTCTCTCTTTTTTTCTGAGGGCTTTTTTAGAGCTCGTACAACAACACGAAGAAGGGGAAAAGTGAGTAATTAAGGGTGTAAATAATGCTTTAATCTGTGTATTTTATTATTGTTGGGCTGCAAAAAATGATGGGAAAGTAGTCTTTTCACATAAGCCTACTGCCTCATAAAGTGTTATAAGAGTTATATATTTGTAACAAACAGAAATGCACACAAACTAAACTGCCATCAACGATGACAATTACAGCAACTGACCAATTTTCTTGCAGCACAATTTTTTAATTGAAATACCCCTAACTCTGAAAATTTGGGCTCAAAGAAAATCCTAGCCTCCCACTGGAAATAATGCCACAATGTCATTATGTACTACTTACCCATAGAGGGAAATGAATCTGGATGTGTGGTCCAAATATAGGCTATGTCAGACACAAAATGGTGTTTTTACAATTCAAAGCAGTTTAAACTCATTCTACCAGTCCAGCTGGATCTACATGGCAGACGGTCCACATTAGGAATCCTGTTAACTGTCTCATATATTCAGCCCCCAGGGTGAACTCGATAACATATCTCAGTAGAATAACTGAGAGTCCTTCCAATTAGAAACACTCAGGAGATCTGCTCCTTCGGTGCTCAGTGAGTTTATGCTGAACAATGGGACCAATCCTAAATCCTGGCTTGTTTCTCAAAAAAAAATTCTAAATTTGGGGGCACGTAAATGGTAATACTGATATATATATATATATCACACACACACACACACACACATTTATGAGACATGTACCATATTAATACTAATACGATTTTTGCTATTTTTCTGGACATGGTTTTCCAAGATGCCACATTATCACACAATAAAAAGTGTTGACCCCCTTCCCTTTTTTTTGCATGTTTGTCACATTTTAATGAATCAGATCATTAGACAAATTTAAATAAAAATACAAAGACAAGAACACAAATAAACACAACATGCAGTTTTTAAATGAAGGATTTTATTATGAATGGAAAACAGAATTCAAGCCCACATGGCACCGTGTGAAAAAGGACTTGCCCCCGAAACCTAATAACTGGTTGGGCCACTCTTACCAGCAATAACTGCAATCAAGAGTTTATGATAACTTGCAATGAGTCTGTTACAGCCCTGTGGAGGAATTTTGGAACATTGGAGCGTTTGAGCATGAACCACCTTTTTAAGGTCATGCCACAGCATCTCAATAGGATTCATGTCAAGACTTTGACTTGGCCACTCCAAAGGGTTCATTTTGTTTTTCTTCAGCCATTCAGAGGTGGACTTGCTGGTGTTTTGGATCATTGTCTCACTGCAGAGCCCAAGTTCACTTCAGCTTGAGGTCATGAACAGATGGCCGAATATGGTCCTTCAGGATTTTTTGGTAGACAGCAGAATTCATGGTTCAATTTATCATAGCAAGTCTTCCAGGTCCTGAAGCAGCAAAACAGCCCCAGACCATCACACTACCACCACCATATTTTACTTTTGCTATAATGTTCTTTTTCTGAAATGCTGTGTTACTTTTACGCCAGATATAATGGGACACACACCTTCCAAAAAGTTCAACTTTTGTCTCGTCAGTCCACAGATTTTTTTTCCCAAACGTCTTGGGGATCATCAAGATGTTTTCTGGCAACACGGAACCTTTATGTTTTTTTGCTCCGCAGCGTTTTTTTTCCTTGGAAATCTTCCATGCAGGTCGTTTTTGCCCAGTCTCTTTCTTATGGTGGAGAACGCTGACCTTAAGTGAGGCAGGCAAGGCCTGCAGCTCTTCGGATGTTGTTGTGGGGTCTTTTGTAACCTCTTGGATAAGTCATTGCTACGCTCTTGTAATTTTGATCGGCCGGCCACTCCTGGGAAGGTTCACCACTGTTCTACGTTTTCGCCATTTGTGGATAATGGATCTCACTGTGGTTCACTGGAGTTTTAGAAATGGCTTTATAACTTTTTCCAGACTGATAGATTTCAAGTACTTTCTTACTCATGTGTTCCTGAATTTCTTTGAATCTCAGCATGTGTAGCTTTCGAGGATCTTTTGGTGTACTTCACTCTGTCAGCCAGGTCCTATTTAAGTGATTTCTTGGAACATTAAAGTGTGACAAACATACAAAAAAATAAAAATCAGGAAGGGGGCCAACACTTTTTCACACCACTGTACCACTGTACTGTCACAGGTCTTAAAAAACACACACCGAGATTTTAATTTGCAAAGAAATGGGATAACCTTTCACAGATGGATAATATATGTTAACCCGATATTACAGGTTCAGCTATAGCTATTCATACAAACGTATAACTAGTTACTCAAGTTGCTCTTGAGTATTCATGGACAAGCTTTCCAATCACTCCAATCTAAGGGAATCTATACATATAGCCGCCAATAGAAACAATCACTAATAAGTCATCTATGCATACATGGTCTTGGCACTCACTAATACAGTGTGACTAATTATTGTAGCAGCCTAGCTGTAATGGATCTATCTGCATAGCTTTATTCATACATGATCAAAAACAGGTATGATTAGAAAAAGATATGACACAGGCAAGACAGATGTAATCAGGCTCTGGCTAACAATATCCAATGTAAAAGGTAATATAATAGAAGGGCAACCTCTGGTGTCAAGTGGATGTTCACGAACCGGATTCATGACACTAGCAGTAGCCTGGTTCAGTTCAAGCGACACCATAGCACAAAACGCATGTGAAAATCTTTCTCCTCACTATTAGTTATAACACAAAATAAATATGAATGAACATCAGATGGTATGTTAAAAGACACAGCACAACTTACCAAAATGTGTCATTACGCCTCATGGGATCACTAAATCACAGTTTTAACCATAAAGTTTGTCAGTGAAACAGCTTGTAAACAATATAATATGAAAAAAATTAACCCTACAGAGAGGAGTATTTCAAAAAATCCACTATATTACAAGTACCACCTTTTCTGTATATGTACAATAATACCATATGCTTTGTACATGTAATATGCTAATACCATTTTTGTATGCACAATGCTAATGTGCTTATGCTATTTTTTTTTTTTTTTACTATGGTTTTCACATACCATGGCTGTATCACAATACAGGGCATGTGTACATATTGTACCTTCAGCATATTTTGTAAAACCATGTTTTTGGACATGACGGCCTTTTGTTATTGTTTTAAGTAACATTATGATCCGCTATGGTACTTGCATAATAATATCATTAAGCATCTTGGTTTGTATCAAAACATTAATGGTTATGCTATAAGTGTATACGAAGGTATCATCACATTACTTTTTTTGCTGTTCATGAAACCATCAGGGCTACATAAACGGCTCTGTGCCCTCTGTTCGACATCCGCTATGCGGTGGCTAAATTTGGCAAATTTTTTGTGCAGGAACAGAATTAAACAACAGAGGGAAAGAAGAGATGAAGGACCTGTGGGCGCAGGGTTCACACATAACCTAGTCATTTGCAGTGGCTTGGGAGTCAGCTATCTAAGCTCTGGCTCTATTATTTATGCTCTGTGCTGCATGCATAATAAATCCCAGTGTGTACAGGCTGCAACATCGTCACTGTCTCAAGCTACTCTCTGCCTAGGTGTCAGCACACCAGCCTCAAATCTACGCTTTCAAAAATCTGGTGTCCGGGGTCTCCTCTACAACCTGCATCACTAACAGGACAAAAAGCACATTTTTTATACATCACAGTCTGCGATGTCTCCCTCCCAAAAAAAGCCACTTTTTGACAAGAAGTGACGTATCAGATCCAAAAGGAAAGCACTGAATTCAGTATTACCAACATACAACTGAAGTAAAGAAAGTGACATGCGATGATAGAATTTGCAAATAAAAACAGTACACTAGGAATATAGGTGTTGAGTGTGTTCAACATGACATTGCACTCAAGGCCACATTTAAAACCTAAAAGCTTTAACAGTCCTTCTTTTTGGGTGCTATGTATCACCTGCCTGAAGGGGTGGTTCAAAGATAGTCAAAGACCTCTTAAGAACATTCCTCTCACACAGAGCAGACAAACCCAGCTGTACAGAACCTGTAATAGCCCTAAATTTACTCTACAGTTGGGGCCTACTTTTAACATTTAATCCATAAAACCAACAAATAATAGCAAAGGTCAACAGTTTCAATAAAGGATCTATAAAACATTATCAACATAGATGTGTCTACATCAAAGGAATAAAGCTTCCTTAATAAGTGTAACCGTTTTGATACAATTGGGTTTGTGTTTTCCACCCAACTAAGCTTACCACCAATTAATGTACCCAAAGAACTGACCTTCTCAACTTACTTTAGTTTTAATTATAAAATTCTATCCTCATGTCTTTAGTTTGGAGACATTAAGTTGTAGATGAGAACACAATGATGTGTCAGCTAAGTTACATACATATCTCAAAACATACGAGTACACAATAGTGCACTATTAAAACTGTATTAAAAAAATAACCATGCTTAATTCGAAAAAGTAACACCCAGCACGTGACTCGAAACTTCCTTGCACCTACCTTCAACACTGTGAGAGAAGCGACCCTCATTCAGTTCATTCAGCTAAGTGCAAAATTGAATTTGATTAATTTGGTAGAGAGCAGAATTTTCAGTGCATCTGTACTGACAACAGAGGAGAATCTTTTTGTAAAGCAGCCCTCGATTCACTCTAACACTCTGTCCTCCGGCTGCCTATCGGCTGATTGTGGGCCTTTGAGATTAAAGAGCTCTCCCCCGCACAAACACTCCCACTCTGCCCATATGCTCCCTGGCTTGCTTCCGTCTCCTCAACACCTCTACTCACCAATCATCCTCTGTCTCTGTGAATTATTTACAGATCTGTGTAGCTTGGGCAAGCTTTGTGTAATTGGGGATCATTCTTGGAGAGAAGAAAGAATATTTCAAAATAAGTAAATAAAGTCATTGAGATGATAGAATAACTGAATTACTGGTAGTTCATATACACATAGTGACACATGATGTGGTTAAATACACCTATATACATGCATATAACTTGTCCATATATATAACTTGCACTTTCTCTGACACTAGACACAAGTCATCACCCAGCACAATGAATGCAGTTTCTCTGTGTGCATGCTACCCCTCAGGCACGATGCTTTCTTACTGCTGCACAGTTTCTGATTACATTCAAAAGTGTGTTATTATAATGGCAAACCGCAGTGTAAAGAGCATCTCATAACTACTTCAGCAGTTTTTCATGGTTTAACGATCACATAAAATTTGAAAGAAGACACTCTCGCGATACAATTATGAGATTAGATCACTAACATTCTGTAACAAAATTACATGCCTTTTGCATGTACTATAAGACAGGGCTCCGCCCACATGCAGTGATGTCAAAGGATGAAAAGAAATCTTTCCTTCGGATCACAGAAAGCAATTGACCTGGTACAATCTACCTTGTCAGGCTGCAGCGGCTCTGTCAGCATGCGAGTATATGCGATTCAACATTCATGCCTGATGCGCGGATTCCTGCTGTTGTGAATTCTTGTCAATACATTCACGTCTCATCTGTGTGTCTGTGTATGTGTAAGTGAACTCCATTTCTTAGAAGCCAGTCTTACGTATGTCAGTGGTATTGTATAATTATTATATATAGCATTTACAGATACTGCAGTATTAACAATATCCGCATTGCAAAATAATGCCATTGTAATACACGGATATCTGCAATGATACAGAAATTCGTTTAAAGTCCAATGTGCTTCAAAGAATATCATGGTGCTGTCTAAAAACATGTTTGTTACTATCACAATCCACAATCTAACAGACATATAGGCCTTTAACCTAGTTTTGGTGGCTGAGACAGCATGATATTTCACACTATTTAGAATGATCAAGCGGCTGAAAAAAAGAGGCCTTTTTTCTCCTCAGGAAGAGAGGAAATCGCAATCTGTGCAGTCTTCTGTCTGCAGACTGGGTCTCCAGTGAAAAACAAATCGCTCTTTGCAATTATACATTAATACAGCAGAGCTGGAGGACAGGTCTTCCCTCTCCTCAAAAGCTTTGGAAAAAGTGTGAAGTAATTTGTTGCTGGGCAAACGTATCAAACACTTTTCAGCATTTCACCCCTCAAAGTTAACATTTGTCTAATTTCAGAATTACACGATGGCGATTAAATGGCAGTTTTTTGTTTTTTTTGTCTTAACAAACAGGCACGGAAGACTTCGTACTGTTGTGTCTGCGAAGGTACAAGCCTGTAGGATTCAGGAAACTATTCCAGTCTAACTTTCTCATTCCTTCTCTTACGGTATGTTGGCCGTGTGACACAGAGATGACCAACCATCTAAAGCATCCTTCTTTCAAATTAAACAAAAGCCTCAAATAACAAGGGCCATTTCTTCAAGCGAGAAAAACCTCACCCGGGGCGTCAGATTTCCTGCCTAGTGAATGCCTTTGAGAGTTTAATCAACCGTTCGTTCCCTCACTATTAAACAGGGAGTGCTCATGGCAGTACACAATTTCGCAGATAGGCTGTGACATGTTTGAGTGCACATCATGGAGCCTTTGTATATGTCTAAAAGTTGAAAAGCAATTATAGTAGAGTGCGCCGGTTCACTCTTTTCTATTGTTTAGCTCGGTTTGAGCAGGTACAGTCTGTTGAGGTATCATCTTAAACAAGGTCTCTCCACTGGCCCACGCTATATTTATAATGAGTGTACTGTGGTGTGGTATCTGAGAACTGGAAGAAAACCAGATCTTGACAGTTTTGTGTGGGGACAGTGACAGGAGTTGTGCAAAAGAGCGCTCTACGGTGAAGACCATTCTCTTCACACTAGGATAAATAGCAATGTCTGGCTGATGAGCAATGATGTACCAAAGTGCCTAACAGTTAAAGTCAGACGAAGTGACTTTTATATATTATCTATTATATATAGAGCTAGTTTCCTTTGGTTTCTTTTGGTTAAACTTGCCATTGTTTCAATGGAGACCAATGGCTCTAAAAAATTGCAAAGTTACTAACAAAAATGTGGTGCAATTCATATACTATGGTGCTTTTTCAAACAAAACCTCAGTATGGTTTGATGTCTAACCAACATCAAACAGTAGGCTCTTTGTGTTCTGCTATAATTGAGACTATAGACTCAATAAAAAAAATGGATAATGTGTCTCCAGTTCATTCCACCTTAGAAAAGTGGATCTCAGTAAGTCAAAATCTCAATATCATCTTGTGAAAAAGATGTTATTTGGAGCACAAGTTTGCACAGTACTGATGCATTTGGAGTCAGAAGCTGTGTCCCAATTCAGAGACTGCATTGTTCAGAGGACAGATCCTTCATAGGACACAGCCCCCCGAACTTCTAAGGCTGCTCTGAGTCTAGCCTTGGCAGGATTTCCTGATTCCATCACCAGGATGTTCTCGATCACAGCACCTCACGTAGTGAGAAGAGAGCTGCCACCGACATTATTTGTTAATGAAAATGAAAACTGGAGACTGAATTGTTATTTTTACTTTTAATGACACTTTAAATGTATTCAAATGGTTTTGACCTAATATAACGTAATATAAACTTATTTGTTGTTTTGCAAATTAAACAAACTAACAAAATAAATACATTCCTTGTATTCACATACAAATGCGAAGTAGCAACACTACAAAAACATGGTGTTTCATAATATGATACACTGTTTTACATTAAACTGCCCAACAGTAACCTATATAAAGTATTTTAAATGTAACAATCTTGAACATATTGAGAAGTAAAATTGATATTGTTAACACTCGAGCATTCTGCTGTACAATGAAAAACGAAGTATAGCAAAAAATATGGGTGATGTATTCTCGTTTTTGGCATGTTTGTGGCAGCCGAGTTTCAGGTATAGAAGCAGGTATAGAATCATGCAACATCAGGTGAATGACGTTTGCTACGATTGTCAGAGGCAGCCTGATCAAGAGTCATAAATGTCAAACATTTCATCGGGCTGTTTCTGAGTTTGCCGACACTCCATCTCAATTGGGAGCAGTAAAATAATCATAATTAAATAATCAGTTAAATAATCATAATGACAGCAATTTTGGGGGAAAAAAATTGCTTGCAACAAGCCGAGATTCGGACCGCACCACCCGATAGTTGGGTGATAGTTGGGGATAGCAGCCAGCTTTTGCTATTTTCAAAGATATATGACACCTATAACATTATTACATAAAGGAGTATTTTTCACACTATGTAATTGGCTGTAAATATAAAATCTCTTTTTAATGCTATACTGTTATACATTCAGTATTCTATATTTTCACAGCATGAGCTTCTAACCATTAAAAGCAATTGGTTTCATAAGACTCAATAGCTGCTCCAGTCAGTTTGATTTGTGGGTTATTTACTTGAGAATTGCCTTGATTTGGTAAAAGTACTTTACTAACTTCAACCAATTCAATAAGGTAGTCATGTGCTCACTCTCTAACAACCGCAACCAATTCATTCAACGAGAGAGCTGTTAACTCAAGAACCACTTGACTGATTCAACGAGTGAGTTATTGATTAAAAAAGGCTTTAAAGTGATTCAAAAGCTCAAGCTAAATAACTGTTTTTCCAAATTCAGTTTCACTCAAAAACTGCTTTTACTATTCTTTATGTAAGTTTATGAGACAATAGTTTTTTTGTGTCGGTGAATGAGTTGTCAACTCATTTCTTCAGGCAGATTTACAAAGTCATTCAACCCGACTTGCAAACCCACTTAATCATGATTATTCACAACTTATCATTATCACAAGCCGTTTAAGCAACAGAAGAATTATTTTCAGCTGCCTGCAGTCATAGATGTAGCACAGATTTCTAATAGCTATCTAACAGCACAAAACTACTATCTACTTACTACACAAGAAAAAAAAAGGCATATACAGTGCTCTACAGTAGGCTGTTATTTATTATGCACTCCATATGCGAGAAAGAACTGTGTGCTAGATGTAGGAAGGGAATAATTACTGCTGCCCACACACTTTTATGACTTTTATATGCTGCTGTAATATTCATCTCTAAAACTTTTGTGAGGCCTCTTTTGTATCATCTGTGAGATCACACTAAGCTGTTTATTAGCAACTGCAAATTTACGCAGTGAACAAAAATTGAGAGTTTTAAACAATGCCAGCTGAGAATCACTGTAGTGTATGTGAAGAGGATGTTGCATCTAACTGTCTGCGATGCTGCGCAGCTTGTCGGAGGCAGCTTGTAGTCTCAGTATGGGGCGACATTGAGTGTTTTATGATTTAGCAGCTTGATAATGTCACAGAAATCAGTCATCTCAGAGGCGCTCTGTGATCCGTCAGCCTCACCGGGAGAACAGCAGCCCTGTGTACCCCCCATGAGCTCTTCTGCATTACAATTCCACAACAACCTGAAGAGCGTGGGTTACACAGAGAGGACACATCTAACTGACAATTATTCAGTCCTCGCGGTGTGGCGAAGGAAGCGTTGCACACCTCATTTACGTGATGGCTCTTTTCAGCTCCCCTGTTGTCTCCTGGATGACCCCTAAACCGATGGAGTGTGGTGATCCAGAGAAGTTGGCGGTACTGACTACATCATCTCAATGAGACAGTTCCTGTGACCCCGCTCTCACCCAATCAGACTTATTCATCTGTTCCCACTGAACCACGAACGCACCGTTAAAAACTTCCTGATAACCAAGTGCTACATAGTCTTGATAATCTCTTCAGCTGACTTTGGTGAATCTACTGGTCGAAAGTAATACAAAATAAAAATAATAAAATTCATGCAAGAATGTGTTTATTTATTTTGATGTTACTCAGCTCAAATGTGATCTCCACAAGCTAAGCCAAAGTGATCTTCCAGCTTCAACATGCTATTGGTGACCAGAGTCTTTCGCCTACCCACATTTCCATTCATTTTTGATGTTTTCTATACAACCATTCACGGATATTGCTGCGCTGTATTTTAAATGCATCATTTTCTCTCCCAATCTATTTCCCATTTTAGATTTACCCACTTCCAAACAACATAAAAACACAGACATGGTTGTTTTATGTATCTGTCTCTTCCTCTCTAATGGGGAAAGAAAAAGAGGCAAAAGGACTTGCCTGAACTCCGGCTTTGTGAGAAATAGCTATTGATCATCTTTAAAAAAAATACAAACGGTGTAAAAATAGCCAAGCAACCACCTTAACCTGGCTTTACCCAAACCATTTGGTTAAAGGATCCTGTGTTAAAAACACGATCCACACCATGAACAAATGTCCTTCAAATAATATAAAAAGTCTATAGCTGCAGAATAATTACAACAAATAGACTGATACACAACAAACCAACAGGAACCAGGACAGAACTTATTTTATTTGTAAACGTCTCTTTTATAATGCAGCTTTTTCATTCTCTTGTGAAATATATATTTCACTCAGTGACAAAAGCATCCATCAGTTGTCAGGCTGATGGAAGGCTGGGAATTTGGGAAGTGCTGTGATGTTTCAATGATCTCTGTTCAATTTCCGTTTGGCTGGGGTCCACGTCAACTGAATAGAGACATGATTCATTGGCTAGGTCGCTTTCAGTGTTACACAAGACTCAAAGTCACAAGACACATAGTCCTTATTTGTTAGGCCCCCCAAAAGGCCCTACATATCGGTTAGTGCTGGTCTAGCTTGTGAACCATCATAACCCAACTGGAAAAGCTATTGGACCAAAGTAGTCTTGACCTTGCAAAAGTCCAAAAGTTCAAAACAAATTTAATTCAGTTCACTAAAAATGATGTTTGCAACAAGATATGGAAGATGACTATTGGAACAAACAAAGCTAAGCAAACAGAGCTAGTCAAGTTAAGAACTGCCTCATGATTGAACCATCACATTTGAGCAATGTGAGGTGAAACTTCTAAAGATAGTTTGAAGTAAAACTCCTTCGCTCCAATATGATGAGAACAGATACCTGTGAGTTTGTAAGTGCTCAGCATGCGTTTGTGAATTGGCAAGGGATTGTGTGATTCAGGCTCATTCCCACCTTCGCTCCTGTAGTCCTCCTGTGAGCTGAGGGCAGAGTATCTGTGTCTTGAGAACGGAGGCCAGTCCTGGCTAGACGATCCCGCTCCATGGTTGTTCCTTAACCTCATCCTGGAGTTGAGCAAGGAGGACGAGGAACTGTCTGCCTTCATCCGCAGAACTGCAGCGTATGACACAGGTCTCCCGGCAACGGCTCTAGCAAAATCTGAAAATAAGACAGAGAGGGCTGTTATATCTGTCGATTCAGACTCGCAGGGCCAGGTAAAATATAGTTATGAAATATAGTATGTTTCGCTATTGCTCATTTTTAGGGTTAAGGATTTCAACACACCCTTACCTATGGTACATATAAAACTTCACTGATTCCAGCAATGCTTTAAATAAATAACTTTCACTGTCCAAGTAAATCACATCTAATATAAAGCCGAAGCTCATGATATATATGCTCACACTATACGGTCTCATCATCAAGCTGCAACTTGACTGCTCAAGTTATATCTGTGAAATAAACATGGAAACGCTTGAACTGTGGAGCCTCCATCGCTCCCATCTATACCACATATCTTGTTACCAAATTTCTGCTTTTGCCTAGGAAAAAAGATAGCAATTGTTTAGCCCCTTGACAAAGTTTAGAGCAATCTGTCTGTTGCTCTGCTTCAACTGTGTGATACCCTCATGAGTTATTGTCATAATTATCTCTCATTACAACAACGCAACAAATAAGATGCAAAAGAAGATGAAATTCGGCCCAGCTGAAAATAAAAATGTAGAAATCAGCTGAAAATCAGATAAAAAACGCATAGTGCCTTAACTCATCCCACACATGTGCTACATACGTGAAACATTTCCTCAAACCACGCAGTGTGCTGAGAAGTGTGTGAAAGCAGTTAGGCTTGCAATTTTTATTTGATGGACAAGACATAGATATAAAAATCCTACAGGCACTGAAGGAGGGAATATTTAAGCGTTGGCTCATCATCACATCTGGCATTGCTCTAGAAACTTCTTGGGAAATAATTTCTTCTAGAAATGTAAATATCCAATTACTGCAGTAACAAATGCCATTTTAGGATACTGACAATGTTTTATTGCTTTTCCAGTTAATCAATTTAATGCATCCTTGCTGAATATGTTTTTTGGAGACAAATTATTTTAAAGAGTATTTGTTACAGTGTAATTAAGTATTGAGTAAAATTAATTAACTACATGTACTTACTATATGGTTAATGTTAGGATTCTGGTTTGGCTTAGGGTTACTTACATATAATTATGCATTTTAATTACAAAGTAGTAAGTACATGTAACGTGTAACAGGGACACCTTAAATGTTAGCATTTTTCAAAAAATAATAAATCAAAGGACCCCAAATTCTGTAGTTTATTATATGTCTATATTTATATATAAAGCAATTACCAATTTTATCAATTTATTTATTTACTGGAACAACTGATCTGCCAGGATTAATCTCCTTAATTTAAACCATGAGCAAGTCTCTTTCTTTCTTTCTTTCTTTCTTTAAAATCTGAAACACAAATGCGCAACTGAGAAACAAAGGAAAAGAAAGGATTACTGTTTGACACCTGGTTCTTATGTTATTGCTGTTTTCTCATCACGGGAAAATTAGAGTTGCAAAGAGAAATATGTGTCATGAACATTGCCATGTTCTATTGAAAATGCCACTAACACAGAGTGAAATGAATTTAGATGTCTAATGCTTAGTGTTTATACAAAAAAAAAAACACAAAAAAAAACTTGGGGCTAATTATATCTCTATTACATCACGTCAATCAATGCTGCAGATTTACAATTGCTACAAATGATTCTAAATAGCCCATTTGTGTTACAAACGGTGCCAAAAGAGAAAGGACTTATTGAATATCTTAATTAAAGAGTCATTATACACCTGCTGAAATCTCCTCATTCTGCTGTTTGCCAATTAGAACTTTAGCAAAGTGACTAAGCTCCAACGCACCAAGCCATCTGACTAAACTCACAGATGCGATGCTCAGTAATGAGGACAACCCCACAAATGACAACTTAAATGCTTCATTCTTCGCATGGCATGGAATCGTTTATAGACCATCTCGCCCAGAGAGAGGGAAAGTAACCTCTAGAAATTAAAGCCGCCCCAAATCATGGATCTGTGTTTGTGCGGAGAGGCACTTGAGGAAAAAAGTGGGCTGACATTTATGAGGTCCTAATTAAAGACTGGCTTTTTAATACTTGCAGAATATGACCTTTGCTGTCCTGAACCTTTAGAACATAGCTTCAAAACTGGAGACTGAGAACTTCACTTAGGACTCTTTTTCTCACATAGGAAAAACAAAACAAAAAAAACATTCTCAAATGTGCGTGCATCCCTATTCAGGCAGAAAAAATCCCACAAAGAAATGTTACTCTCGGCTTTCAGATGCTTAAAGAATAGAGGAAACTGATCCAAAAATGGCAGACAGGTGTCTAGACAGCTGCCTACACAGAAATCAACAGAAAAGTGTCCATATAGAAATAAATATAGGCAGTTACCGAATTTGATTGATAGAAAGATGAATAGATGGCTGGCTGGCTGAATGCTTGATGGACAGGCAAGTGGTGAGAATTGTGTGAAAGAGATGAGCAGGAGAGAGAGGAGTAAAGAAATCCAGACAGACATATCCAGCGCTTTACAAGAGGATATTATGGGCATGTTACTATGTTGGGAGCTTTAAATCATAGTATATGAAATTTACTTGATTAAAAATTAATGGGATACCTTTAAAAACTTCAACAGAAGCATGTAGGAGTGTGTACGACATTCCATTTTACTAATTCTGAGGTGATTTGTTGTGAACTTTTTAAGACCTACTTGATTTTGTGGAATTAAGCTTTGAAGTCGAAGACATTTTTAATTATAGAGGGACTTTGCTTTTTCAGGTTCTGAGCAAAACAAACCATCTTGGGATGATTAAAAAGGCAAGAAAATGGCTTAGGGATTTGAACAGCAGAAAACTAGTCGCTCCTGTCATGAGAGGGTGGAAGAATCTGAACTTCTAAAAAAAGGAGAAGACTAGTTGCCCTGCTTTTAGAATTTTAATTGCATCTCAATTTTTCAAATCTATGGAATTTTTATAAACATTGTGTTAGACAAGCAGAGCAAATTACCTGTCAAATTACCTTTTCAGAACTCAGTGGTTCTCTGAGAAAATGAATCATATCCAAATGCGAATGTCTGTGATGGCTGATATTGTATTACCTCAACACTTCTGCTTGTGTGTTTTGATCTACCTGAGCTATATAATTTGCGCACTAATCTTCCACATACTCTATCGTTCAGTATTACAGAGGCTCTGAATGGTGATTCTAAATTAAATAAGCTGGGAGGGAAACGTATGTTTTAAAACTTTAGCATTCCCACGAGAAACAAAAATGCATTTCTGTGAAAGAACTTGAAAGACATATACATCGTATATGATGTATGCAACCACATCTTATGACCTGTAAAAAACTCAAACTCCAACTACACAGAAAGTCATGTCCAAATTGTTATTTGAAAACACACATTGGGTAATAGCGTCTTCTAGAAAACTTGTCCTGTCCGAATAGGGGTGAAGATGGAGATGCTTGATCCTGTTCCCAAATAAACCTAATCTAGACTTTCAGAAACATTAGATCAGAAGTTTTCAAACCAGGCAGGCAAGTAGTTTTGGAGAGAGGTTGGAACCAGACTCTGCAGAAAAGTAGTTCACTCAGAACTGAATGGGCAACCTAGTTCCAAAAAAAATCATTGGTTGTTTTGAAGGGATTGGCGACTACTGGAAAAACTGTCCTACAGAATTGAAATCTCTCCTTAACTAAACACATATGCCGGTAATTTCCAAGTATTTCCAAAACGTTGGTTAGATTTTTCAGGTGTGTTTGATTTGAAGTCTAGATGGTGGTTGAGGGTGCAGTTTAACATGTTGGACCACATGTAGATTCACTTCCTTTTCAAACTCATCAAACTGTTCAGTGACCCCCTCATGCCCTATGGATGAGGTCTTTGTTCACTCCCGTCAGGACAGAAATGCATCATCATTGGATAAGGATGATTACTCAGAACAGCTTTGCATTGATTTGCAGTGACCCTGAGGCAAGTGGACCCACTGGACTCCCAGATATTAACTTTTTTATCAAGCGTCTGTTATATGATTCCTTTAAAAATCAAACAGATGAACAGCGGTTTTAGAACATATTTGCATTAAAGAAAAGATCATTTTAAACACACAGAGTAGGAGATCGGGAGACAGATATACATCTTAATCGCTCAATGACTTGGAAAAAGGTTAAGAACTCAAAATAGACAGTTCACCCAAATGATGACCAACTGGAACCTTTTCCGTCATTGAAAACTGCCCTTTACACCTCCACAGAAAATAAAATGGCACAACAAACTGAGCTGAAAGGTCTCACTGAAGCAGATAAGCCAGCTGATGGAAGCAACAAATATCATCACTGACTCTAGATACACTATTCTTTTCGATTATTTCAAAGCCACTATCATTTATTTAAGATTTGACAGATCAGTTTGCACCTCGATTTAATAACTCTTTTACTAAATAATGTTGTGTCAGTTGTCATAAAACCTTCTGGTTATTGTTGCTATACAGTTATTACTTACTGTCACAAGAATGATATCAATTATTCATTCATAAAAAATAGCCTACAGAATTTGGTAACACTATATTTAACAAGCACGTCTCACTACTATATATTTATTACCATGCCTTTTATTGTCATATCGGCTGTTTGTTATTCTTGTATCTACTGTATGTATCTTATCCAAAACAATACTTGAACTTAACAACTACCTAACTATTAATGAACAGCAAATTAGGTGTTTATTGAGGCAAAAGTTGTAGTTAATTGTTTGTGTGATCCAGAATTAAAGCCAGTCCAATAAGCTGTTATGAACGGGATAATTAAAGTCACATCTGTTCATTATGACACATTCGTATTATGACATGTACTGGCAAAATGAGTCAGAATGAATACAATTTTATTTGAGTTAAAGTTTTAAGAGCAAAATCACCAACCGACATTGCATGTTCTTCTACAGTTCTTAATAATAATTACTATATTATTAATCACAATATAGCTATTTTTATTTAATCTTTGTTATTAAAAGCAAGACCAAAGACACAAATAAACGGTAGTCTAATTCTATTCTTTTAATGTTTGATTGAGACAGATTAAGACCTACTGTAATGTATGGATCAAATATAATGTTAAACATTAGATTACCATTAACTAAAAATGCATGCAACACACAACGGATTTTGCGCTTTGCAGAACTCACTTAGCCTGATTGTTTTGTTTTCATCAGCATGAGCTTAAAAATCATATTTGAACTAATGTCATTTAAATTATAAATACATAAATATTTACAAAGCAACAAAAAGATTCTCCTCTCAGAAAAAAAAGATGTTTTTATATGTTTATTACTATCGCTAGAAGAGCTTAATTAACTCATTTTGTGAAAACCTAAAGCGACACTTGTCTGTAGTTCAAAATTAGACGGCGCACAAAGAAAGAACATCACAAGCAAAAACACTGGCATTTTAAAAAGAAGCCATAGTGTCTGAAAACGGAATATTCCTGTGAAGACATAATACAAATTTCAACAGCCATTATTTTAGTCTTCAATGTCAAATGAACTTTAAAAGTCTTCCACTTGTCGCTTCTGATCAATGCAATAATGCACGTATGCTGAATAAAGCATACATTTCTTTCAGCATGGACTAGCCTACATCTGGATATTGTGTCAAATCCAATGCAACGGCCCCTGAAAATCTGCAAAATATGCTGATATTTCAAGCACAAAATGCTGTTTGGAACACTTCTTATTTACTGGTCATGGGGTATGATTAATTGTGTTTTTTAAAACATTATTTTTAATGTACTTAATTACCCAAACTAACACTTTAAACGGACAGCTCTAAATTTGACATCTAAAACACAGTGTTTTTAATGCAATACTACCAAAAGCTGCGGAAAGACGCTGGCTCAAAAAGCTGAAATGCAAAAAGCTGCAAGGATGAAAACCAGTCAAGTTGTAATTGACATAACCGTGTTGACACAGACAGACGTTCATTGGCACAGACATCAAAGAGACGTACATCAAGTGTTCACCTGAGGAATAGACGCCCTGGATTGAAAATGGTGTGACATTCCATGAAGATATTTCAAGCAAACTTAGTCATAAGATCATGACACATAGCCAATTTCCTTGTCAAACAGGGCCGGATGTGTTGCATATATCCAGGACACTCCATGAACCCGAACTAGTTTTGAAACTAAAAGACAAAAACAATTATTTACCTACCTTAAATAGTTGATAATTAAATTACGAATTGGGCTGAATTAATTATTAAAGTATGTTTATACTTCATTTATTATTCTTTATTTATTATTATGTAATAAAGCAAACGTAAGAATAACTTCTATATTGTTAGTGGCTTTGCTTAGGTTTATCCCTGAAATAAAAATACAGTGTTCATGAAACTAGGCATTTGAATATTGTCTTGCTAAGACATATTATCAGGCGATACAGAGTGACAACTAATATTTACATGCATTTTATTTAAGAAGTCTTCTATACTGTTAAAAAGTTCTCAATGATTTACATTAAAAGCTAACAGAATTTCATCTTCCTTTTTGGCCATATCAGCAACTGTACTGTATTTGCATATGTTAGCTCAATTGGGCCTTTCTCCTTTTTGAATAATAACTATAGATTTTCATATTTCATACTATGTGATCCACAAAAGCCTGTTGCTTTAGATATGACACTCAATATAAAACACATATGCAAAATCTTGGGGTTAGAAGTCAATTAATAAACAGTTTTTCAGTATAAGCAAATACAGCGCTGCCCTTACAAACTGTAAAACATATGGCCTTTTGAAGGGTGAATGTGGGAAATGGAATGGCTGCCACTTGCTCAGACACTTGCACCTATTTTTCAACAACTACTGGTAAATTACATTTCACTTCCAAGGTGCCAGGGGTACATGACAGTCCCGATGATTGTTGACAGCTCTTCTGGATGGGTGAAAGCTGTTCCTGCTAAGAGTACAACAGTCAGTCAGTCAGCCAAAACTCTTCTCCAAGATTACATCTGACTGACAGTCAACTCAGACCCCACAATGCATTATCAGTGTTTACTTTATAAACAATCTGACATGATTTGAGTCCACAAATTGACGTTGCATAAACACCTTTTCACCTAGGAAAAAAAAAAGCTTTAAGTTGAAACATTTTTTCCATTTAATGCATTCATGGCATTCTCTCTATACCTTAAATCGAAAGCCTATACTGGTAAGGAACTGGTTAGTTTCACTAACTTTTAAATTCAAACTCAAAGTGCACCGGCTAAGACAAATGCTGAAAGGAGAAGATTAAAAAAATATAGATCTTTGACATAAATTTGGAAAAAATGCATAATTATTTATATAATATGCATAATTTGCATCATTTGAAGACATTTTGATTGAGGAATATAAGGATTCTTTCATTTAAATGCAGCTTTTATCGTTTCAGCTTTATTTCTGAATGATTTAGCTAGAAGTGGATTTTTCCCTTTGTTTGAATTCCCATTGATTGCTCTTTGCAATTCTGATAAGGAGCTTAATTTCAGTATTTAGTCTAGTCTCGCTGGATTCGTTTGTTTGCTTATTTAAGTACAAGTATATGCTTTTACAGATCTGTAAATTCTTATTTCCTCTCTCGCTTACTTTTGTTACTTTTGATCATTTTCCTATAGATAAAGTACTCGCAGCTGCATTAAAGATTAAATGGCCCTAGGGGTTTAAAGACAGATGCTGTGCCTCCACAGTTAAAATAAATTATATTTTGTGTATGGATATGAATGTGAATGATTCAAGTTTGAGGCTTTGGTACATAGATATGGGAACATGTCATTTAAAAACATTTCTGACACTGTCTTATTATCTTTTGTAATAAGCGAATGATGTATTATAGAAAGCACCCAAAGAACTTAAAACTCTTGTCCAAACAAGATTTGTAGAACTGAGAAACTTTTTTTTTTTTTTTTATTGATGTAATGTATGCAATCCTGGACCACAAAACCAGTATGATGTCGCTGGGGTATATTTGTAGCAACAGCCAAAACTACATTGTATGGGTCAAAATTATATTTTTTCATGCCAAAAATCAAAGATGCCAAAGATCATGTTCCATTTAGTTATTTTGTACAATTCATGCGGTAAATGTATTAAAATGTCATTTATGATTAATATGCATTGCTAGAACTTGATTTGGACAACTTTTATCACATTTTTCCCCCTCATATTCCAGATTTTCAAATAATTTTAACCCAACCGAATATTGTGCTCTCTTTACAAACCATACATCAGTGGCAAAGCTATTTTCCATATTTGCTAAGTGATAATTAAAGACGCCTACAAGTAAAGTGTGCATTTTTTTTTGTAAAATATAATTAAAAGTAATGACTGCCAAACAAAGAACCTAGAGACAGCTTACTTACAGTTAAGTACTGCACTTAAGAGAAAAAATAACACACCTCCTTTCAATATATTTTTATTTTTATATTTTTCTGGCCCTGTTCTACTCAGATCATTGATTTTCCAGCCTTCCTATTCAGAGACATTTGATTCACATTTACAGACGCTCTTACACACAAACTATCTTTTCAATCAGCAGTGAGTGACCAGACATAAATCAATGGCATCTACGAAACAAAGATATCACAGCGAAAAATACCACCACACGAGGAAAATATTAAAGCGGAAGCATCAGTTGGGTTCACAATGACGAGTTTCTTCAGGTCTAAGTACCTTCTGAGAAAAACAACGCTCAAACATCTAAAAGCCACAATATACTTCAAAAGAAATCGAAGAACGAATTGTAATTACATAATTTAAATCAAAATCAGGCTAAAACAAAGTTCATTTTGAGCTTGTTTCGGCAGTTTGAATTGTCTCACCAAAGTGAACATTTCAGGAAGTTTGTTTTAGCTTTTAAACACCTTTGAGCTACTATTGGTCCGAGGCGGTTACGCAATTGGTGCGTGTGTTCTGAACGCCACCTTCTATGATGCAAGATTTTTTCTTCCTGGTTGGTTTTGTCATTCAGCCGAGGTCAGATAAGGGAGCAACATCTCCAAATCACTAGCTGAGCTGCCGCAGATATATCCGCACCTCTACATTCGCTCGCGGAGAGACTTTTAAAGTACAGCGAAACCAATTAATTCCTACAAAGAAACTACAACGACGCTTCAATGACCGGAGTTATGCAAAAGCGCGACATAGAGAAACTAAAGAGGGGTGGGGGTGGGGTCTAGAATATTCAGAAACAGAATAAGTTCACTCAGCCTTTTCAAACGTCTTTTTGCCCTCAAACGAAGTACGAAAAAGAGGTTTGTTTGAAGTATATCGGGGCCTTAACTGTGTGACCACACTGATACATTATGCAAATGTAAATGATCATTTGCCTTTGGAAAAATCTTCAAACTGTACTAGTTGCTTTGCTTTTAATTGCCTTTAAATAAAATTTCGAAATTAAAATAAGCTTAAATGAATAGTTCACCCAAAAATCTAAATTCTGTCATCATTTACTCATCCTGGAGTAGTTCCAAATCTGTTTGAACTTCTTTGTTTTGCTGAACACAAAGGAAGATATTTTGAAGAAACTTTGTAACCATGCTGTTTTGGGTTCACCATTGACATCCGTAGTATTTTTTTCTGACTATGGAACTCAACGGTAACCCAAAACAGCCTGGTTACAAACTTTCTTCAAAATATATTCCTTTGTGTTTGTCAGAACAAAGAAATGCATACAGATTTAGACCTACTCAAGAGGGAATAAATGAAGACAGAATTTTCATTTTTGTGTAAAAAAAAAAAAATAATAAAAATAAAAATAAATAATATATATATATATATATATATATATATATATATATATATATATATATATATATATATATGTATATTTATATAACTATTTGGAATTCTATGCATGTGCAGAGTGATAGAGAGAGATGGCAGGGTCTTCTGTCTGTCGGCATACACAATGTCCACCTGTTGCTGGTGGCAGTGTCAGACTGCAGAAAAAAAAAGGAAAAAAAAAAACAAAATGAGTATGATGCAACCACACAGACTGTCAAGCCTTCAAAGGCGTTGGAGTTTGGGGATTTATACGGGGGTGGGTGAAAAAGAATGAATAAAGAAATGCAACAAGCTCCTTGCAAGAGGTGTGCTGGTACACATACTCATGGTGAAAATGTTTGATATAGGTATTTCAGTTTAGCACGCTTTTGAACCAAATGCAGCATAAACTCATAATCCTGAGGGGAAAAAAATTATTTTTTTTTCTTGTCTTAAAATTTTATATCACTCTCCTCACCCCTTTGGATTTCTCAATTCTTGTTTTTGCTTAATTTAACTTAATTAAAATCTCAGAGTTCATAATTTTTGCCAGAATTGTAAATATTGAAAATATATATATACAAGGTTTTGACATGAAACACTATAATGTCTCAATCTGGTATAATGACATAAATTCATGTCACAGATGTTTTGTTATCTCCTGTATCAGCAGCCAATGAACTCGCTGCTCAACATTCAAATATATGACTAGCTTCAGAAACCCTCCACCGTCCCCAGCTCCACCTGTATAGATTTGCTATGGGGGAAGCATATATGCTACAATGTATATGGGTTATGTCATTGTGGGGCCTCGATGAACAGACACAAACCATAAAAGGGGGAATCGCTCTAGAACCAGGTCGTAAAATCGCGCATCCTCCGCACCCCGGACCATAAAGGCAATCAAGATGGTCAGCCGAGCGATGCAGAGCGCCGCAACGTCTACCAAACATTCTCAAGGGACTGTCGCTGCAGTGAGCTCGACCAATCCGAGAGTACCCACGTCAAGATTGGGATGATTGAAACTGCAACATCTGGTCGACAGCACGATAACTCGTTCTGCGCACTGATCTGGGACCAGTTCTACCAAGCCACCAAGTCAAAAGGTGATAAGACTCCCGCGGTGAATCAACGTGGTCAGGACAGCCTCACACTTTCAACCCCCCCAGGGAGGGTTGCTCTGTCCCAACATACATTCCTTAAAAGCGCGCCTTTTTCCTTTTCGCTACAATAAAGGAACTGCCAGGACACACATAAAACCACTAAACGAACAATCTAAATGCCTTCCTTTCAAACGAATAAAGGTTCATCTGTAAATAACTGCTTAATAAATGTTTTGGGATGTATGTAGGAACCGCTATATACTCTTTAAATAATCCTCTAACAGAGAGCGTTCCATAAGCGCTAGATAATGCATGTTTGATATCAAATTGAAGCTTACGATGTTTCCAATATCGTGATGAATGAATATATGTGTTTGTGCAATGCACAACAGTGTATTCCACTTATAAGCTTTTGATAGGGAACAGAAGTGCAGAATGTCAATTCTAACTGGGATAAAGTATGCACGAAACCGGAGTCGAAAGCAGGCGTGGACACGCCCCTTCGACCTCGGGATTGGACAACTGCCCAGGGCACGGCCCAAAATTTGCACCTCAAAACGCAGGAACAGAGCTCTCTGAGTTGAGTTGAGAACGAGAAGAATCGGAGTCGGAGTCGAGTCGAGAAGAACTCTTCGGAACCACCGGGAGGGGAATTCGGGTCGCTGCAGGAATCGCCAAGGAAACAGAGAAACTTCGGAACTTGGAGAAGTCAGAAGACTCCGAACCAGAACGACCCGATACCCTCGACTCCGGTCCGCTCCGTCACATCACTCCACGGACACTCACTGCCCTTTTCATAACCAACCCGGTTCATCCAAAGCGAACCACCAAGCTAGAGAGACTTCATTCAAACGGCCCGGGAAAGCCCGACCACGTCATCCCAAGGACGAGCCTGCCCAATCAGCACGCCGGGATTTCCCCAGACACGCCGAGTGGTAAAACTACCTTTCCGTCTCTACTGAATTGGCGCAGACACATAGAAGCGAGGCTAAACCTAACTTTGCTTTGTTGGTGCTCTTAGTGCGATCTCAGAACTAGCTAACAGACTTTGGACAGACAATTATCCATTTCCCTTCCAACCCGTGAATGTGTGTATGAATGCATGTGTGTGTGTGTGTTTATGTTTAGTCTTCTCAGTGTAGTCTTGTCAAATAGTAGGTACTGTTTAATAAATTGTGTTTCATTATTACGAATTCTTGTTTGTGTGTTATGTAACTGGAAAGTCAAACTCATGCCCAGATCCGTTGTTACCTGCTCGAGGTAAAGCGAAGAATCCAATTGATTTATTTTGCTGATCACAGAGTAAATTCATATTGGTAACATACATTTAAATTGCCCTAAAACGCTGGACGCATTAGGTGATTTAAAGGTATATTTGAATTACATACTGACTTGAATCTTTTAAGATTCAATTCCCCAAACTTGAATTGAGAGCTGATTCAAATGACAATTCATAATTATCATAATTAAAATTAGGTGTGAAAACCCTACATATAATGGTGGAGAATCAAGGCGGGCAAGATTTGATTTTCAGTTCATAATTCATAAATTTGTGATTCGTGATTTCGTGGTTTTTCTATTTTTTCCGGAAGAATAGATTAAGACACAGAGACAAATTGCTGTTATTTCGTACCTCTATTTTGACATGCGAACACGTGAAAGCGCGTGTGATTTGTGAAGATTTTGAAAACTGCAGTAATCATAATATTTGTCCATAGAGACAGAGATCCGCGTTAGAGCGCGTTGAGGGAAAAAGCAAGCGTGTTCCTTGTTTATTTTCCATAAGGCCTTTGTTAATCTATGACAGTGCGAGTTCCACTGTCATATGAATCTATTTCCTCCCTGGCAAGAGCTTAGAAGTAGCTAACTAAGTAATCCTTGGCCATTTAGTCACTGGAAGAAGTGAAACCGAGCGTAACGCAGAGAGCGTCAGAACGCGAAGTATATGGGAGAAGAAAATTCTTGATCAAGTGAATAAACTGTGCAGACCCGCCGCGGTCCGATGACGTCATTGTTTAATTGCAGTATATGCATGTAAAAGTGCCTCACTTTTAGCAAGTGAAGTTGTCAGTGCTAGACGAAGCTGATCGAGTTTACTCGTTGCGAAATGCGCCGTCATTTCGGGTGGGCGAACTCGTACAATAGCGAATGCACGTATCCATAGTAACGACGCGGAAGTCCTAGGACGCCGTTTCGAGTTAACCTCAAAGTGCGCAAGCGCAGTCCTCCGGCGCCATATTTGAAGTTTGTGAACAGAGGCTAGGATACCTGAATCTAATGTGTTGGCATTGAAACCTATGCAAACTGTTAGCATCAGGATAGCGCTTAGACCTCTGTCGTCCATTGAGTTGAATGCCGTGTGTGTTTATGGCGTGTTGAGTTCCATCGGAACGCCGGAACCACAATAGTGGGCTTCCTCCTCCTTTCCCCTTCACGTTTATTCCCTTTTTCCTCACCTTTCCCTTACCGAGAAGAATGTTGACAAATGTTTGAACTGCCATAACCGTTGGTATTAACAAGAAACGTTTTTTTTCTTACCCTTAGCATTTCAATGATACATTGCCATCAACAAGTATAACTGCTTTTATTAATTTAATGAGATCAGGAAATATTACCAATTTTCTAGCATTGCTAATGTGAAACCTTAATGTCATTTACTAAATGCATTAGGTTCATATTCATAAATTGCAACAATATTTGCTGATCCATTTGATTATAATTGCTTCGAATACTTTGATGATAATTGCATTGAATTTCAATTATTAACTGCCGTTATTGATTGAAAATTTTAATTTCAGCTGGTGATTTGGTTAATTATAATTGCCTTTATAGTCGTGATAACACATCACTTAAATATAATCCCTGGTTTGGAATTTTAATTTCAGATTTAGCAAATTAGGGTGGCTCCCCTCCATAATTGCTATTTTGTGGATTTATTTAATTATAATTGCTTTATAATTTAATACCAATATCATAAATTTTCAATTATAATCGACTTGAACTTCCGTTTACTATTCCAGGCATAGTACCCCGGATTCTATTGCAGAAGATACTTAGTGATTGATTCAGACTTGACTCCTCAGGAAGTTTGATCATTAATTATCGCTACCAAATAGAAATTTCAAGTCATTTGCAGTTACGTTGGTGTGTACAGTTGAGTGCCTCCCTCTCAATCCTCTTTACAGGGTCTCTCCCTTGCTTAGGGCTTAGCAGCTAGCACTTCCCTAGTGCTAGGTTGGTGCAGTGACGGTTGTCTCGGAGGTGTCACAGCGAGTGAGGACCCCGTTTGAACGTGACCTTGTGCCAGCTGGGGGCAAGCCAGGCCTCTCTGTCCTAGCATTGTGAGTGAACCCGCAGCAGGCATCAGCAATTGTGTAACGGAGGAGGAGTCAACACGAGCTGACCTGGACGGAGGCTCAGGTAAACCACCCTGTCAGCTGCTGAATCGGGGAAACCGATCAGTAACCCAGGGCTCTGCCCCGCAGCCTTGTCAGTCCAAGCCAGCCGTTGACGCACCTCCACCGTGGGCCCGCACCTTTGTGTCAAAAGCCGACGCTGTTTGAGAGGCTCACTGCAATACTGTCGGACAGAAGTCTGATTGACCTTACAGGAGCACAGGGGCGCCCAGACGGGGAGCCATACCGCTGTACTCCGACGGGTTAATCGCCCTCATCACCAAAGCCTAAGTCTAAACCCCTTTTGCTAAAACCCATTTGGCGACACCCATAAGTAGGTTAGGGCCTATTCAACCCTCAGGTGACTTAACTCATCACACCAACATAGTAAAACCAACCATTAGGTATCAGGCTTAACGGTATCACACTTTGTCAACTTTGTTTACAGTGTAAGCAACTTTCTCTCTCTTCTCTCCCTTCTTGTTCCTTTCCTCTGATCTAACTGCTGCTGCTGCTTCTGAGATCGCACCTGTGGGAACCAGGAAAGCAAAGACTTTAATTTGAGACATTTCTGATCAGTATCGGGTGAAACTTGACGACATTGTTTCAAATTGTTCATGCTCACGAACCTTCCCTTCTCAGCGTGTATCCTACCCAGCCGAAACCAAAGTTGATCGACGAGGAATCGTAAACACGACCCCAGGAACAATCTACTTGGTGCACGGAGTCAATCTAACCAACTAAAAGCTAACACTGTCATTGCTATTGTTTTATCCTCGCCGGAGGAGATTCTAATGGCAATCGCAGTCTTAGTACTTAGAAATCCCCATTTAGAAACTCCTAAAAGCATCCTCTAACTTAGGAAAAGAGACAGTGATAGAGCCTAACCCCTCCTTCCTTGACCAGGAAAGAGTGTGTTACCTCCCCTCTCTCTGTCTCTCTCTCTCTCTCTCCTCTCTACCTCCCTCTCTTACGTCTCTTACAGGTAGCTCCTCCTTTTCTCTAAAAAAAAAAGGAGGAGAAGAAAAGAAGCAAGGACCGCCTGTTACAGGAGAAACAAAACGCCCAGCTATCCCTTCTTCCTGTTCTGTGTTGTCTTCTGTTCTCTGTCGTCCTGTGTGTGGTTACTAATTGTCTCCCAGAAACGCCAGTTAGAAGCACACCCACCAGAGGATTACAGTCACAGAGAACCACATCCACCTGACACCTCACATTTAGCATCAACTGACACCAAACATCTACACCTCTGTCTTTCCTTGCTGTTGTCTGTTCTGCCTTGTTTGGTTGTTATTTTCTTCCAGGTCTGTGTCAGTCACGTTTCCAAATCCCCTCGCCGCACCAAAACATGTCTCACACAGCAGACAACGTTGGTCACTGGGAAGACCTGGAAACATGGCTAAGTGTTGCAACCAGCAGCCTCCTACCCAAGGCCGCGGAAACACTAAAGCATCAGACCCAGGAACAGCTGGATAACAACCTAACGAGCCTAATGAAACAGGACCCAAGCCAAGGCTACAACAACAAAGAGCTAGCAAAGATCACCTGCTCCCTAAGTCAGACCCTCATCGCTACCCTCAAACTGAGTGACAGGCACGCCGCCGATCTCCAACAGGAGCTGACATGCGCACAGCGACGCATCAAACAGCTGGAACTGGAGGCTCAGGAACGACAGGAAAGGCTGGATGAGGAGAGAAAGGACCCAGAGGAGATTACCACGCTCAAAGCCTTGCTAGCAGCTTCCACACAAGAGGTGAAACAAACCAAAAAAAACTTTGACAATGCTGCCAACAACCTCCAGTACGCAGAACAGCTACTGGAGAAGGCAAAGACTGACATTAGAGACAAGGCCGGCAGAATCAAAGCCCTCGAAGCTCACTTGAACGAGTCAAGGAATCAGATCAGCCGCCTAGAACAACAGCTGGACTACGTCAAAGAGGAATCCGACGGTGTCAAGGAGGAACTCAGACACGCCTCGACCTGCGGCTGAGCCACCGAGGACACGAGAGGCACCAACGTCACCCCTGCCAAGTAGGACCGGGTCTCCCGTGCTTGTACAGGCAAGTGAACAAAGGGGGAAAGAGGCGATGCTGAAACACTCACCAGCTCCCTCTGAAGAGACATACCTCGCGAGAAGGCCAAGAGAAACGGACCCAGCCAGCCAAAGAGCATCACACGGCCTGGACCTAAAAGATCTCGACAAGATCGCCAGGAACATCGTCAAGTTCACCCCAGGTGTGCCAAGTAGTCCAGACGTTCAAACCTATCTACAGGACGTCGAATTCCATCTGGAAGTAAGACCTCACGTCACTGATAAAGATAGACTCTATTTACTGCGAGCAACATCCAGCCCTGATGTACGCAGCTTCCTGGACCGCAACCAGCCCAGACAAAGGCTGATTACCACCTGCTCCGAGAGGCTCTCATCAATGAATTTGATGACCCAGAGTCAGAACAAGGACTAGTAGCCGCCCTGGAGATCAGACAAGGCCGTCATGAGTCTCCGCAAGCCTACTACAGCCGACTCAGGAGAGCATACTTCGGAACTCGCAACGAGCCCGAAATGGAACAGGACATGAACTTTAAGACTCTCTTCCTCAGGAACCTACATCCTGGGGTAAGCCACCATCTAGGCGTGCTTGCATGTTCGCGCACAATGACCATTCAGCAGCTGCGCGACTCAGCACACAAAAGCCTACAGCAAACAAAAGATGGCTGCAGAGAAAGGCACTAAAGCTCCGACAGTCCTCGACTTCAACACACAAAGTCACGGACTGCC
Source organism: Puntigrus tetrazona (assembly GCF_018831695.1). NCBI lineage: Eukaryota > Metazoa > Chordata > Actinopteri > Cypriniformes > Cyprinidae > Puntigrus > Puntigrus tetrazona. The sequence goes on from NC_056716.1 coordinate 11,705,702, forward strand.
TCTAGAGGGTGCCCAACATCAAGACAGCTTCAAGCCGTCAAGAAAAGAGTGGAACGTGTCAACCGAGAGCAAGACTTCCACGCAGGTACCAGACCCAATCAGAGAAACGGCCGCTGGGATGGACCACGTGAGCGACAGCGCTTCGCCTGGGCGCCACTGGGAAAAGTCATGGGACAGTTCAAGACCGCAGGAAGGTCAGTGGGAGAGATCGTGGAATCAGTCAACCTCCTTTAGAAACCAAAGGGGAAGAGCTCCTGGGATGGCGACGGAACCTCCATGGGTAGAGCACAAACACACCCTGGAGCAACCAGCCCAAGGACTCGACGAAAGAACTTTCAAACTGAATCCACACAAGAGCAAAAGACATCACCGTTTTTACTCACAAGAACTGATGAAGAGCATGATGAGAGAGTTTTTCCAGCAAATGAAGGAAGATTGGAAGTGGGAAAAGAAAGAGAAGCCGGATTCAGCCTGACTGGCAGCCGGACGAGACAGCAGCGACCACCCGACCCAACCAGACACAGAGAATAGCACTTCCTCCCCGCACACTCAAAGAACCATAATGACCATAACTTCAGATGGACGAGAAATCCTACCTGAAACCCCAGCAATCGAGTTAGCCCCTAACTCACCATATGATGCTTCAAACCACGGCATCATCCAACAAACACCTGCCGCTGAAACCACTCTGGTTCCTGAAAGTGCTGTCCTGGTCGTCTGCCACTCGTCCAAGAACTGCAGATTAGCCCTGATATCCTCCCCATCTCATCCCAAACTCCAGTCCCTCAACTCCTGGGTGATCTCATTGAGAGAGGTATAGCAAGAAAGTTTTACCTCTCCGTCATCATCGAACGCCACATCAGGGTCGAAGCCCTTCTGGACACAGGAGCTGACATCACACTAATGTCAGCAGAACTCCTCGGAAAAATCCAGGAAGGAGCAAAGACATTAAATGGCCCCCTCAAACTTCAAAGATGTGAGCTGAACCTTCAAGTATACTCCCACACGGGCCTACAACTGACACAGGTGGCCCCGATTCACCTAACTGTGGGTCCGATGAACCTCATCCACCCAGTCTACATCTCACCCCTAAAGACTTACCCACTGCTAATCGGAAAGGACCTGCTTAATCGCTTTAAGCCACTAATAGACTTTAAGCACTTGAAGTTGTGGACACAAGTCCGTGAACCTCTGCCCTTCCAGTCAGTAAACGTTCAGGAGTTGCAGTGCCAAGCCACAGACACCACTGCCCGTTTACAGACCGCCGAGGCAATGTCAAGGTCACAAGCAATTTCAAGTTCAAGCAGCAAGAACCACGACAAAGACTTCAACGACCAAACAGATGCCCTCGCTAAAGCAGGTGCATTACATGGAGAGTCCTGGGCGCTCCATTCCCACCCACCCAACCCAGCTGTGGCAGCCATCACCCGCCGCCTACACGCCACTGGCGTTCACGATCCCCACCTCCTCCCGTATCTCCATCTCGCCACAGTTTGCTGCTGGCGATCTCAGTACCCTTCAGCGTCGGATCCAGCACTGCAAACCATCAGTGCACACATTTCTGACCCAGCTACCGCCCACGTTTCTGCCTTCAACCTAGCCACCTCCTCTGACCTCCGCCACCTGCACTCCATCAAGCACATGCTGCATCTCAAAGACGGCGTTCTCACGTATGTCCCTGAGCCACTCGCTACGCCATGGCTCGTGGTGCCTCAGAGCCAAAGGGGATAATGTTGACATACGCCCACGATGCACCATGCGCTGGACACCATGGCGCCAAGGCCACCTATGAGACACTCAAACAGGTGGTATACTGGCCTGGCATGCAGCAAGGCGTGGCGGAATACGTGAAAGGATGCCTGGTCTGTTGCCAGTTTCAACCGGCGAATGCAAATCACCGCGCACACCACTGCAAAGGAAAGGAATGACCTTCCCATGGTCAGGCCTCCAAATAGACTGGGTAGGACCCTGCCACGGTCAACACGAGGTAACAAGTACTTCCTTAACGTGGTCTGCGAGTTCACAAAGTGGATAGAGTGCCCCCAGCTCCGAATGACACGGCAGAAACAACAGCCTACCTCTTGATGAACCATATTCTCAAAAGATTTGGAATGCCCTTGAGTGTCAATTCAGACCGAGGAACTCACTTCACCGCTGAGCTCATGCAAGAAATGTGGAAACTCCTGGGTGTGCAAGCCAAGCTGCACATAAGCCACCACCCAATCTCTTCTGGACAGGTGGAACGTGCCAACAAGACAGTGGTCAGCATGCTGAAGAAGTACGTGTCCGCCAATCAGAAGGATTGGGATGTCAAACTTCCCCTGGTACTAATGGCCATCAGGTCCACTCCTCACCGGTCCACCGGAGTACCCCCATTCGAAATGATGACGGGAGACGCGCGACACTACCCTTACACCTGCTGGACCAACCCGGTGACATGAACCTTGTCACTGCCTACACCACGCACCAGTACCTAGAAGAGTTGCATCAGCACCTGAGAACGACTTTCGCCTTTGCACAGCAACAACTCCAAAGCAGCGCGGAAGGTCGTAAGGCTTACTATGACAGGAAGGCCTCATATCAGGAACTTGAGGTCGGAGACAAAGTGTGGTACTACAGTTTCGCCCAGCCACGGCCAAACACCCCTCATCGATTGTCAAAGAAGTTCCTACCTCACTGGACGGGACCCCACGAAATCGTAGACAAACTGTCACCTGTTGCCTACCGAATCAAGATTCGACAGGGCGCAGCGAGCCAGCCCTGCGATGGGTACACCGAACCAGATAAAGAGGCACCAGGGCTCCAAGAGACAAGGAAAGGGGGGAGACCAAACCCACTGACACAGACCGACTATCGCACCTCACTGATGTAATTCCTCACCCACTAGGGAAACACATAGCCAGGTTTTCAAGCACAACACCTACACGCTCCTTCACCGCACTGCTAGAACCAACACTCTAGTAACAAGGAGTTTCTCCACACATGTGACCATTGTTTGTTGTCCTAACCTCACTCAATGTCCTTGTGTCCCTTATGTGTTGTCTTTTCCCTTCTCTTTCCCTCTCTGTTTCCCTTTTCCCCTCTAGGCCCTTTTACAGGAACACCCTTAACCATTCTCTCACGTCAGGTCCTGACAATAAGATTGACTCCCCGCACCAAGTCCATAGATTGAGCGCAAATGTCGTATCAAGTTTCTCACCCGATCTGCCCAAATTCCAAATTTCTGCACCACAGTTCAGTTAGCGATGGAAATGTTGTTTGTGGATGTCTGTTCTCTCTGTCCATTGTTCCAGTGCCCGATGACGTTCGCAACGGGAACCTCATCGCGCAAAAGGGGGGTATGTGGGGCCTCGATGAACAGACACAAACCATAAAAGGGGGAATCGCTCTAGAACCAGGTCGTAAAATCGCGCATCCTCCGCACCCCGGACCATAAAGGCAATCAAGATGGTCAGCCGAGCGATGCAGAGCGCCGCAACGTCTACCAAACATTCTCAAGGGACTGTCGCTGCAGTGAGCTCGACCAATCCGAGAGTACCCACGTCAAGATTGGGATGATTGAAACTGCAACATCTGGTCGACAGCACGATAACTCGTTCTGCGCACTGATCTGGGACCAGTTCTACCAAGCCACCAAGTCAAAAGGTGATAAGACTCCCGCGGTGAATCAACGTGGTCAGGACAGCCTCACACTTTCAACCCCCAGGAGGGTTGCTCTGTCCCAACATACATTCCTTAAAAGCGCGCCTTTTTTCCTTTTCGCTACAATAAAGGAACTGCCAGGACACACATAAAACCACTAAACGAACAATCTAAATGCCTTCCTTTCAAACGAATAAAGGTTCATCTGTAAATAACTGCTTAATAAATGTTTTGGGATGTATGTAGGAACCGCTATATACTCTTTAAATAATCCTCTAACAGAGAGCGTTCCATAAGCGCTAGATAATGCATGTTTGATATCAAATTGAAGCTTACGATGTTTCCAATATCGTGATGAATGAATATATGTGTTTGTGCAATGCACAACAGTGTATTCCACTTATAAGCTTTTGATAGGGAACAGAAGTGCAGAATGTCAATTCTAACTGGGATAAAGTATGCACGAAACCGAGTCGAAAGCAGGCGTGGACACGCCCCTTCGACCTCGGATTGGACAACTGCCCAGGCACGGCCCAAAATTTGCACCTCAAAACGCAGGAACAGAGCTCTCTGAGTTGAGTTGAGAACGAGAAGAATCGGAGTCGGAGTCGAGTCGAGAAGAACTCTTGGAACCACCGGAGGGGAATTCGGTCGCTGCAGGAATCGCCAAGGAAACAGAGAAACTTCGAACTTGGAGAAGTCAGAAGACTCCGAACCAGAACGACCCGATACCCTCGACTCCGGTCCGCTCCGTCACATCACTCCACGGACACTCACTGCCCTTTTCATAACCAACCCGGTTCATCCAAAGCGAACCACCAAGCTAGAGAGACTTCATTCAAACGGCCGGGAAAGCCCGACCACGTCATCCCAAGGACGAGCCTGCCCAATCAGCACGCCGGGATTTCCCCAGACACGCCGAGTGGTAAAACTACCTTTCGTCTCTACTGAATTGGCGCAGACACATAGAAGCGAGGCTAAACCTAACTTTGCTTTGTTGGTGCTCTTAGTGCGATCTCAGAACTAGCTAACAGACTTTGGACAGACAATTATCCATTTCCCTTCCAACCCGTGAATGTGTGTATGAATGCATGTGTGTGTGTGTTTATGTTTAGTCTTCTCAGTGTAGTCTTGTCAAATAGTAGGTACTGTTTAATAAATTGTGTTTCATTATTACGAATTCTTGTTTGTGTGTTATGTAACTGGAAAGTCAAACTCATGCCCAGATCCGTTGTTACCTGCTCGAGGTAAAGCGAAGAATCCAATTGATTTATTTTGCTGATCACAGAGTAAATTCATATTGGTAACATACATTTAAATTGCCCTAAAACGCTGGACGCATTAGGTGATTTAAAGGTATATTTGAATTACATACTGACTTGAATCTTTTAAGATTCAATTCCCCAAACTTGAATTGAGAGCTGATTCAAATGACAATTCATAATTATCATAATTAAAATTAGGTGTGAAAACCCTACATCATATATGTTATTACTTCTCATATTGCTCACAGCGGCATGTTGTGTATATCTCACAAAAAAAAATTACAATTCTGAGTTGATATCTTACAAGTCTGTTTGTGCTTAACATTTCATTCTTTCTTTCTTTCTTTATTTCTTTCTTTCTTTCTTTCTTTCTTTCTTTCAGTCTTTTTTAAGATACTTAATATTTCTGTCTACCTTCACAAATCTAATTATTATGCCTTTAAAACAATGTCTTCTCTTCCTAGTTTGTGCTTTCAGCCAAAAGCGAGCAGTTGAGACAAGGTCGCGTAGTTTGCTTAAGTAGTACTTGACGAATCTTTCGGTTTGTCTATAAGAGAGTTGTAGTTTTTCATTTTTTTTTACTTAATGTTCAATTAAGATGAATGAGGACCTGAGCTTTTAAGCTCCACAATCACAAAAACAGTCATAAAACTTCATAAAAGTGGTCCCATCATCACTCCCACAAGTGATGCAGAAAAGCTATTTGCAGAAACTGGCTTATTTAAGAATGAACTGATGGCCACTTAGTGACAATACTTGTGTTATTAATGTTTTCCATTTAAGCCGTTAACTTCCAATTTCCAAAAGTTTTTCCTCTATGCTCTTAAATGTTCCAGCACTGTTCTTTTCGAAGGCTATAAAGTGCTCTTCAGTAACCACAGTGCGCTGGCTTTGAAAAGCCTGACTGCTCTCTATGGCTTTCTCATTTCATATCACGTCCTCAAGAGATATAAATTTCAGACACAAAATGCAGTGACTTTAATGTATGCCTGCCACAGTGAATATAATAATGCAAATGTGTTTATACGGGATAAAAACGGACAACACGCATTAGTCAACGTCACAATGGTGAAAAAGATACTCGATGATTTAATTATGACTTTTTAGTCCTTTACGGAAGAGAACGAGGCACAGCTGTTGAAGGGGTAACAGGGTTTACAGTGGGGCTTTTTCATGACGAACACAGTATGTTTTAAGAAAGACCATTTTTGTTGGTTTTGCTGCTGCAGCTGACAAGTGCAAATACTTGTCAAGATACGGCTTTATCCGATAGCCAATAACCCCTGACAATCCTAACCAGCACCTGACATTTTAGGGCTAAAACAAACAGAAATTGAGGCCACTCAGCTGTTGGTTTACAAACTGGCTGCAGATATATTTGCATTAGATTACTGCATTCCATTAAAACCGTAAAAGAAAACTGCATGATTATTTACTTTTGCAAACCTATTCTAAACAATATAAAGGAAATTAATGGTAGAAAAAAGTGGCATAAAAAAAACCAAGCTAATTAAAAATAATAACCACCAAATTTATCTTTTACAATTCTTTTTGTAATCTGTGCCCATGATTGGGGACTTTCGATTTGGCTGTTAATTACATCAGCCGGCTCTAATAAGTCCTGTTAACTGAGTTCTGATCAAAACAAATTCAGAGACAGAGGAACAGAAATATAATGAACGTGATTCATAGTGAATGACCTTGGACTCAAACATCGATTGGCATCTTGTCCTGTCTAGTTACTGTGTTCTGTTACCATCTTCATCACCCCAAAAAGAAAATATTTTGTGCGTGAGTGCATATACTGTATCCACACACATACGCACACACTTTAGAAAGATAGAAAATAAGACTATTAGGATTGTTTGTTTGCTTATTTAGATAATTATTGACATTGTTTTTTTTTTTTTCAATATTGATAATTAACAGCTAAATAACATGATTTCATTTTATTTATACAGTATGTAATACAATAATTTGTAATTATATTATTTGTAGGGCTTTTATGCTGTTCAATTTTTTAAAATCATGCTTTATAGTAGTTAACTGTAAAACTACCGCATTTTAATAATGAAAAACACCATAAAATGACATTCTTTAAACTGTAATACTGCAATGAGAATAAATAAAATGCAAAATGCATTATGGCATTTTTTTTTACATTTACACAAAATGTTATTTATTGTGCTACCTTTATTCTGATTTCATAAAAAATATATATATATAGTTGTTTTAAATGATGCAGTAAGACTATTGCACTACAATAATACGAATCAATAAGAATGAGGAATTTAAAAAAATGAATTTGAGGGTAAATATTGTTTTGTTTCATATACTAATGCTTGCAGAGGGCTGATAGACTTCATCCGGTTTCAGTTCACCCAGCCGCCCATGGACTGCAGTGTGCCAAATTAATTAAAATAACATAAGCAGGTGAGACATTGGTGGGGGCTCAAGTACAGGGACATGATTAGCCATAGTAGGCGAGATTAATGAAGACCTTCTGAGAGAGATTATATTGACTGAGCCTGATTATACTGGAGACCGTTTATTCAGTGGCGTATCATTATGAATAGAGAAATCCATAGATCATATGCAAACCCTCCTCACAGGGCTGATATCTCACTAAACCCAGCCTTTGTCCTGGGCCTCAAAGCATGCAGATGGATTCATAACCTGCCCAGACTTACCAAATGAACATTTATTATATGTGATATGTGGTATCATATGTCTATCCAAAGGGGAGTTCAGGCTTTTTTATCCCACGCTAAATAAAATAAATCTAACATAAGCAACAATTAAACAATTGCAGAAATTGTAAACATTTAAGTATAGTGACCAATTCTCACTATTAACTAGTTGCTTATCTGCATGCACATTACCAACATGCTGGCTGATTATTAGCACTTATAAAACACAAATTAATGCCTTACTCTGCATGGCCCACTTGAAAACTGTTTTACTAAATTTAACAATATTTGTTCCAAGATTGTGAAGGGGCCGAAAAATCTGGGACTAAGTTTTCTGCTGGGCAGGAACAGTCTCATGCTTGACAGCTAGACCTTCTGACCTGTTTGACAAACTGGGTGTCTTGGCTTTTCGGAGATCCGCTGCCGTCGTCTGCCTGCACACTTCCTGCTAGAGCTGATGATGAGTGGCGTTCTAGACCCTCTCGCTCTCGGAACCAGTGATTTAAGGCAAGAACACCAGAGGGTTTCGTGGGGGCTGGTAACCTAGCACACTTCTTACATCCCTGCACAAACCATCTCACATCCCTAGCCATCTCAGGCCACCAGAAGTTTTCATTTAGCAGTGACAGGGTGGCTATTGCACAGAGAGGTGTGAATAGAATGGATCAGTGGAGTGTGCTGTGTCCAAGGTACATACTGTAGACCTGGTGGGCAGCCTGGATGATTTGAAGTGGCTGGAGATGAGGCCCACTGTATGGGACTGATGAGGAGTTGAGAGGGTAGAATATTTTCAGGTTTCTCTTGACTTTCCTCTGACAAGTGTAGACATAACAATCCAGCAGCCTTTTTAGGACCTGGACGGTGGTAAATATTAAATTGGAATCAGGTAACGAAGAGCGCCCATCTGGCTTGTTGAGGATTCAATCTTTTAGTGTCTCGATACTAGAGGTTCTTGTGGTCTGTCAACACCATGAATGTATGAGCTGCACCTTTCAGCCAATGCCTCCATTCCTTGAGGGCTAGCTTGATGGCCAACAGCTCCCTGTTCTCAATATAGTTAATTCCCGCCGGGCTGAGCTTCAAGGAAAAAGTAGGCACATGAATGGAGTTGAGCAGGATTCCCTGCTGCTGGGAAAGCAGGTCGATGAGTCGATCCTTGATGATAAAAGGGAGATCAGGGTTGGGATGAATGAGGAGCAGTGCACTGTTGAAAGCTTGTTTTAAGGAGGTGAAAGCTTATGATGCGACAGGTGACCAGGACAGAGACTTGGGCTTAGCCATTGACAAGTTGGTTAATGGTCTGATGAGAATAATGCTATTCTAGATCAATCGTGAAAGAAATTGGAAAAATCCTAGAAATCCTAGAAAGTTCTTAAGTTGTGGTTTGGGGCAGGTGGTGATTGTTTCTACCTTCAACTCGTCCATCCAAACACAGTTACTGTTGAGGTTGTAACATAGGAACTGTACAGAGGGCTGATGGAACGTACACTTCTCAACTTTGAGGAACAGTTGGAATTTATTCAGCTTAGCTAGGACCTCCACAACATGACGGCGATGTTCGAACAGACTCCAGGAATATATGGTATTGGAGGTGGTGGTGCTGCTATGGGCTTGAGTAAAACTCACCAGAGGGAAACAAGATCCTGGAAGGGATCCCGGTTGCTCATACTAAGCTGGTGGTATGGTCCGGTCTTCTGTAACGGAAGCAGACTGACATGGAAGGTAAGATTGGAAATATAAACAGTTTATTTACACGGATGAGTACTGGGTAGTGATTGAGAGATTTGGAGGTGAGTATACAGTCTTCAGAGAGTTGTCCCAGGATAAATATGGAGAAGTAATGAATGTCCTTGTCTTACAGGTGGTCAGGAGAGCATGAACTAAACAGGATATTGGAGAAGCACCTCAGTATTCTGGCGCTGAGATACAAAGAGACAGGTGCTAAGTCAAACAGGTAAGTAATCATCACTAAATGTAAGAGTATCAGAGAGTACACTTCATGACCAAGACCAAACAAAAGTGTTTCTGAGGTATATGCTTTTGTAGTGCTCATGATGAGGTGGTGTGATTGGTGACAGTTGTTGATGATTAGTACTCAGGTGAGGGAATGCACTTTGTTTGATTGGTGGATGAGCCTGGACGATCAGTGACATTATGTTACATCCAAGTACATTTACACATATAATTACATACAGTATTCATATTCATAATGACCACAACTGACAAGCTCCCAAAAGACACCATAAAATTTAAATATGAATTGTACACATAAATATTAATTATAAACAGTGTTTAGTGAATTATTTACAGTGAAACTACAAATGAAGGTTCTTAGATTGATTGTAGTAAATTCTCGTTTCACCTTTTATTAACATAACAAGATCAGTCCCTAAATGAAAGATCCACCCTGGCACTTTTAGGAAGTTCATGCAGCTCTATGTGGTGGCCAAATGTCATCTTGAATCTTTTTCTTTCTGTACGCTGCTCATTTACAGCCAGGCCTGGTGTGCTTAGCATGCTAATATGTTATCCTCGTCTTGACTAAAAAAATGAATGCACAATAAACTCTGTTTCTGGGCCTGTGACTCTTTTGCCCTTGGTAGAAATGATTTCATACATCACTTAAACTACTCCACACATCTATATTCCATCTAGCCTACATTTAATATTTAAACCACACTATAATATAGTGGAACTCTAATGTTTACTGTGCATGGGTTTGAAATTATAAGGACTTTGAGCCCCATTGATAATCTGACAGTAAAATCCAATCTCATTGGATGAAGAAAAAAACCAAAACAAAACAAGGCAAATTGTATTACCAGGCAACAATGTGCATTTCAACTATGTTTTGCTGCCTCAATTTCACGTGTAAAGATAAAAAGAAATGAACATTATCTAGTGCACTTTGATGAATGAATTGCTAAAACCGCAAATGAGAAGGAAAAATCGGTTAGAATGTGCAGAAACAGATGGCTGCCTGCGTCTTTGCCCTGATGTTGAGCACACAGCAGCTTCTATTCTTTTGCACAAATTTCTCATCGCAATTTAAGCTTTGATCGTAAAAACAAGGTATCATCTTTAGAAACTTCCACACTCGTAATCGCCCACGCAAGAAAAACCGAAAAGCAAACACAAACACGTCTTTCTTCAGGTGAATAATGTGCATGAACGCGCTAGCATGCATCAGCAACCTTTTGCAGGATGAACTCATTTGTATTCACATGTATTCACATATATTGTTCATATTCATACACATTCTGGATACTGAAACATACAATACTGACATACTGATAACATATCAACATATATAATATATAACATATAACATATATATATATATATATATATATATATATATATATATATATATATATATATATATATATATATATATATATATATATATATATATATAAAATAAAACAATGGGGGCAAAAGCAAAAATCTGTATTACATGAGCCACTTGAAATGAGGTAAACTGTTTTTTTTTCTGTATAAAGTTACAGCATATTCAATTTTAAAATGGCAAATATACCATGGCAACATGATGCCATAAATTCAACTCTAAAATAGCATCTAAAGTAGGTTTTAAACAGATTTACACTTTAAATAACACCTTTTAAAAAGAAAAAAATGGTGCAAGTGCTTTTATAAAATTATAAGCTTCACCTCCAGTATAAGTGCCTTACCATTTTATTAGCCAAGCTGAACAAAATTAGCTGAGCTGAAGGCCAAATAACGATTTCATTATATATTTTCATTATATATTAAATAATTTCATTTGTTTGATTTTTTATGTAGGTCTGTTTTTCCAATAGTTTTTTTCACCATTGCATAAATTAAATAGCCAACATGTGTAAATGTTGTACAAATAAATGCATTGCTATTGTTATTATTACTGTTGTTGTTGTTGTTATTATTATTATTGTCTTACTTTTTATTTTATTTTACGGAACAACAGTAACATTACAATTCCAACATATATGAATGTTGATGGAGCTTTTATTTTGGCAGAAACTCAGTGCTGTATGTGTTTGTCACACCTATCACATGCCTTTAAATATTTATATATTACTGAGCAACTGACGAGTAACTGTATTTCAGGGCAAATTTTCCTCGTGCTTCTGACTTTGAACCCTGGAGCCACGAGCTTGTACAGTGCTATTTGAATATGTATATTTGAAAACATAACATTCTGCAGTTTATTTACTAATAGTTTGAGGCCATTTTGTGCTTTCAATCATCACATTAACCAGAATCAATCATCAACCACTTCTCATCAGAAAAATGAGATGCAACACTAAGCAGTCTCTCGCTGTCAGTATTTCATGCTTGTAATGATTTTTGCAACTTTGTCTGTCAGTTTGAAATACTTTCACATTGCAGAAATGTTTGCTACTTTATTTGATCACGTCACATCATTTTTCAGTACAGTTTATTCGGCCTTCTCACTTATTCGAAAGCAAAAGAGCTGTTTTTGCTATTTTCGGCCGAACAAATTTGGTTGCCGAACATTTGGCGCATGCCTTCTTAACTGCTATTAAACTTACACATCTTCTTGTTACATCCGTAATTAAATATGTTCATATCTAGGGAATTCCTCAGAGGTGTCTGTAAATGACAGTAAATGAAACACCATCTCATCAATGCTGAGATCTTCAGAGGGCGCAGCAAAATAAACGACAGTGTTCCCGGAGGATAGCATAATCTGAATGAAAGCTCCTGTGGCGTGAAGTATCATAAGCAGGCCCAGAGACACCTTCACCATCTATCCTTGATTGCATTTGCATTTCAATGGCTATTCATATTGTTGAGTCTATGCCAGAATACTGAAAAGGTAGCATGCACTGTTTTATATCATATATCATTGTTTTCATTTTCATCAACATAGTGTGAAATACATATCATACATGATACTGATTACATCAGCAATCAGCAGTTGATATTCACAATCAGAGTTGCAGTGAACACTAGACCAACAGTAGAACCGTTAAAGACCCAGACCCTTTACGTAGGATGGTCATATGCGCCATTTAAAATGTCCAGTATAGTCACCGTGCCTTTAAGACACTTTAGGCTAAGTTCTTAACCAAATACCTGACCCAAAGTTAGAACAAAACTATCTTTTAGAGGCCCTGATAGTAAGAGTATGTTTTCTTGACAACAATCTACAAAACAGAAATGTTTTTTTGATTGCATTTTTGAATAGTTTAGCGATGGCAACATTGTCACAAGAATCTTCGTTCACATGGTTTCAAGAAAACTGCCAAAAATGTTGTGTTATACTTTGTAAGGAAACTTGTACATAGCCTATAGCCTGAATACATCGTACACATTTCCACGACTTCACTGTTTTTACATATTTTATAGACAATTGCGAATTGTTTCCAAAAACACACCATTGATACCATTCGGCACTGACATTTTTAAACAAGTCTATTTCCCACAAATATTTGAGCTCCATTGAGCAGACAGTACTGATTGGTCAATGTGTTCACGTTCTCAGTAGATATGTCTGTGATTGTCTGTGATCACAATGACCAATCAGCACTGTGCTCAACAGCGCTCAAATCTTTGTGGAAAAATTATGTTTTTAAAATTACATTACCGAATGTTATCACATACCTTTGACACATTTATCAGTTTGTAAATTATTGACCTAAATGGATAGAAAGTTTTATGTTTTTACTTGAAAATGGTGTCACCCCCTAAGAAATGGCATTCAGATCCTGACCAAAGATCAAGTCTCTTTTAACATTATACAATTTTTAAACAACCAAACTTGCGTTTTCCAAAAGCATCTCATTAAAAGCATCATAACGTGATGCTTTGCACAAATTATAGGAGTAAGCAAACGATTCAGCAAACGATTCACTCGGTGTACGCAATAAAAAGCATTTCCAAAAGCTCTGTACAGTAACGTGACTAAAGATGGAAAGAGTATTGAGCATTTGGGAGGAAAATATTAATGTTAAATTGGGAGGGGAGACCACCAATATGCAGTATATTTAGCATTTTTCCATTTAATAACAGCGGACAACAAAAGAAACATAGAATGTTGAAAAGAAGGCTGAAAAAAATTCAGCGGCTACAAAGATCCATTCTTCTATTAATTTTTTTGTCTATTACATAACATTAATACCAAATGTAACATTATTCTCCAGATTTGATTTTTATAAATGTAAATACTTTACGGCCCATTTAGTCAAAATGACGAATGGGAATTATTATTATGATTTGAAATCATTTGTTCACAGTCTTTTTGAGAGAACTCTCCCCATACCTAAAGCACCTCCAATATTTAATATGCAGTAGGCTCGTTATGAAATGTTGGATATTGCTAAACCAAAGTGGTTCCTGTGACGACAGTACATGTTTATACGGTTTCAGGAAACAGTTATGAGAAGTTGATTAGTTTCTCCAGCAATGGTAGTTTATCAGCAACAGCTACAGCGCTGTATGGGAAATGCACCCGGAGCAGCAGCAGTACTAGATCCGAGTCAAATGCTATAGCCTACTAAGTGATATCTTTTAGTCATTTGGAAGAAAAAGCTGCAGATTCAGCAGAGTTTGCTGATTTTGGCAATTCCAGCTCTACGTTGATGGAGAGTGTGTGAGTGGAGAGCATCTGCGCAGGTGAGAGATGAAAGAGCACGCATCTCCATTGACAGATTTATGTGGATTGCATTGACATGAATGGTACAAAGAACACTTGCTTGTAGCTTCTATCTATGACACTTGATTCGTTTTTTTTTTCGAGTGCTTTGCTAGAACTCTAGTTCTGACTCTTTTCAGATGAGCTGCTTATGCACTTATAATGCGTGCTGTTCTAGGCTAACACTATTCATTATTAAAACAATAATAAGTCAATTCAGTTTAATGTTGTGTGATTTATTTTAATAATTTTAATAGTAGCAAGTGTTTTTAAGGATTTATTTCATTCCTCATAGCGTGTATGTCACATGACAGGAATGCAATACTTAATTATACAAGCAATGGATCAACACCTCTCCCTATCTTCCAAACACTTCAAATCTCACACTTACATTACAGATTTCAGGGCATAGACCTTAACTGGAAAACTGCCAAATGAGTGTGAAGGGAGGTGAGAGAGTTGTTATGCAATGTATAATTTAAAAGCTTATTTGCAAAATCAGATAACTGTTTTGTTTTTTTTCCCAAAATGATGTTATGTTATCATATTTAATTTTTTTCATTGTGTTAATTAGATGTGTTTTTGGTTATTTTTTTAACCTATTCAAAATAATCCAACTGCAGTTTGAGATTAATTGGAATGCACAATGGAAAAAATGAACAGTTTTTGCAAACTAACTCTTCAATTACTGTTAAAGTATTAATTCTTTATTTAGATAAAGTCCTCAAGCACCAATCAATAGCTTGAAAACCTACTCGATGTGTGTCTGATGCCACGGGACAGACTCTCCATGATAGCACAGATTCATAGATTCTCTGTCTCCAGAGGCTGAATGGGTCGAGTGTGTATGTGTGAAATCATTTCCTATGGACACACACTCATTAAAATCTAATGCAAACACGCATCCAGCTCCAAGTAGGATTTGACATTTAATTTGGACCTTTCCATATTAATAATGTAGCATGAAATTGTTGATGTTTGACTGATGGCAGAGAAATCGAAACCAATTCAGTGATCTAATAAAGCCAGCTGGCCGAAGCTTCCTTTCTAAAATTACCCACAAGGACCCAGGGGTACCGTGCGATTATCCCAAACCGCAACGATGATGAAGCCATGCGTGGAGAGGACCTGACAGTCAGTCTTCTTGTCTCAATGGCCTTCTTTAAAAGACTTCAACAGGGACGGATACAGTTTGTCTAATTTGATGAGAAGCGACAAAAGAGGCAAAGAATATACTGCGCATAGAAATCACATTAACAGCTGCTACTATATATGCGATTCTTCTGAATTAATGGAATGGTTATAGCTGGTCCATGAATATAAATATCGGTTGGGTCATCGAAGAACCCTAGAGCCAATAATGCGCAATAAAGCAGATATGTGATAACAGATTCGCTAAAATATTGTACAAACGTGAGACGACACTTTCCATACCGAAATGCTGCTTCTAAATACTTTAAAAGTAGCAACTAGAACAAGGGCGTAGGTTCATAGAAGACGACCAAATTGCTTTAAATGACCGCAGCAGTAATCCAGTTCCATACTGATTACAAGTGTCATTTTACATGCACATGGCGAAAGACACGGTGTGACTTTAGGGGTCCATATTAAGCTAATCCAAAATGCGTGATTGACAATCTAATTCATTTCAGCATTAGCATAGCCGTGTAGAAATTAGCCTCCAATTACCACACTCAGTTAAGTGCCAGAAACTGATGAATGTGGGTGTTGTATCTGGCAAGTCATTCATACTCTCCTCGCATGTCCTAAGCTCAGGAAAGATCAGGGTGAAATTTGAATTATGATCTAATAAAGTCGTATTAGGATATTATTTTATGCATAACAGGCAGTAATGAATTGTCATTTCCCATGCAACTAAATGGAAAGCGGTTCCCTTCAATGAGAATGAAAATTTTTACTTAAGATGGAAAAATGCAATAATTTAATGACCTCGTAATTTAATGCATCAAGCTAGATCAACGTGACTTTCGTTTAAAAAAAAAACTTTTAGACACAAACCGGGATGTCTGTGATTCCTGCAAAACTTGTAACACGTTATCTTTACGCTAAAAGAAACCAAGACATTAGCCAAGAAATAATAATAAAAATATATATATATAAAATTAGTATTAAACCACACACACTCTCGAGTCTCAAATGTCTCCATAATTCACCCCTCTTACACATTATCAGAGCCTTTTTTGGAATACATGAAACTAAAAACATTGACATAATACACTCATGGGCATCAAGCACTTCACTGAATACTTGCCAGCTAAGAAATAAATGATTATAAACTTATTATCTGTCTTTTATTAAATCCACATTATTTAAACATCACAACATCCATGTCTGGTAAAAACAATGTGCATAATATATGGTAGCATTAACAAAAATAAGGGTTCCAAGGAGTATAGACATTTCCTGGAAAACCTACACTATCAGATTACTTTATTGCATCTTAGCTTTCCATGAAGAAGGAGAAAATAGCGTCCTGATCAGATCAATCATGCTGTCTGTCAGACGATAATGTACATCGTACGTAATAAGAAGACTTTGTGTGTCGTACTAACTATGACACAACGTTGGACAGCATCAAAACAGCAGTGGGTTTCTAAAGCAACCCTGACTCCTTGTACGATCAGCACAGTATGTAATGAGCTAGGTCAAAGTTCATAAAGAAGAGAGTCGGAACAAAAGAGGGTCCTAACAGGTAGTGAGTGTCTGACATTTGTAGACAGCTGTGCTATTACAGCAAAATGCTGACACAGGTCTGTCTTCTCTGCAGAGACCTCTCTATCTGGCTCTTAAGAGTGCCTTTTATTAGAGCGGCGGTTACTGACTGATGCTATCAGAGCTGGAGGGCACGCTGCAGCAGGAGAGGGGAGGCAGACAGACCTGTTGTGCAGATGTACACCATTTGAGTCAGTGGCTGGAGTCTGGCCGATTGCATAGGTTTCTATTGGGATTTTGCCCATGAAATTTCACTGGGCAATGGCACACGTGATCGCACATTCACACCGTGATCGGTTGCTAGAAATATAGCGTTAGATCTGAGTCCACCTTGTCTAAAGCTGGGCAATATATTCCGTGATATATTCAGTAAAACCGGTTCTTTGATTAAAGGTAAATCTCCATCAGCCGTTTTCAGAAGAAGCGACAGTTGAAGCGCAGAGCCGTAGATCACTGACAAGCTACGCAATATCAAGTTCAGCGTGGCAAACAAATCGCCTGCAAAACTGAGCGGAATATTGCGTTTCGCCAGTACTAACTTAGTCCAGTCTGAGTCGAGTCCTAGAGCGAGTTTTAATAAACAGGGCAAATTAGCGTGAGAGTGCAATTCTGATTTACCAACAATGTGCAAATTAAACAACACAGAACATCTCATTTACATATCGACCAACGCTACATACAAGTGCAGCGCAAATTAGCACAGTCGCCAATACAGAATGAAAATTCACGGTACATTGAAAAGAACCAGAGTCCAAATTAAAATGAAGGTTTGCTAGAAGTATTGGTATTGCGTGACTCTTAGTTGAAGGGTTCCAAGTAATCTTTTATTTCCTGTAGCAAATTAAAAATAATATGGCTTGGCAAATGACATGTTCGGATAATGAGTTCTTCTGCCATTCAAAATAAATTAATACATGAGAAAAAAAAAACACTCTCCCTTCTACCATGCACTCTCTGTTCTCTGCGGTCCCTCCTCCTAGCAACAATAATTGCAGCCATTTCTAGTGCAAAATAGTTTGACATGCTTTTTTGGGCATTAAATAATGGTGCAAATACCAGTAATTTGACGAGCGCAAACATTAGTAGAATGTGTCGCGTGATTCATTTGAATACTCTCCTGCCGTAACTTTTGCATCTGATAGGGGAAACTCCTAAAACAATACATATTTAATAAGGTCAGCAATTAACAATTCAACAATTAGCCTTCCTAATATGACATTTGAGACTTACAGGGAAATTTTCTTTTTATCTTTGCAATGGCATCATTTTTATCTCTCTATTATCTCTCTATTAAAAAAAAGCTTTCTAAAAGTTATATTTAAAACAATATAATAAGAAGTAGAATAAATTACCAATCATGTGCCATTAATGTGAATAAAAAATGTATTTGTACTACAGAGGTGGCATAGAAAAACACAAAAGTGGCTTGTAGGTACATTTTCAGACATTTAATGAAGCTCAGAGGTGACATGAGTGCAATTAAACTCATAGATTCATGTGGAGATTAATGTTTTAAATATGCAATTTTGAATACAGAAATATTACATTATTTAAATAACTAAATTATACAGTACGCTAAAAAATTAATGCCAGCAGGTGGTGGCAAGTCACTGATTTTAGCACTGAATCATTCGATAAATTGATTTGTTCGAACTCATGATTGATTCAGAAGTGACTGTGTTCATGAATGGGTAAATCATGAATCACTGACTCACTAGATTCATTCAAAAACGCACTTTTATTTATGACTGAAACGCAGCTGTTTTTGCTTTTAGAGCTGCAAAGCGGCTTTACATTATTTGGAACAATTTTAGTTGATGATTTTCGTTGAGCTCAATCGTGCAGTACGTTTTTACTGATCTGTTTTATTAAATCAATATCACATTTGCAAACTCCCTTAATAATTATTAAAAGCTGTCACCCTCCTTATAGCGATATGTGAGGGCCAGGAAAATGAAAGCACTCGAGTGAGTTCTCAAAAGCACGTGCTAATGTGACATATTCTGTCAGAACCTTCAGGAATGAGTACAACAATTATTAAAAATTCAAAATATTATAAATTCAATTTCAGCTCTGTGTTCTCTGCTAATAGCCTGACTGTGAATTATGCGAGCGGTGTGTTTTTAAAACTTTAATCCCTACATTTATTGCACTATTTGAGAAACATAAGCCTATTTATTGCCTTAAAAATTATGAGAATTAAATTTTCAAACCCTGCAATTGGCAGGAATCTGTCTAAGACTAGCGGCAATTAATGGAAATTATTCATAGCAATGGAGAACTTAAATCCATGCTTATTGTAAGTGTTACAAAATTATTTATAGTTTACATTAGTTTTATTTGGTTTTATAAGTAATTCATATTCAATAATAGTGAATACTTAATAGTAAATACCAAATAAATATTAGTTAGTAAAAAAATGTTAACAATGCTTTTACATAAATTAAGGATTTTTGTTGTGTTTATGGCACATAATAAACAGTGTACATCATTTACAATGAATCATTATGGTTTTTAAAACAAATACTGCATGCAATACAAAAGTTATACTGCACTGAAAGGTTATCGTATAGTTGCAGACTCCTCAAAGCATGCAATACAAACACACTTCATTGTCATTGTGTACTGCAGTGATATTGCAATTCTTAAAATGGGAGGCACGGTGTGTGTTGTTGGGACTAATAGTATGATTGAAAGAGATGGGGAAACAGAAGAGAATGCATGTGAGAAAGAGGGAGAGAGAGAAAAAAATAAAGGCAGCAGGCTAAGCCCAGTGCAACAAACAATCAGTGCTGTCAGCTTTAAACAACTATCCCTCCATGCAACGGCCCGGCCAGATCAAAAATCAATGAAGAAAAAATGGACTCAGCAAAAACAAATTAACTGTACCAGCCATTCAGCCACTCTTTGTAAACTTGATAAAACAACTCAAATCCTTTGAGAAAACAGCAAATGCACACATAGAGATGAAGTCAGCACCGCACGGCTAACAATATGAACACATTCACTCAATGGAAAAATGTGCTTGGTGCGACATTCATGCAAAATGATATTATGCTGATTGTCGCATGCTTCGCAATACTTTCAAAATCGGTTGTCTAATGCATGTTGCAAAAAGCTCTAAAAGATGAATAGTCTGCTGTGCTAGAAAATAACATAAACTACAACCCAGTGTTAAAAAAAAATAGCATGGTCTTGGGGTGGGGTCAGGAAATGACCCCTACAAATACAGCTCTATGTACCCTAACACTTTTTTGCTTTCTCTGTTTTGGAGGGGTGACCATTGTTAAATTGCGCCGTATGCATTACATTAAAATGTATTAATACTTTATGGGTGGACAATTTTATCATGTGTTTATTATTCATGAAACAATACATATTACTATTATAGTTTTTATTATAAACTATCACTATGTTGGCACCGATAGCCTTGCGTTTAATGTTTTGACATATCCCAACTGTGCTCGCAGTGACCCGAGTTTGACTCCATCTCAAGGTCCCCTCTCTCTCTGCCTGATGCTTTCCTGTAATGTCTCTACTGTACCGTCCAATAAAGCATTAACAAACAAAATAAACATAACTTTGCATATGATTACTTTTTTTGTGAAAAATGAACTACTATACTGAAACTGAACATACTTCTTCATCGCTAGTGTTTGCACAGGCATAGCCTGTATGAAGCTACAATCCGATTGGTTGAATTATACTGGATGCCAATCCCCCTCGCAAAAAAAAGAAACCGACGAGCACTTATCAGAATTAACTAAACACTGGATTTGTAAAGTATGTAAAATGCTTAAAGTTCAGATTCTTTAAAATATGTGATTTACACACTGATCTGTTATTGTGGCGACATTTCCATGCCCCGCGATGTGATGCTGAACAAAACAAACTGTGACTGGTTGTCTGACATGTCAGTCAAACGGCCTCATGGGCAGGCCTTGGCCAATGAAAGCTGTCCTGGATTCCCGACTCTCAGTCAATTTGGCTACGCGAGACTAGCAACAATCTGTCTAAGGGCTTCATAAAATTTCTAAAACGTCAAATTACGTGGAAAAGACAAGTCAAAATATGCTTATAATAGCTGGATCTGGCAATATGAGCCTTTATTCAGTCCACCAGAGGCCCACGGCAATTTTTATAGCATGGGCGCTAAACATTCTTGCAAACTGTCTGAAATGAATTACACATGCAGACACTCATACGTGGAGTTTTATACAGCGAATTAGTCTTTTAAAGAACAAATGATACTTTTGAACATGAAAAATTCGGACCTTGGTGACCTCATAGCCAGCGTTGGACATGTTACTTTAAAAAAAAGTTACTTCTCACAAAAAGCACCCGAGTTACATTGTTTTGAAGTAATTAATTACCAGGGAAAGTAACCATTAAAAAAAATCAATGGCAAATCAATTCAAATGGATGCCCCTGATATTAAATGTTAAATTAATGAAATATAATTATTATTATAAAACATTGTGAAAAAACGAGTATGCTGCAAAATATCCGTTTTTCATCGCACTAAAGAAATATTAATACATAAGTTGTACAGTAATGATGGCAGAATTCTCATTTAAGGGTAAAGTAGAGTATCTTTAAATGTTAGGCAGTTTTATATAGCCAATTAAAGTTTGAAAGCACATCAAATGCAATGAGCCGGACTATTTATCACTGCTCTTTGTCTGTGTGCTGTTGTTTTGACATATGCTGTTAAAAAAAAGTTTAATTGGTTTGCTTTCTTCTTTTTAAGTCACTCATGCCACCAGTCAAGAGGTTGAGAAATATTAGATGCAAGTAAACAAAATACACTACCGAGTTTTCAAAGCTGGACAGTCCATTGTTATTTTAAAGGAAAAAAAAATATAGGGCTAAAAGTCACAAAAGATTTTTCATTCCAAACACATTTTTAGAGGCAATTTAAACCCTCAGCTTGATATTTGTTTCATTGTGCTCCTTGTGCAAAGGCGGTTATGCCCGATGATTCTGAATAATCAACATCAAGGCATTTTACACAACATTATCTCTGCCTTAGCAGATCTCGCGCTGTGTTGTTTGTTCACATTTTTATAGCCAGAGCGAAGCGTGTTTGTTTGTTCACATGCAGGGTGCAGAAACGTGAAGTCTAGCTCAGGTTGAATAAACCCCATCCCCGATAAAATCAAGCCTGCGTGATATTATATCAGAGAGAAAGTTGCTTCTCACAGGACAAGTTGAAAACAATTCAATATGATCTCTGCATGGACTGATATTGTTGTTTTGTTAAAAACCATGCTATTTTAGCAAACATCTTAATATTCTTTATGTCTTCATGATCACAAGTTGGCCTAAACAGCTCTATTACTTTTAATGAAGTTTCCAGCATTCACCGGGACCCTATAGCATGTGGAAAAAGGCATTTCTTCAGATTCAGCAAATTTGACAATAAGGATGACCTTTCACGTAACAGACAACTTTTTAATAAATACATTTGTACATGTGTATTTCACTTAACACATTATTTATTATATGATCCTCCATTCTAATCATTAAAGGGTGCTTTAATGGGAATTATCATTTTTGTTATTATTATTGTTTTTATGAACAGCATATATATATATATATATATATATATATATATATATATTTTTTTTTTTTTTTTTTTCTTAGTTAGTCCAGACTATTGACCTGCAAAAAAAATAATAATAATAAAAAGCAATTAAAAATAATAATAAATAATAAAATAATAATAATAAATGTTAATTTAATTATCTAATATTTCGGGAAATAGCCCATATATTGTGTGTGTTTTCCAAATATTGCACCTGTTTCCCATTTGCAACCGTAATTCAAATTCTGGAACTAAACTGGAATTTAAATGGCTTTCTTAAATCAATTCTGAATAGCACACGCCCTGACAGACACATCCCACTGCTCAGCGGGGTTGTTCTTTGCTTTAGAGGGTTTGCTGGAGGCCTCATGTATTTTTTTTTTTTTTTCCCACCAACTGTGGTGAGAGAACAGAGAACTGTGATAAGTGCTGAGAACGTTCATTACTGATGATAAAAAAACAACAACTTCGCTCAAGTATCTTTATCAAAGTAGTACTTTTCTATATATCCCAGAAGAGACAGACCAATCGAAAGAGGAGAGACAGTGTAAAAATAGCCAAAGACTGGCTTATTTAATTAAAAGGTGTAAATTTTTGCAAATGAAATGATGATGGTTGTTACTGTTTATTATGTGATTATAACAGCTACATCATTATGAACAGGCATCTGAAACTCGCTAATCTTCCATTATCACTTTCATTTACACTATCATATATGGACCAGCGAGATAACTGCTTTGTTTAAAAGGAACTGACACACCAAAGTAGAAGTACTTAATTGAATTCATGACTAAAGAAAGAAAGATCCCCAGACAGTCTATGTGTAACCAGGTGAACTCATTCGTATTCCTGTGTGAAGTGTACATTTTTGCATATTTGGATAGACAGCAAAAGATATATTATTCAGCTTAAATTGGTTAGAACATTGCCCAACATTTGTAAGGGTCCCAAAGCAGATGTTCAACTGAAATTCAACAGAAAATGCCAGAGAAAGACTTTAAATTTGATATCCAAATCAGCCTAATCAGAGTAAAGTAACGTCTTCTCCACGTATGAATTATCTTTGAATGCTATATTAAAAATTGAAATGTTACGTTGGCAAATGAGTATGAGTATTAAACTTGCTGACTTACTGATAAATGCCTACATGCATAAATACTCTACAGAAATAATTAAAAGTAACAAAAGCAACTGCATTTATTAACAATTTAAAAAATCTGCACGTTTTGTATGTCAAAGAAGCATAATATGTCTATTGCTGAAAGACTTGAAGTAAAGGGCAGATCTTTCTTCAAAGGTTATTTAAGGGCTGAAAGGACAGGTATTTTTTATATTTGTCTTGTTTTGTCTTTGGTGTATAAAGGCATATCTCTCTCTCACTATTGCACATGGGTTCTTATCAATAAAACCAATACATATAATACAATTAATGCACTTTATATACAATTTGGCCCCCATTGGTTTATGATCATCAGCCCCCAACATATTATTTGTAACACTCAATTTCTACACAGATTATAAAGTCTATAAAAACGACCTAAAAGTGACCTTAGCTGTCTGGTCTGTGACGAGACAGACTCAAAACTAACAAGCTAGTAAAGGTGAGCAATGACAGCATGCAAGTGAAGATAAATTTGAGGGTAACAGAAAGCACTTTGTGAGAGTCTTCAACATTAGAACTTGAAATGCCAAACTTACAGAGCTATTTGTGCAATCTTAACACTCCATTTGCTTCAGCAGAGCTGCCAGGTGCGATTTTCTGGGAGACATTAGAAACGTGATTGTCATTGGACATCCTGAGACAAATGGAGATGTCTCGGGTATCCTCCTTTAGTGTCACAAGAGATACATATGTGTATGCACACACACACACACACACACACACACTCATGCAAACACATGTAGTTAGTCCTAAGTAGAGTATATTTGCTTAGTGGGGTTTCTGCTTTAATCAAGTTTCTGCATTGTAAAACAGGAACATAATGAAAATCACAGTGAATTTTGATGTACTTTTTCGTTAACACAATATTTCGCCAATCATGATTACATATTCGGGTCTTCAGCGACTGCTGCAATAGCAAGAAACTTTACGAAAATATTTTAAGAACAATTACAGAACAATAAAACGGTTTCAATTTGAGCAGATGCTTTCATCGTCAGAGCGCGCTTCCACAGTATGTTCAGTATCTGACTCATTTTCAAGATCTCAGCCATTTTCTCAAAACTATGGTTTGTGATGGCTTTATATTTGATAATGTAATCGCTGGGATATATTTAACTGTGTATAGTAATTGCTCTGCAGTAAAGTCATTCAAACCAGTTAAATTTTAGCTAACGATATTCGTGTCCTCAGATATGTAAATATAGGTAAAAAGTATAGAGTCTAGCGACCCTATACACTGCAAAATAAAAAAAGGAGAAAACAGGCATTCGTTTTTCTTGTTATATTGCTTATAATGAATAGATTGAGGAATACTAAGATTGAGAAATAAGTTGGAGAGGGTAGAGAATGATGAACCGGGTCACTAAAGGCACGAGGTATGCATTCATGGGTTAAGTATAAGAAAACATGTTTGTTATGATGTCTCTAATTTAAAGCTCATTAAAAATTTAATTTATTAATTTTAGCTAGATTTTTCTACTATTTTTTCAATGCAGTTTCATTGGTTAGTTTAAAATGGGGTTTCAAAAGTAATAATAAAATGCCATTTCAAAGCATATGCAATAGTTAGATACAAGTAAATACAATCAATGGTATTTAAGATTTCTTTCTTTTTTTCGGCAATAAATGTATACACATTCCAGCTAATAAGGAATGTTCTCAAAACTTTAGATAATATTATGGCAAGGTAGGTGTATGCAGAACCTGAGTTTGAGATCGACAATCGCCCCGGGACAGCATTGTGATTAACCAATCAGATTTGAAGAATCAGTCTATAGTTTTAGTGATATATAATATATATAACATATTCCATGAATGATTAAAGTCAAACCAAAAAGAATCCTCAGCCATGGTCTACTCCAACAGAATAAGAGAAGCTTGCAAACATAGACACTGTGTAATATTAAAGTTGTCTCTGTTTTATGCCTCCTTTACTTGCTTTAGCTGAAGAATTAAAACAAAATTTGCGTTTAAACATGTCTAAATAGAGCTTGAAGATCTGTGTCATCGCCCTGGTCTGAATCTGGAACCGAGAGGCTCAGCTTCACGGTTTCTGAATATTAGTGAGGCTTAACGCTGATTTTAATGAGCGTTTAGAGATTAATCCTCATGAGTAAGCTTCATAATCTTCTGCAATCTCACTGCATCGCATTTTGTTTTTGTTTTTTTGTGTTTTTCAACCTGATAATCTTTATATCATTCCACATATTAACCCACGCACACGCAGCGCCGACGAGGTGAAGAAATTCAGTTGGCAATGTGCAAACCTCAGTAGAGCAATTACTATATTTTCAGCTTGAGAGAACTGTAGGATTTAAACCTCCATCAGTAATGGTCCCACACAGTGGCTCTGAACAGTAAAACATGCGTGTCTGAGTTTCCCCCACAGTATTAGAACTGTATTAAAGCCCTTTGCCTTCCAGCCAAAGAGCGATAAGCAAAGGTAATGGTAACATAAGGTCATTTAGAATACTTGAAAGTTCATCATTTTATCAGCCTTGTGTCGTTCCAAATCTGTATGACTTTCCTTGGAACTCAAAACGAGGCTTTTTGAAGACTGTACTAGTTGCTCTTTTTCATAGCTTCCATGAATGTGGATTTTTAAAGCTTTCGAGATTAAAAAAAAAGAAGATAATCATCCTAAAGTTATTATCATAAAATTAAAACTTAATTAAAAGACAACCATACTAAAGTAATATTAAATATTAAAATCTGTAAGTTGTAACACTTGCTAAATAATTAAGATTATCTCATCCATCTTTAGAATTAATAGTTTCTGTTTGGGACAGAACCTATTTTGAGATATTCGTTGTGGGTTCGCTGTTCATTATACAGGTGAGAAGTATGTGGACTAGCTTCCTTTAAAAAAATACATAAAATAGTTATTTAAAATTTTTTTTTTTTTTTAGATAATCAAGATACAATCATACAGTTAAAACTGAACCCTGCACTGTCAGTATTAAATATTAAAACATACTGTATTAACACCTATTAAAGTATTAATAAGTTCTGTTTGGGGTAGAAAGGGTTCAGTACATGCGCTGAATTTATTGAATTGAATTGTTATATATATATATATATATATATATATATATATATATATATATATATATATATATATATATATATATACACATACATACATTTTAAATATTAACATATGCATTTTTTCTCACATTTTAATTGATTTATTAAACAATTCAATTTCTCTTGCATTTCTACTTTAATAGAAGCCAAACCTTTCCTAAATTAGTAATATATTGTAACTTCATCTGACCGGTACTGCTCATCAAACAGTGTTTTTTTAATAAAGTGTTTTTTTAACCTCTCCTGTAAGGCCCCTTCATCTGACACACACTACGTTGTGTTATAGTGAGGAAGACATACAAACTGTCCAGTGCTGGGGGAGCTTCTTTAAAGCTTAAGGACTGAAGGAAGCATTCAATGTCATTTGAAATTAACAGACATACTGTATCTCTATTTAGTATTATTGATATTGCCTTGTTGCAAATAGGTTTTTATTTGATATCACTATTACTGTGATTGGTGTTCCTGCTGTTTAAGTAGGTGTACTCTGTCAATTTCAAATCAATTTCCATTTTGTTTTTGCAGATGCAGCTTATTTCCAGTACAGCAGATTGCGTTCACTCTGACTGAAACATATATAAACACTTATATACATATACACAGACATACATATAGATATACACTATATGTGTGTGTGTGTGTAATATCATGATGACTCCATTATATATTTAAAAACAACAACTGTATTGAACAGAATGAAATCAATAAAGTCGCTGTGTAAATAATAATATAATATAATGAACTTTCCTTTTAAGAGAGAGAAAAACACAAGGCTCGTTCAATGACTTTTTACACCAGTGGCATAACCTTAAGTACTATGTGAGTAGAGTTTTGAAAAATGGAATGAGCACACTGTTTCAATCATTCTTTGCTTTGGTGATCAGCAGAAATGATTTTGATTACTAATTACAGCTTGTAAAGTCAGCTAGTGTTTGTACTTGATTTCGGCTTGGAATAAATTAGCAGTGCAATCATCATCTAATGGAAAACAAATACACTAATCCCCTCAAGATGCAATTTCAATTAGAGCTTCTTTTTAATTTTATATTTATTATTATATATTTTTTTAAAAAAGAGTTTTGATTTTGTCAGCACCATACAGAACCTACAGAAACTTGTCAAAGCAATCAATATTGACTTAAACCTACTAAATTCTTTAATGTACAGTACATGATTTATGTTGTATTACAATATCTGGACAAATGCTTTTCTTTAACAGCGTAATATAATATAATGTGATATAATATACAGTGTATACAGACTGCTTTAGCAAAGCTTTAAATCGCTGCATAAATATATATATTGAGCCACTAAAGTCTAAAATAAGTATAAAGAGTTCTGTTTGAAAACCTATAAAAGTTTGCCAGTAAAGGAACAATACCTGCAAAAAATAAATAAATAAATAAACAAAAA
Organism: Puntigrus tetrazona; assembly: GCF_018831695.1. Classification (NCBI taxonomy): domain Eukaryota; kingdom Metazoa; phylum Chordata; class Actinopteri; order Cypriniformes; family Cyprinidae; genus Puntigrus; species Puntigrus tetrazona. The sequence goes on from NC_056716.1 coordinate 11,733,939, forward strand.
TAAATAAATGAATTGAGAAGTCATTAAAATTCAAAATGTGCTATTACGGCAACACTTCGATAAGCTTTAAGTCAGTGGCAGTGTGACCTTTTTGCGCAATATTTACTGTGGTCTGCAGGCCGCCTGCGCATGCATTTATTTTCCGGTGTGTAAGCACATAGCTGAGAGTAATGGCTGTTAAGTGTGGCTCTCTGGTGGACCATCAGCATGAAGTGCCGGTTTATTCTTAATGCAGGTGTCCGCACAGAGCCATTATGTATCGGTCCCTGACTCAGCTTCAGTCCAGCAGCAGGAGACGGTTCATTCTAATACTAAATAAAGGATGTGTAATTCACGCAGACTCATCTAACGCAGCCGTACGCATCCTGAGACGCAACATCACTGGAAAGCTTAAACTCGGAGCTGTATAAACAGCCATTTTTTATGCATACAAGAGGGGTGAACATTTTGTAAAAGAACATTCAGAACCATTGTCCGTTATGACAATGACAACGCAATACCACCATTTTAAATATTCAATGTTGTATATCAGCTAGTGCTGAACAGTGTTGAATGCATTTCATAAAAACTCTATAATCTCATATATCTATAGGATGAAATAACTGAATGAATGAATGAAATTCCAGACCCGCACCCCATTGCTCTGCATATATTGTATGTCTTTCTTTGTTAACGCACCTGATTCCGATAATCAGCTCGTTAGAAGAGAGCTCCGTGCATGAACCGTGTTTCGATCGACATGATCCCTACACAGCGTTCACTGCTCCCTACTCCCTGAGCAGGGGAAATCCGTTAAAGTTTACATCGCTTCAGAACATTAATTCACGGATTGGCACTGTTAATAAATGAATACGATTTAAAATACGTCCTGAATGGAACGTGTAAGTTTGCTTCGATCGGAATCATGGCGGATATCCGGTGATGTCCACTTCGCAGGGAACATATGTTCAACAAACGTATGAAGCAACAAGAGAGGTGTGCGAGGACTGGACTTGATAAATGAATGAGTGAATAAATAAATAGACAGGCAGCGTATTATTATTCATGTTTTTTTTCATTTGTTCCAAAAAAACCCCCATAAAAAAATATGTATTTGTGATATAGGCCTACTCTTTTTTTATTGTGCATATTTAGGATGGCAAAAGTAAATGAAAGTTTCCTGAGTGAGCAGCCTGTCAGTATCACACATCCACAGACAAACAGCGGTGCACCCACCCGTTTCAAAGGATGTTTCAACGTCCATATCACTGGGAAGCAGAGAATTCTAATACACTGTAATATTAAAATATCACATCTGCGTCAACTTTTTTGACTTGGTTGTGAACATGCTTGTTTCACAGTTCAGTTATCGAACATAGCCCTACTCCTGTACAAACTGTAAGAACACTTATTAATAATTCCAACTCAGGAAAGTGGTTGTCAATTTTGGTGCAAGTAACTAAGATTAATGATTTGTGACGCAGCACCTCATAAGCATCACATGGGTACAATAACTAAAGACTCTGTTGGAGAATCTCCATCCCCCCTCTCAGGACTCGGACACTGAAAATCCTGATAGGACCTTTATACTATGGTCTTCAAAGAACTGCCATAACGTTCACAGAAATGGCACAAAACTGCATTTCCATGCATATACATGCTCATTATCATCTTAAAATGACTTAAATCACTTATATGCATAACTGCATATTATATGTAACCGCCACATTTAACTTTCATGTGCTAATCACTCATTGTGTATGTATTTTGAATAACTGTGAGTAAGAGTGAAAACAGGGATGGAATCACAAGCAGAACTATAGCAAACATCTGAGACAGATGTTGGCATTTGTCAATCAGGCAGAAGTCCAAGTTCAAGATTTCACCAGCGCACTATGGACATGTTTACTGTAGCAATAAACTACTAAAGCACGCTCTCTTCACATCAGCGCAGTAAGAAATGAGCATGCATGAATGCCACCACAATGTAATTACCAATGAGAAATTGTGGATTTTCTTTCAGACTTTTCAAGTTAAAGAATCAGTCGATTAAAGAATCACAGTGGAAACAAATCGGTCATAATTAAGTCTTAACTGTGTATGCGCAATTATCTTGTACTTATTTTATGTACTGCTGATGAAAAATAAAAGTGAAGCTTGATAAAACTACTCATTTAGCTGGTTAATGAGGCGAAAGGATTGCGCAACAAAACTACATTTCCCATCATTCTATTTGGCAGCATGGGAATGATTGAATAGACAGATAAATCATCGGTTAATGCAGATTATTTGTTTTAAAGCAGCTTCACAGTGATAAAAACAAAGAACATGACAGCTTTGATACTTATTACAAACCATTTGCAAAGTAATGCAGCTCTTTAGAAAATAGTGTCGGATCAACTCAATTTAGTTCAAGGTTGATTCAATTCAGTTCAATAACAGTGTCAATGATGCAAATTTCATCAATTATGATACAAAATCAATTCGGTTATAAAGTTCTAAAGAAGGCAACAGTTTCATTATTCAGCTCAAGTAAGTTCAATGTTCATTCATTATCTGTCGAAAAAAAATCTATTACAAATATGTTCATGGGACCATCAACCAAGCCAAAGAGTCAGAACAGGGCAAATTAGCATGAGAGCAAAATCCCATAAATGTTCCCTTTGGAGTGGAAATTTCAGCAGATGATCTATTGACTATGCATACATTAAAGAACACAGACATAGCATTTTATTTCCACAACTGCCAAATTAGCATCTGGTTCATATGATTGGTTGGGGTCATATGATGAAGTTTTCATTCCTCTTTGGAGTGTTACTTGCTATTTGTTCATAGATAAGATTCCTGAAGCTGCAAATGACTAAAGTCTCAATCTCAAAATCACTTTTATAAAGATATATTTTTTTTTATAAAAGTTAAGGCTTAATCACACCTTCCTAAAATACCTTGTTCAAACAGGCCCCCACATCTGTACATTACTGTGTGAGATAATTTTCATAACACCTCCCAAATGTTTACGCAAAGAAAGAAGGTGGAGCTATTACTCTCGTTGCAGTGTTGTTGCTGGCGCCATGTTCTGCAGACGCTTGTTCGGTTGTGAAAGTGAAACTACTTTCTTTGAGCTTCTAAAAGAGGACACAACTACACTATATAATGGGGTAATTTCAACTCTGCAAGGACAGTCTGGCGCTTCTGACTCACAACCCGTAAGTTAATTATGTTTTCTTATTAAAATAATCTGCTACTTACTATTTATATGTAGAGTAGTGCTTGTTGTTTCACATTTCTCTGATCATGAGTGCAGACATTGTAATGTTTACCCAACGCATTGAGCAGAAAAGACAATTTATGTCCCCACTGGGTGCAACAAATGCCTTGTCTGAAATAGCATTCCATCACATGATTGAAATATTTGGTAAATTGCACTGGATAGCTGGCCAATCAGAGCACACTGCGCTTCTCAGAACTTGGAGGGGCAACAATTATATACAGTATGTGGAAAATAAAGTGTTTTTGAACCTTAAACAGGATAAACATATTGCATTACACCAAATATACAAAATAATTTTCATCATATGACCTCTTTAAAGCATGCTTTTTTGGGAAGTGGTAAAAAGTGGTGCAAATACCAGTTAGTCAATCATGTTGTCCGATTAATCCAGTGTAATGGCTGTGATATATGCACAATACGCAACCCTACCAACATCCATCACCATGACTTATCATGAGAGGAAAAAAAGTCCTTTAGTCACATACCATCATTTAATGGAATCACTGTCAGTGAGCAATAGTTTTTTATCGACATTTATAAAATACCTTGAAGTTTTTCCAAAATCTACTATGAAACACAGCTAGTGTTAAGGAAATTGCTTGCAGAAGAGGTATGTCTTCAGATGGTCCAAGTCCGAGGAGCAGAGAGGGTGAATCCTGTATGCACTGTATGACTCTGTTTTCCTCTCACAAAGATTGTCTTCATTTGTAAGCCACTTTTAATAAAAGCATCTGCTAAATGGTGTGTAAATGTAAATGTAAATTTGCCCAGTGGCAGCGTTGGAGTGTATAAGTAGCAATGCTGCTAATTTTATTACATTATTCAGAGGTGTGACAGAAGCTCAGTTCTTTTAATAACAGTGTAGTTTTTTTCCAGTAAAGAGGTACATTTTTTAACGATTAGCAGTTTAGCTTTAAAAATGCTAAATCACAATTTTTGTCCTATTGTATTGCACACTGAGCTATATAACCACGCGAACTGCATTAATAAACTAATCTGTCAGATTAGGTATATATTCATCAGGAATGTGCCCTGAAGCTGAATACCTTAATTGTAAATGCGCAGATAATGGACTTCAAAATGAATAACAAACTAAACGGAATAATGGATGAAGTCACTCCTTATTCTTACTGATTAGTCAGGATACAGCACAATATTTTAGACACAATTCAATACCATGTAAAGATAATAATTGTAAATGCTCTTGAATGAAAATAAGTGCAATAAAATTGTTACAGGTTCTGGTGTGCAACTAGAAGTGTGTGAAGCTGTTGTGAAGTTTATTAAAAATACTAAAAAGGTATGCAGAAACAATTTAAGGGATTAGAGATGCTTTTCTGTATGTTGTACAGTATATGGGTACTATTTTTTATACATACCACTATTTCTTTTTAATGGCTATCAACAATTTGGGAGGCAAAACTGCATACTAAACAACTTCTCATTTTATTTACCATTTATTATAACTTATTACATAACATTGTAGTAGCCGCACTTTATTTGAACTACTATAAATTCTCTGTAGCTTCAACCTGACAAGCAACAATCTCAAAGTAGCCTCACTAACACTGCCTGTTGCGGAAGAAAAAAATAGCTTAGCTTGTTAGCAGAAAAGCTACAGTATTTTGACAAGCTGAGCAACTGTCACACTACTAAAAAATGTAGTTAAGCTAGTAACCTTTCTACCTTTAGCTAGTTACTTCCTGCCAACTTCTTGCTTCTCGACACCTGTTATAAAGTAGAACAGCCACAAAGACTTACTGGCAACAATTCAAGGCATGGACAGACCTTAAGAACAAATTACGTATTTGCCTTGCAGTAAACAGATTGTGAAGTATTGTCATGCTTTCTGTGTATACCTCAGATTGCTAGAGGCAGAGTGGGAAAAAAAATGGCCCGGCAAAAGATTATCAGTCCAATTTTACTTCACAGTGAGGCTCAATATGTTTACCCCTTAGAAAATAGCAGCTACATTTGCAGGTCACGTGTGGATGCTGGAATTACCTGTGGGGAGAGCAAAATGCCATTTTAAATGGCCCAGACGGGCAGAAAGGGTCAGCTTGCTTGATTTCCTAGCGGGGAAAATCATTCACGTCTTAAATATCACACAGTAAGAATCTTGCCACTGGGAATCACACCCCAAACATAGAATCACCCTGAGATAACTCAAAATAGTGCTAGTTTAGTAAAACTAAATAAAAGTGAAAATGGAGGGACGTTTCACCTCTGGCTATGTGTAGTAGTTTGTAATATAAGGAGCAAAACCTCAGTAAAGTCATCATGTGGGTCACACATTTGACAGGCACCTCTAGCACCAACATTCGCAGGTTGCCATCTCTTATAGCAAGGCTTTTTCTCCTTCTCTCATTCAACCCTCACCCCGTCTCTGTCTCTCTTCAAACCCCAATCGACATTTTCATTTTGAAACACACCAGGAGTCTCGGATGGTATCACTTCATAGAGAGTGTTCCTGTGCCCCGCTCGCTCTGTTCCCACCAGCATTAGAGTTTTTATTCAGAGACAGACATGGCCCCAGGGAAGACGGTCACCTGCTGAACCTTTCACTAAGATTAAGCGCTAAAGGGTGTTTGATACTGGGGCTAAAAAAGAATCTGACGAACCAGACTTATACGTACAACACAGGCGTCAATGCGAGTTATCTCGCTTTGCAATTTAAACAAATAATGCAGAAGAACTTCATGATATATAGTTAAACACATGATAGTGGCGCGTGCTATAAGCTCTGTTTAACTGAATTTACGTGTTGTCCTGACACGGAGGCTTATCTGTATTTGCAAAGACAGAAATCCCAGAATGCAATTGCTGCAATCAACTCAGGTTCAATGGAAAAAACGCTGCTCTGATGAAATTACTTCGAATTGTAGCCAGAGTGGTGCTAAAAGTGCATTGAGTTCTATTGGAAAACAGATGAATATGATTCTGGCAATGGTTGATTACATTGTTTGTTGTATGTATTGTGGCATTTCAGGAGAGTCGCTAAAAGGTACCCTAGTCTCACTCATAGTGTTAACAAAAGCACATGACATTAAAACACGTTTGCCGAAAGGGCCATGCCATTTTAGCTTGCTTATACAAGAGCACGTATAATAAACAATTTTTCAACAGGTGGGATTCATTTTACACATTCTCTCATTTCTATTGTAATACTTATAGACCGTCCTACAACTTAGCGATTCAGTGACATCATAGCTACAGTGCAATTGATCACTAAGGCAGAGATGGTTTAAGTTGACCGTTGACTGCTTTCTCCAGAGGTAGAGCCGCACAAATTGGTTATCTCCCCTCAATAAAAACATCTCTGACATTAAGTCATTGTCATAGCAACTTGCTAACATTGCACTCTGCCAAAAATCTGCTATCAGTCAATTTTCCAATGCGCTTTACAAGAGGAACACAATGTATGTGAAGAGAATGGGAGAAATGACTGACAGTAGCATCCTAACTATAATGCATTGCACGAGTGACTCCAGGTGAAAGCTGCTGACTATGTAGAGTGTTCCAAATCAGTCACTAATAAGGCTCTTTTTCAGTTTGCATGCTGCCTTAGTAAACAGTTAGTCGTGAGTAGTACGATATTAGTTTGAGTGGGACAAAAATAAGTATTATTTATTACTAAAAAATACTGTTTTGGATATTTTTTTGTACAACACTGATAGAATGGCAAAATGAAAATCTGTGAGATTTCATGTGTGTGTGAGTGTAAAATATTTTCGTTGCTCAGATGCTGTGTGGGTTTGAGTGATATAAACTTTGTGACCAGGCTTCACAAACACTGTATTATTATATAATAGTGATGGATATTTCAGATGTTTGGCAGCACCAATGAAAATAAATTCATAAAGCACTGGGCACAATACTTCTTATTAAAATTTAAGAATTGCTTAAAAGGAAAAAAAAGACTGTGAGTAATAAGCACCAGACTGTCCTTGTTATAGTCTCTGTGTACAGCCAGCATAGGCTATTCCTTCCACTCCAATCTTAGTGTTGAACTGTTCCGAATCAGTGTTGTAAATACAATTTCACCACCCATTTCTAGTTGTGTCCTCTTTTGGAAGCAAAAACAGAAAGTAGTTTCACTTTCATAACAAAGCACAGCTTCTCCAGAACATGGCACTGGCAGCAACATATATAGAGAATAATAGTTCTTTGCAGAAACATTTGGGTTGTGTTATGAAAATATCCTCGCGCTGTGATGTACAGAAGTGGGGGTGTGTTTAAATGAAAGTCAAGTCAAGTTAAGAAACTTTAGGGATCTTATCTTAAAAAAGGACAACTTGAAATCACGTCATATGACCCCTTTAAGCTACTTATATTTCAGAAACAACCAAAAACTTGCTATTCTGTTCACCTTTACTCCATCATCAAAAAAGAGTGAAATGTTCCAGTTTGCTATATGAAATGGCATCGTTGCTATTCAGAATAGCAGAACAATCGTTTTAAATAACATAGATTTGTTTAGCAATATGTAAGTCAGTGACCGTAGGTATTTGTCTAATTAGACATAACTATATTGCTTGGGTAGCTACACATCTTTTATATTGTTACTCTACTTTCTGCTCTTTATAATTTCTTTTTATCAGTAGTTCTAAACAGAAGCCGTCTCTACAAAGTGGTCCTTCAAAAGACGGCATGTGAAACATGAGCATGCTAATAGGAATTTTTCATCTCTCGACCAAGCTTGTTTGCAGTAGCTTGGTATGGTGCAAACATCTGTTCGATAATTGCACACCCAGGGCTCCTCTATCCACTAAAGACGTACAACATTACACATTCAAGACTACATTTTCGATGTCAATTATGCTATCTGATGTTTACTTAACCAAGCCATTACCATGCTAACAGTTCAAGACAATACCTCAACGGCGTTATGAGAGCTTCAGATAATGTGAATGTGAGGCCAGTGGAGCACTAACAAGCCCTGAATAACAAAAATACTGGAAACTGTTTCAAGGCAGCCCTTTGCCAATGTTGAGAGAGAACGAGAGAGAGAGAGAGAGAGAGAGAGAGAGGAAAGAGGAGGCTGTTTTCAGGAAAGGCAGTTTCTTATCTTGATATAATCGCACAGCCGCTCTCATACCTGCTAGGCCGCTGATAACTGACAGCAGGAGAAGTGGTTTCCATGGTGACCCCATACTTGTTCTGGAGGGTCCCTTCTGTGAGATTGTTAGTAGGTCTGTTTCTTCATTAAAGCAGTGCCTATGAAAAGCAAGAGGACAACAGTGAGGGACAGTGCGCATTTAAGTGGGAGTGAAAGAAAGAAATGGGTTAGTTTAGTTTAAAAAATTCTGTTATTCTATAAATCATTCTCTAGAGCTTAGTCTGATGGTTCAAGAAGTATCAGGTATCGGAGCTCTGGAGCAAATCCAGCTGAAACACAGCAATAACAAACAGAACCCTGACTAAAATCCCTTGGCATTACTGTTAATAAATACACCTTGGAAAAGTTCTAGCTGGTACATTGTAAATCTGAATTTCACGAAAAGCATGACCATGCTGCATCTAACAATAAATAGATAAATAAGAAGAAATTATATTTTGTTAGAAAATGAAGTCACAGCAAATTGACTTGTTATTTTAGCAACTTTTTTTTCGGATTATATGACCCAAACCAGTATTACATGTAGCATATAAAAATTGGAGTAATTGTATTTATTTATTTGTATAATAGTGATCTTTCAATTTAGTTTATGCTGGATATTAAAGCTTTTTCTGACTATTTGTCATTGTAATTTACAAATATTGTGATGTTTACTATTTGCACATGGTACTACTGTAGTATTATTCAGGTACTTATTTTTTTATCTCATTTGAAAAAAAAAAAAAAAATATATATATATATATATATATATATATATATATATATATATATATATACTGTATATATATATATATATATATATATATATATATATATATATATGCACTTTTACATAATCTTTATTACTTTATATTATTATTAAATTAATTATTTTATTAATTTACCCAATATATACTTCATTTCACATACGTAACCAAAAGTACCTATGTACACAAAGAATGTTTTGTACATATTGTGATATTCTGATTTAATTTCTGCATGATTTCAATGCAACCATTCAGTTTTAAAACATGGTCGAAACCTCTATCAACAGCAAAAATCCATAAAAGTTCACTTATAGTGCAATGGCTCAGTATATGAAACATTACTATCGTATGCCTGTCACACTATGTCAATCTGATACCAGTTCAACCATGGCAGTGCCAGAGTGCTTTGTGAATAAAGTGAAAACCAGAAGTTTTCACCCATCCTCTTTAATCAAGCCGCACGCTGAAGCAGGGTGAGAGAGTTTGCCGGCGTGTGAGCATGCATTAGTCTCCATGATCAAAGCACAGATGAGTACGTTGCTTTAGGCATGATAGAGCAGCCAGATGCTTGAAAACAGACACACCGTCCTCCAACCGCACCAAAACACATACGGTCAGACCTCTAATGGTTGTGCAGCTGCTCATATAAGCACACACACACACACACACACATGCTACAGCAGGTTTATTTAATAACCTTTTTGCATAAAAAGAGAGCAAATATTAATTTTTGAGGCTGGACGCAATTAATGGCGTCCTGTGGAGAGCCTAAGGAAAGACTGGACATGCTCTCACGGTCTCTCTCTCCCTGTCCTCCACCCATCCATTACTAATAACACCTGCCTCTGCCTCACCTCAGTGCACATAGAACACACACACACACACACACACACACACAGACAGACTGACCGAGACTGAGAAGCATAAACCAACAATTCTCATTATTTATATTCATGGCGCAGTGGACTGCCTATCAAAAACAATATCAATGAGAGTGTTCTGCAGGAGTGGCTGTAAAAAATGTCTCCATATGCCCAACCTTTTGGAAGCCACCACATGGTGCGCTTTCAGTTTTTCACCTATTTGTCTATTCAAAACTGTTTTTATTTATTTCATTTTTCCTCATTGACAAGGTCACATTACACACTGCAAGAACGGTTCACGACAAAGAAAAAACAATCATCCTACTTATCCTAATGTTTTTCCAAACCTGTACTACTGCCTTTTTTATAAAGACTACTCTGGTAATGCATACCGAAAGTGAATGCATCTGAAAGACACACTAACATGTAATATTTCAAGTGTTCTGATGTCATACAACAGTATGATCAAGAGACTGAAATTATTACTGAAATCGGACTTCTGCCTTTGCTCTTTTAACATGCTTTTTTCTGTGAAGTACTGTTCTTTTGAGTCAGAGTTTCCAACGAATCAGTTTAATTTCACAAAATCGATCTGAATGAGTCGTTCATGAATCAGACTAATCTGGTTTTCTGACTCATTCTGCCTTATTCATATTGATGTTCTAGTTTGATGTCCTGTTAGTTTGCTTTGTTTGATTTTTGATTCATTGTTCCTTTTACATCATGGAACTTGTTTGCTAGTTTGCTAACTATGCCTTTGAAAAACACACCCCAGAAATACAAACAGTGTATTACAATTAGTCCAGCCCCAAACTCATAAAACCATTGAATAAATGTTGTATCATGTTTATATCCAGTTAGAACATTAACAATTAGAGTCTGGCAGCCACCGTTCTCAGTTTATATGTCTTTTATTCTTGTAATTTCTTGTCAAAATTGTAAAATACAAACTCTAGGAACTAGGTCTATGGGAGAACTGAAAAAAGGCATGAAAAAAAACTAGCAACAGAATTTAAGATTTATGATAGTCAGAATTGTGAGATGCGAAAAGCAGATAACTCCACATTTCAAAAACAACAAGAGCAAAAAAAAAAAAAAAAAATCACTTGCTTAATCTTTGTAATCTCTTCAGACGACAATGTAGATGCCTGACAATGGTTGTTGTTTCGATCACAGATTATGGATGTGATTACACGCAAAACACTTTTCCTTCACCATTGTAACACTCTGCTTTTATTTCATTTTACGCCTTAGCTAGGGCGTTTTTTACAAAGTAAAAGTAGCCTTGTCGTCTGACCTGAATACAGCATGATGATTCACTAAAATGGACTTATTGCCTTTCGTTCAAAAACAACAAGGGCACTTGTCGGCTTCTGCAGTGAAACATAAACCCGTTGTATTCTCCTACTTGATACTGTTCGTCGCTTTCATACAATCTGTGTTGTTAAAAGCGCTAGACAAATAAAAGCGACCGACTGATTGATTGACTCGTGGTGCCTTGAAATCGGGCGAAACTGGCTTTTTTTTTGACAAAATGCACGGCGATTCGCTAATTTTTTCCGGAAGGTTTTCGCAAATGAACTCTTCTTTTGTGACCCGCTGAAGAAAATCGTGTTTGCCTTGACCGCCATTTAAATAAATAGACGATGGCAATTTTCACTGCGTCACATTTATTCTTCGTATAATTTAAATTCGCTCTCGTTTGATAAGCAGCGGTGTTGAAGTGCATTATAAACTACAGCAATACCAGAAGTTAAAACCCGTATCCCATAAAGCCAAGTTTTATAGCACTGCATGCTTGACAAAATGCTTCCATTCAGTAGTTTATTGGAGTGACTTCTTGAGTAGAAAGGGGCTGTGTGTATGTGTGTAATAGACTCCTGTGGGAGTAGTACTCCTGTGTATATTTAGTAATGCAGGCTTGCGTCAGGCCTGTCTAAAGTTCATTGCACTTGGCTGCTCCACATCAGGCTGTGTGCATGAGCTCTCTCATCGAAAATTCTCTGTCTTTCTCTCCCTCCCACTAACAATGTAAAAACAGGAGGAACAGAACTCCAATTTCAGCCTAGATCAGTCATAAAGCTGAGGAAAAATCCCACGTTTACAGATAGGAGGAAGACGTCCTGTCTGTGGCAATTGCGTCAGCTTATATTTTCTTCTTTTAATAAAGTTGTGGCAGTTGAAACTATTATACTGCCTTCTGCATCACAGCTTCTCATCTGATTGTACTTTCGGATCCACATATCATGGCATCACTTTAATGCATTTGATCGTATGTATTTATATTTATTCATTTTTAGATAACTGATTAAATGCGATACTGATTAAATGCGAATATTAAGGCCAAAACGAGTAATTAATTTTTGACAGTTTTTTTTTTTCTTTTTGTTACAATTTATTAACAATTCTAAAATATGAGCCCTCATAACAACTTTTAATTTAAATAAATTTACAGCAATTTTCACACACAGTAAACTCATTATAACAAACGGCACATTTAGCGTGTGTTAATTTAGTGTGAAATAAAGATGTTTTTCTGTCTGTTCTTCTGTCAGAATGAGAAGTCTGTGGTCTCATTTATGTTTCTCTTTAGAGGGTAATTTTATGCATGGATTTTCATGCTAAATTGGTAATGAAATAATATTTGGTAACATTGATTCTAAATGTTTTTAATTTTATTATCCGAGAAATGACCAAACCTTTTCTTTCTCTGAGCCTTAAAGCAATCATTGACCAAACCTTTCTTTATTTTTTTCTTTCTTTATTTCGTTTGTCCCTTTCTTCTTTATGCATGACTTGGCCAGTAGTTCCTCTGCAGTGAATGGGTGCCGTCAGAGTCCAAGCAGATGACAAAAACATCACATTCATCCAAAGGTAAAACACACCACTCCAGTCCATCGATGCGATGACTATATTCAAGTAAAAAACGTAATGACGGATATGTTTATTTGCAATCATGCAACTGTTCATCTTTTCAACTTACATCTACATTTTTTATTTTATAAGTTAATGTGCTTTAAATGCGGTGGTCACCCCAAAATAGCCTCAATAACGTATATGTGGCCACAGTTGACTGTGACTTAAATGTACACCAAATTAGTTTAACATCGAAAAACCGTACAAATCCTGAGCTTGTTAAAAGCGTCTCTGACTACGGGGGTGAGCTAGTATTCAGATCACACGGTGAGATGTCTTTGACGGTGTAATTCCACTGATGATGAAATAGCAGCAGCGAGATGGATGAAATGAAGAAAGATAATACTCCCTCGCTTTGAAGCGAACGTTGACAATAATAACGTAAGGCCACCATCTCTGATGTAGTGCATGCTCTTTTACAGTGCATGTCCGTCCTAATAACGGAGAGATGAAATGGTGTCCACCTCTTGCTAATTGTTTAAAAGCCCGTCCTAGTTAAAAAAAAAAAGAAAGAAAATCTTTATGAGAGCAGAAACAAAAGAGAGCGGGCGATAATGAAAAAAGCACTCGTTTGTCATGAGGAGGATCAGATGGCTCTCTTTGAATTCCTCATTAATTAAAAGAGGCAGATGAAGTGTAATGTCACCCAGGGGACGGGGATTAGAGCGGCTCCGGGCCGTGATGACTCCAGCACAGTGACCTCAGCAGGACAGAGAGGTTGCTGGAGACCAAATGGCCTCTGCAGAGAGACAACAGCTATAAATGTTAGGAGCTTCATCTGTGAGGTATCTCGGGAAACTCAGCATGGCCTGAGCTCTTCTACACGAGTAGTACAGGCCGTTTTCTAATCCTTTTGAAACTTGATTAACCATGAATTTTGTAATTCAAAGAAATGGGACAGCCTTACAGGGAGACTTATAGTATTTCCTGCTGTGGTCAAGGCCACGAATGTTGTTAACAGCAAAAGGGAAAATAGAGAGAAAGATTTTGTCTTTGTATAAGAAACCCTTTCGCAGCAGAGTGAACTAATATTTATTTATTTGAGTTCATTTAATCTTAAAGTAATATAACACGGTTATAATCAGTTAATAACTGCAAAAACGCATCTTTACAGTCTTTTGAGCAATATTAACGTATCCTCACTGTATAAAAATATAAATGTTTGAACTCTTCCTTACCAAATACACGCTTCGATGACTTGCATCATCAGCACATTGAATCGTTCGCAATATTTCATATATTTTGTGACTTTGCAGTGGCTATTTTACAATGCGTAGAGCATCTCTAAATATATACTGTGCCTATATATAAGCCAAATAATAACTCTTCTTCATCAACGGTGTCAAATACACAGTAACTTTTCAATAAAAGTTTGTTAAAACACTTGCTTTCCTCTGCTTTAAGGTTATTCATGCCAGGAGAAACACAATCCAACTAATATGACTGTGAATGTATCCATGTACGCATGTGCTGAAACAAACAGCTTCTTCTCTTATGCCCATGCAGCACATCAACATCATCTTAATCTCAGCTGTCAATGTCGTTCAGTAGTGACTAATGCTGCGCTACGTTTATAAATTTTCCGGGAAGCTCTCGTTTGAGGTCTGTAGGAGGAGAAGAAATCGAAAATCGAGGGGTGGATGGTGAGAAAAGTAATTGCTACGGTACGTCTTAAATGGGCAGCTCTATCTCGTTTTGCCAAAGAAATGATCCATACGGGAAGTCATGGGTGGAAAAAAAAAGTAACTAGAAACAAGTGGTGACTTATTTGAGTTAAAATAACTGCTGGAGTGAAGCTGCAGGAAAGTAGTAAGTTATCTCTAAAAGGAAAAAAAAAAAAGAAAGAAAGAAAGCTGAAACGGATTCCTGCCTGCAGGGATACTGTTACATCATGAGCTAACACTGCCTTCAGGGAATTAGAACTGCTTGTTCATAATTTGGGGATACAGAGCCAGAAAGAGACAAGGACATATGTTCAAATAATTAAAAAAATAAATAACTAAAATAAATTATATATATATATATATATATATATATATATATATATATATATATATATATATATATATATATATATATATATATAAAATTTTTTTTTTTTAAGTGACTTTGTGTTGAGCTTGTCTTAAGGATGGTTTTCACTCCTGGTCCTGTGGACCCACTGCTCTGCTCAGTTCAGTTCATGACGTTCTCTCCTAATGTGGCGATGAAGGTTTGTAAAAAAAGAGATTGTGCAGCGCTGAGGGTCCCGAGCAGCAGGAGTGAAGCTTCTTTCTTCAACAACTGACCCGAAGCTAATTCAATGGGAATACTGATTGAACACTGCGTTCACACAGAACGTGTTATTTCTTTCACAAACAGCTAGAATACCGACAATATATTTTTTGGAGTTTTGAGTTCTTCAACACTTTACAAAAAGGTCTGATTTGTTAATTTAAATCACAACTTGACATTAACTACATAAACAATAAGTTGACTACTAGAATTGATTCCTGTAAGTATATTTTCATTGTTAGTTAACGTTAAATATTACAAATTAAATGAAGTTGTAAAGGTTGTAAAGTGTTACCCAAAATTAAGTTAAAATTTAAACAAATAAATCAATAATAATAATAGTTATTGTTATTATTATTATTGTTGTTATTATTATCGGTTTTCTTTTAAACTCACCAAAGCTGCATTTATTTGATCAAAAGAACAGTACAAACAGCAAAATGTGAAATACCAATGCAGTTTAAAATAACTACCATTTTATTTTTAAAATGTAATTTATTTATGTGCGGGCTCGACAAGTAAAATAGATTTAAACAGATTTAATCCTCTTAAATGGGCAAAATAATAATATATAAACAGGCAGAACATAAACCACAGGTATGGACCTGGACGATCAGACAAACTGAATACAAACACACAGGACTTAAATACACAAGGAAATAGACTAAATGAACAAGAAACAGGTGAAGACAATGATACAATTAACAGGAAGGGAAGGTAGGACACACAGAGCACAAGACAAAAACGACAACAAAAGAGAACAAAAGACGGGACAACATGATTCTTCAGAAATCATTCTAATATGCTGATATGATGCTGAAAGCTATGGCACATTTTTAAAAATGTCATCCTTAAATAATATTATACAAAGTGAAAAAATCTCGCAGTGTAAGTCAAGTTGAACTGAGAAATTGACTTATTTTTTTAATCCATAAATGAAAAGAGAAGCGTGAATTATCAGCCTAACGCACGAAACAAGCACTGAGCTAAATATATATAAAGCGTTTACATAGTGACAGATAAATTTGAGCGCAGGAGAGTTTTAATAGATTCACAGCCAACGTTTGACGTTAACAACAAAAGACAAAGTTTTCTCCTCATTTTGACTCTTTATAACTGATACTCCAACTATGCATGAATTCTCTTCATTTTTTTGGTGCTTTTGAGGGATTTTGATATCTTTCTATCCAAAACAGATTATTGTTTCGCCAGTGATCCAGACAGCTGTTTCAGTCGAGTAGTTAAATGACTCTAAGAACTGGTGACCGAGAGATCTTTAACAAGTCCGCTGGAGCCCAAAAAACCCAAACAACAAGCATTTCCCATCTGCTCGATATCTGCAGGAAAGCGAGTCTGTGTCCAATCGACGGATGCGTGGAGATCTTCCACAGAAACCCCCGTGACTGCAGACTGGGCTGGTAAGTTGATGACGGGAACCCGCTGATAGTCAATCAGGAACAGGCAAGCCCTGATTATAATCATAGGCTACACTCTCACTTAATATAGCCTTCACACCTCTCCAGCCCATTAACATTTACGTCAGTGATATTGAGAGGATTCTGGGATGAGCGTGGAGGAGAGAATTGTCTGATGTATTAATTGGACTTGTTCTGAACCCTGTGGGGTTGCTGATAATTACTGATGCTGGATTACAAGCAATGAGACCAGATTAGCAGGATGAGATTTGTTCATGCTGGAAGTGTCATAAAACATACAGTAGCCCTACATGTGACCTCTCTGATGTAAAACATTGGCGTCATTACCTTTGTATGAAGATATGTTTATAGTGGGGTGCATTCCTGAATATACAACTTGAGCATATATGTCACATTGGAGCATGATTCTATTTGATGTCTTTTATATTAAGTATCAAGTATCTACTTGTACATTTACCAACAGTATATACTGTATAATATATATTGTGCAGCATTTTCTTGCAGCAGTTCATGGGATTACAACAAATACATACATAGCCTTTTTTTACTTTGCCTGTATTCATCTATTATTTATGATGTCCTTTTTCCATCTATCTATACACATATTATTATTATTATTATTATTGTTATTATTATTATTACCCTCCCCCATCTTTTTCCTCTTTTATTTAGGAGAAAATCTGTTCAGTGATCCCCTGGCATGGAATGAATTTAAACGATACAATGTTTCAAACCCAGCTGAGAGTAGTCTTGATGGTAGCTGATTGCATAATTAAATGTCAATTTTTTTTTTTTTATATATTAGCTCATAAGAGGTTGGAGATGTGTAGAATGCTGCAGCTTGCGTACAGTGTGCATTATGAATGCAAAATGATCAATTCATTTTCACATTCACGTCATTCAGTGGCTAGATCAACAGCACTTCACAAAGGCGAAAAAAAAAAAGAAAGAAAGAAAAGAAATTGTCTATCAAAAATGTCTTCCACCACACTGAAAGCTTGAGGGTTTAACATTGAGCAATGCAACGTGAAAGTGGGGAAATTAAAACATTGGTCACGCTTTAATTTTAAGGTTCGATTCTCACCATTATCAAACCATTAACTATGAATTTTACCTCAATAAACTTCTAATTTGCTGCCTTTCAATAGTAAGACACACACACACAAACACACACACATATATATAAGCAACTAGATAATAGGGAAAATATATTAAAGTTGCAATATTATTTTTTGCAAGACTGTCAAATTCTATTTAGAGAGATATCATTTAGTGGTGTACTGTGCTCTGTTTGTTTTAGTAGACATATAAGATGTTAAACCTGCACATACTGTAAAGATAGACTGTCATTTTTGCTACAAATTACATAAAGTAACAAATCTAGGTGGCATTTCCCTATAACACCTGCTAAAAGTTCAATAAGAACATTTTCTGAGATTAATTGTGCCATTATTCAAAACTTGCTTTGTGTTGCCTCTACGCTCTGAATTCTACTTTCATTTCAGTGGGACCTTTACAGCAGCGGTTCAGCCAGGGGTTCAGCGTCGCTAACGTTATTCCAGACCCTTAGGCGACGGTGGTCCATTCATCAATATTTGATGTCTTGGGAGTGAGAACACAGGGCCTGTTCAAAAAGAGCTATCGACTCGCTATAAGAAAAGACCAGAACTTATATTACAGATATCACATTTATTTCATTTTTTAACAAAGAGTCCTCTGTAGTACTTCACGTCCCAAAATCCGCGGTCAATAACCGACTGTCAATTCAGCACAGCACTAAGAAAGAGCATATTAGGCAGCATCCATTCATTTCATTTCAGCCAGCCTGCAGTATTCACGATGGAAAGGCTTTTACTGTTGTAATAAAGGCTCTGGAGTACAGTACTTGCAAATCTTCGATCTCCTCCCTGGTTGAAGCCCCCTCCAGCAAGAACGCCCCACTCTGTGTTATCTGAGCTGCCAATATTGATATTTTTCTAATAGTCAAAGTAAGCTCTCGACTCGGGGATCGTGCCGGAGAGTGGGGATTTGAATGACGTGTATTGATGCCCGCTAATGGAAGGGCCTATACAGCCTGCCACCTTGATTTGGGAGATACGGGATGATGTTATGTTATCAAACCACAGAGAGAAAATTCAATGAGAACCTGTTGTGTTCATCACAGGGTTGAGCAGAAGTGCACGGTGATTAGAAGACAACAGAAAATATGCTGTTCTCTAAATAGAAACAGTGCATCAGCCTCTCCTGCCACTGAGAGCTTGTAAGGTGGAATCTGGGGAAACGGGATTAGACCAATTTAGATAGTATCTTAATTAAAACATTAAACCGAATGAATTCCCTTCTGTTGTTTTTAACAGTTTTCCACTGTTTCAAAGTGCTTGTTTTTCTTTTGCAAAATGGAAACTTCCAGTGTAGATGCCTTCGCTGATTATAAGAAGAATAATTAGGATTTTCCGCACGGCGAGATGCAAACCGTATATTTGTGGGAGAATGTGGTGCACTACAGTCGCCAAATAGCATCAGCTATTATTTATTTATTTAATTATTGTTTCTATAGAACTTTTTGGAAGTTCTACATCTCACAGCGGTGACTCTATATGTTGTAATCGCAATTTGATTGCTCAAAGTGTGAAAATTAGCAATGTAATTTGACATAATGGTTGGTCAATATCTTGAAAATCTTGAAATATCTTTCTCACTTTTGTATTTTACTCTGGTTGCTCTGGGACTAAGCACAGACAGTATCTTTAAACAGGAAACAATAATATATATGTCGTTTTTTTCGCTCTGCCACCGTTCATGGCCCCGTTCCACATCGTCAGCTGCTCAAAGACACATCACACATTAACAGGAGATGGTACCACATGGAACGTGTCCTGTGCCACCGGACGCTGTGGTCGTGTAACTTATCATCTTGACTTATGTGGAGCACGGGTGTGGCTGCCCAGTCCCCGCTCATTATCACCATTAACAACAAGCTGTCATCCCGCGTCCTGGGAGGCTGCCGACACAGTTTGCGTTTAGGAACTCTCTGTCGTATGCATTATGCATTTGCTCTCAAGCCGCAAGGTGTGTGGCATATCACACTGTCTCTTGATTAAGGACACTGGCAGCTATTTGTCATTTTCTGGCCACAGCACTATAAAACAGAAGTTGCTTAAATGCACACACAACTAGTACAAATAGGGCTAAATATTTTGGATCGGACTTCCATTTTATAATCATGGAATTGGTTTACGTTTGCTGCGTTTGTTTACTGATAGATCGAATGGATTGTTTTAATTTTCCAGCACTAACAACATAACTTGCTGACCGGCAGATTTACAGAAATGCCCGTGGCACAAAAAAATGTTCATGCACTACCGGGAAATGTACTACTTACCGCTTTTGAAGTTTAATTATGAATTTGTCACGTTCGAGTGCTTTGTTGTTGGAAATAATGCAAATAAAAAATTCCGGTGGAATTATGTTTTAAATGACTTAATTGGGCAGTTTCAACTTAAAAGAACTTGCACTGTCAGTGGCTTTGCTTTGTCTGAAGATGCATGCTTTGTCTTAAGGCATGCTTATAAAATTGACTTAAATGTCCTAATTGAACTATGGCCTAATCTTGGCGTAGGCTAAGCCCTGTCTATGAACCTGGGCCCAAGAGTTTAATAACCAACCCGATCTCATGAAAGTTTGTAGAAATAGATAAAAAACAAATATGCAAAAATTGATTTTGTCGTGTATAAGCTACACAAAAGGGTTTGAATAGGGTTGTGGGCTAGATGCGTATCTATGCGAAAACAGCATATCATATGCACGCCAAAGTCAATTGTTGCATATCAATACCTCAAGTTTTTGTTTTTATTTGGCCTACTGTTAATATGCATTTTCATGAGACCGGCCTTTAATAACAGACAACATTATGCATTGCCTGACTGGCAACACTGCTGATTTTGACAAAAGCTTGAAAATAGTCATCTGAATAAATTATGGTTTACTTGTTAAACATAGCAGATACGGTATATTCTGTATAGTCAACTATATTTGCAAAAGATAACTTTATCAAACAGCCCACTAACACTTACATTGATAAATATACTTGCAATCTTACATAAGTGAAACTATTATTTCTTTTTTTTGTTTTTTATTCCGTTAGGTCACTTATATTATTTCTTTCTGTAATTCACAATGATATAAGCTGTCCATTATAGTAATCCTGGAAAGAGGCAACTTACAAAAGAGGATTATTTGTAACCTTTGGACAAAAATGTTGTGGAAGTCATTGCAAACAGTGTCCGAAATAATTACTTGTGCCTTTGGCATTGCCAGAATTCCAGATTTAGCCCTTTTTTTCTGGACTGTCTGTCTGTCAAATGCTGTAAACATACTGAATATGTTTTTTTTTTCATTCCAGCTATCAAATTAAACAAAATGTTAGGTCCTGCCTGAATGAGAAGTGGTCTACATTTATAGTCCATTATCGCATATAAACACATATATCTGCTAAAAGTTTATTTAGGCATGGAATAAAAGCCAGGTCAACTTTTGGTTTAATGGATTTCATGTAACCCTTGAACAGAAGCCTCAGTCGATTGTTTTATACTCGTATGGAAAGCACTCATGTTGCATATGAATAAATGTATGGTCTCCAACGTTTAATCATTCAGACACCAGAAAATAGATGGAAACTCAGACCTCATTAAAATCTGATGATCATCCCTCATAAATGAAAGCATCAACCTGTTATTTTAACAGCAAGCCTATATTCATGACCAGCTTCATAGTTCATTAAAACATAACCAACCGCTAAAAGCAGAGTGATGACTATCTGAAAGGTTTGAAACAATGTCAAATCACCTGTAAAGGGCCACCTATGTAGATGTGGGCAATAATCACAACGCTAATTAGCGAGAGAAACACGGAGCAGATGAGATGGTGGATACGAAGATAATCATTAGATTTATGCTTATTGTTAGCATTGCATTTCACTAGTTGAGCGACAGCTCGAGCTCTGTCTTTAACAACTGTCTTGTTTATTTCTCAAACTGAAAATCGTACAGAAAATGTATAAACTCGGTCGACAGCATTGTCAAAGTATGCAGTATAAAAGCCATTGTACACATCCTATGCCTAAACTAGTGAAAATATGCTGTGCAATTTCATTAACTAGAAGAGTAAATTTTGATGACAAACTTTGATGCTGAAAGCCGTTGCCGTTTTGATGTGAATAAAATGTATTTTAGCAGCTTGCTAGCATTATTTAGCACAACACTATGGTTTTAACCATGTTGCTAGGATTTTTTAACTAATACTTTCAACAAATGCGATGCAGATGTTATTTAGATAGATATTTCTAGCTTGTTGCTAACATGATTTGACATTTCTAGCAAAATAGAATTTGCTAGCAACACTCGGTTTAATAAATTGCTAGCATGTTTAACATGATTGAATGTTGCTAATATGATTCTGGGATGATTTAACATATTGATAGCATGCGTTAACCTTTTGCTATAGGCATGTCTACCATTTTGGAAAAGTCAACATGTTCCAGTCACAGTAAAATCAATGAGTGGTCCAAGATCCCTACAACACTCCCCCGCAGCCTCTGCTTGCTCTTTCTGTTTTTTGTAGCGTAATGATTTTTTATAATGTTTTGACTGCTAAAAAAAATCTACACAAAAAATCACTTTTTGTGTTCAGTTTTTGCA
This sequence comes from Puntigrus tetrazona, assembly GCF_018831695.1. NCBI lineage: Eukaryota > Metazoa > Chordata > Actinopteri > Cypriniformes > Cyprinidae > Puntigrus > Puntigrus tetrazona. The sequence goes on from NC_056716.1 coordinate 11,756,239, forward strand.
TAGTGACTCATGAATACTATAGCAGCAGCATTAAGTTTTTTTTTTTTTTTTTTTTTTTCAGAACAGAAATGCTTTCAGATTGGATGTCAGGTTAACTTTCACACAGGCTGATCAAAGAGATTAACGCTCTCACGTCTGTCAAAATGAGATTAGATTTCCCTCAGTTTTGTGCAAAATCTGCCAGGAAGTGGATAAGGGATGCAATCTTCATAGGTTCAGCCGTACTGTTTGGCAAGTCTAGATTCCGATATCAGAGATACGGAAGCAGGGAGAGTGATATCACTTGTTAGTCAAGGACAGACGCTTTCCCTTAGGATATTATCTACTGCACACTTCAGATCTGAAGAGCCAAATGCATTTCTAACAATCAAGTGCATGGCGCTGACATCACGCTAATCAGCTCAAAACATGCTTGTGACTGAATCATACTAGTGGGAATCTTTGGCTTCATTAAAAATGGAAGAGAATAATTATACTGAACTTCACAAATTCCTGGATGAAATGAAGAAAAGCACAGATTTCATCAGACTCAGGATATCAAAAAAAAAATTGGATGCACATGTAATGAAAATCATTAAAGCAACATCATAGCATCGCACGATCTAATTAATGGCGCTTGCTAACACTAGCATCACTATTATTGTTGCTCATTCTTAAGGATTTGAACAAACCCTTAATTTAAGTTTTTAGCACACTATTTGTATTAGACTTGATTGATACCTCTTGTTAGAGAGAGATTATTATTATTATTATTATTATTTTATTTTCCTTTTATTTATACAAAACTCTTATAGACTGTACAAAGTTGGCAAGAACTGTTTCCACAGTTAGCAGATGTGATAGAAAAGTGTTTCTTGTTTGAAATATGGATATGTATCATACAAAAAACACATGGAATCAATACAGGGTGCCTTTATTCACCCCCTGGAGCCATGTGAGGGACTTTTTATTACTAATTATGTGCACGTCTTACAAACTGAATACAGCTACCACCCATTTAAGCCCATTCAAAGACTTGGAAGGGTCTGGACAATTTTTTTATATAACTCTGACTAATATAAGTAGTACACCCAATAAAAGTAAATATAATTGCTATATTGTAAAGTCTCAAGCGGTATGTCAGCAAAAATATTAATACATTTGAACTACACCTATAAAATTTGTATGTATTTGAATGTTAATTTTGTACTAGGGTAGGTCTGTTTTTTTTCACTTTGCACAAAAGTAGGTAGAGACACATTTTCCAAAAGCCTACACAATGTTGCAAAATCTGCAGACAGAAACCAACAGCGCAGACACAGCCTGACTGCAAATCAGGGCTAAAACTGCATTAGCAACCACACAGCAACACCCTGGCAACCACCCTCAACACTATCCACATTTGAAATTTAGTCTACCAGCAATCTCGTTATAAACTGTAATCCTCAGCTTCTCTAAAGGCTTAAACATAATCAAATCATATGCATCGTCACTGTTGTAACTGCTCATCTGATCTAGTAGTGCTATAAGGGCTGTATTTCAGGTGTCAGTGCTGCTTTTGTGTGAATATTATGTGAATTACCATGTCAAAGGGTAAATCCAGCAGTAACCAGCAGCACTCTTAATCCAGCAAAGCCTTTATGTTATGCTGCCAGATGTTAGCTGCTTTCAAAAGGCTCTTAGTTAAAACCCCCTTCAAACGTCTAGTGTTAGAAACACGGCTTAGAGGAACAACTCTGAATACTTCCAATTATTGCCAGCTACAGCATCAAAGTGTAAAGCAAACACCTGTGTTGAAAAGGTCTGTGGTATTTCTCCTTTAACTGTCAGAGTGCTGTTTGAGAATGCCAGGCACCGACCGAAACGCTCAATATTCTGTTGGGATCTCTCGTTGTGAGAATTCAGAGGACTACCTGTAGATGACAATGGGTGGGCTTTCTTGAAACATTTTCAGAAAAATACTACAACCAAGCAGGGCATATTGAATCACTTCAGCAAATTTTACCACTATTATTGGTTCAGAAAGCCTGCTTTCTCAGGAAGCATTTTGTCGAAATCCAGTCATCAGCCTCATCTGAAATCACATGCTTCCCCACAATTTTGATTTTTTTTTTATTTATTTATTTTAGATTCTTTGATGCTACATGAGCAGATTTGTGAATGGCACTGAAACAAGGCAGTTGCTGCTGACAGGTCACATGGCGATGACAGCATGATGGATGTAGTACGTTGGATAACATGCATTTAACAGTATATCATACTTTACATGCACAAGGAACCTCCTTTACAGAGTTTGTGATTTCAGGCGCAGCCATTATGTCACATCCTTTATACTAAGATGATCTGATTGATTTTTAAAGGAATCATCTCTAGGAATTCATAAACATTAGATATCTATGATATCTCACAGTCCTGTTAGTGCAGCTTGGCAGTTGGTTGCATTGTTCCGTATGGCATGCCGGATCGACTCATTTGATTGGCCGAACAGCATTTCAAGAGTGCATACTGTACAATTCAAATGCACTCTGGGCTTTCGTTTCTTTGTATCACTCCACTTTCTCCAGACCAGAGTTTGTGAACAGTGCAGGGTAAAAGTTCTGCAAGTGTCAGTATTTCTGGGTCATTCGGTGAAAGGTTCATCTCTGAAATACCAGTCAAAGCTGTGTCACTTTGACATCGGGAACACGCTGGATTTTCGAAAGCACAATTGGACCTACAGCACTTGTCGGAAAATCTGTCAGAGGCGATTCCAGGATTTTAGTTTTACAGGGACTGTGAATATAAGATGACGTGGCTCAGTAGAATAATTCTTACCTTAAGTGCAAGAGATCACAAGTTTGGATCTTGTGGAACAAATTAAATTAGCATTTGTTTGTAGATGTCATTTCGTAAAGGTGGCATATTTGGTTGCATTTTCCTGTGTGATATCATTAAAACAGAGAGCATTTGGGGAAGAGAAAAATGAAATGCTGAGAATCTGTGACAGCTCTCGAACATGTCTGCCCTACTGTATGTCACCTATGAGTGAACTCACCACTGCCTGGAGAGAAAGACGATATTTTTAAAGTTTAACATCAGGCAGGATAAGAATTCTGACTGAAATAACTTTAGATCTCAGGATATTTTTGTCTTCATGTTTTTTATTTTTGCTTTTCTAATTAGATAGGATACTTGGGGTCTGCAGTCATTATAGTAGAGCAGAGGAAATTGCAGTGTGCAATTACCAGACATACACAAACTGCATTTTCTTCAAACCAAGATTTTGAATGATCAAGGTTCTGTGTCTTATTGCTTTAACAGCCGAGTTTATATCAAAATGTATTTAACGCATGATTGTATCAATTTTAGGGTTGTCACATGTCTTCTAAAAAAAATGTCCTAAACCTTTTGGCTTGGCTTGGTGGTAATGACGGATGTTTTTCTTCTTTTGGAACTAGACGTAGAACTAAGCAAACCAGCCAGTTTCATAACCATGAAAGCACGATAGTTACTTGCGATATTGCAATAAACAAATTAATAACCCCGATAAATAATAAGCACTGAGTGCCATACGGTATTGGAACTTGGATTTCTGACGTTAAATTATTTTCTGAGGTTTTCGAATCACATTGTAGGCTTTTAAACTCTCTAAGATGATTTGTGCTACATAAACAGATGAAGATAATCCAGGAAGTCATGCAGCTCCGATTACGCTCAATACAGCTAATCAATCCCCTTCACCAGCTGTTCATAAGCTCTCACTTAAATTGGAACGCAAAAACTCAAGGGCAAGTAAATACCAGCTAACTAACTCTGTACCTAATTTAGTTGCATTTGGCAGAACATAGGTAGTATGGTGTAGGCTCTCTCGCTATCTCCTAACATGACATTTACCTTCAAATAAAAACATAATAAAGACATTTATATTGTTTATCCTGTTTAGGTTGATGTTAGTATCATCATATATGTCTAAAGAATCGAAGTAAACCAAGCTTATTGACACAGCTCAATCATACAGTGTTTTATTCTGGTCATTAAAAAAAAATCTCTCCAATGAACCTGCTATTTAATTTAAAACTTTTTAAATATGCACCTAGTAAATCTTTCTTGCCTGTGTACCATTATGATATTACACTAAGCATAGTGATTGCAAATATATCTGCAGTCTGATGTAGCAATCAATGCGGTGAGGGATTTCTTTTGATCGCTTATTCCATTTACAGCTGTTCCAGATACATATCCTGGAAACCGGTAAACCTTTGTAAACTTGGGTATCAAATACCTCAATCACACTTCCAAAAGCATGATATTGCACATACAGCTGAGTACAATTCAGTTCCACAATGAATGAGATAGGCTTCCTACAGGTTCTTCAGACCAGGCAAGCATGACTCTGAGTGGGTATGTTCATTCCACTGCTGCTAAATAACACATCGCTTTATATAATTTCCTCAATTTTCCCTTTGTGACTAAGAAACAGCCTAATTGCATATATTTTGTAACAACAGGCATTTTGTTTGTACGATTTGGTGCCTATTTGAACAAAGCTAATTGCAACGTAGGTAAAAGGGTGTCTGTAAGAATCATGGATCCGCCGAACGTTCAGCAACCAAAATTGTTTGGCCAAAACTCTTTTGTGTTTGATCGAGTAACCCCAAAAACGTGATGTGATGAAACATAACCACGAGCTGAAGCAAATATGCTGGTGTTGTGTAAAAGCATTTATTTGTACAGTAAAAAATGCATGCCTGATTCAAGAAGACTCAAAAAATATTTTAAGTAAATAGTTTAAAATTGTTGTTTTGTAATATTTTTCGCTGAAAATTTAGACAAAACATAAAAAGCCTACTTGGTCTCATTGCATAAATGTACCTGGGCGCACTTTTTATCAAGAAACGAAAAGCGTACAAATATGTAAATCACTGTAGTTTCCAATATATATATATATATATATATATATATATATATATATATATATATATATATATATATATATATATATATATATATATATAGTGTGTGTGTGTGTGGGAAAAAATGTGGAAGAACAATGTTCGGTATTCTGCCTTTGGTCCAGTGTTTCATTTTCAGTTTACATATGAATATACCTGGAGATAATTCTATGTTAGCATTCCCATTCATCTTAAGGGCAGCTGCTCAGCTGGTGCAGGACCCCATAAGCGCACAATTCAGATACTGCCATCTTTGATTCATGTACAATGAGGCAACAAACTGAGTCATAAATGGCATGCCACAAATCACTTTGGCTGCATACAAAATTGCATACTTCCCTACTGTATATAGTTCCTTACTATACAGCAAATGAGCATACGAACTATCAGCACGTCTCAGTTCACAAGTTCTCACAAAACAGTAGATGAAAAGTTCCCAGATGACCCATTACTTCCAACGAGATTCTGAACTGCACGTCTTATGGACATTTTACTGTCCTATCGGGACACAGAAAAGAAGAGTGAAGGGAAATGAAGCAAAACAAGTGCCGCTGGTAGGTTACATGACAAATAAAGCACGTACATGTTTTATCCAAGCGATAAATATTCATACTATATAAAACATTCATATTTGTCTCGTATTTAAATGATCACTAAATAAATATTCAAAAAATGTGCCTATACTCAGAAAATATGTCATTTTAGACACAGCCTTTAAATACAGTATTTGCCTCTGTTGCCATAAGCATATAATTTTGGGGCCAAGAAAAAACTATTTTCTCCAACCAAAAGTACCATAGCTGTGTAATCTGACAAGTAACTTTTTCAAGAAATATTTAAATCGCCAACTAAACAAGTGGAATTGAGATCAACGGGAATGTTAATATATAGCATTCCCCGAACATTATAAATTCAGCTTTGCGCTTAGCTAATATTTCTTTTGTTATTATCAGTAATGTTTTTTTTCTGTGTGTTCTCCATGCATAACCTCTTATGTGTAGTCACTTACTATTGCTGTATGGTTAGCACTTTGTTTTCCCGAAATGCAGCGTTTTCAAAAATGCTTCTTTTACTGTTAATGTTGTATTACGTGTTAATGGTTTTGGGTTGTCAGCCTTTGTTTCCTGCGCTAATGCTGTCATGTTTTGCACCCCAGGGCCACCGTAATATGCAAATGTGCAATTCATTTGAACATATTTCGCCCCACTGTCGACGTACGACACTAGAACGAGCTTTGCATTTTATTATACTGTACCGGCTGATTGATGATGCTCAATGAAAATATGAAAAGTTATCTTCCGGAGACTCTGTGGAGATGCGAGTGGCTTGCACTTGTCTTTAGGGTAATGGACAATTTCGTTTCCACAGTGCGTTCGCTTCTGCTACTCTGTAGTCTATTAATTCGTCTGCTGTGAACGCAATAAATGCGGGGTTGTACAACAGAAATAAAACGCGTCGGAGGAAGAGAAGCATCCCGCTGCAGAAACCACTGTCAGTAATTAAAGCAGTAGTTCACACAAAAATGAAAATTTCCTCATTGATTAATTCGTAATATCATTATTATTACTGCTATTTTTTAATGCACTTCAATGCAGTTTTTTTAACCATATCAACAAAATAGCACTAGCTTAAAGCTGCAGTCTGTTTTTTTGTTCGTTTTTTTTTTTCAAAAGTCAGTGTGTGATTCGTCATCGACAAACAGTGAGAAGTAGCTCCGGCCACAATGTTCTTATACCAGATGTATGCAGTTATGGATGTTTCACGCCAACCTTTTTATGAACTTTGGAGCCGTTCACACAGAACACATATTTCCATTCCGCTCCACTACTTCTCCACCATGCTCCATTGTAAGAAAAAAAAAAGTATGCGTCAGTGTACGTCGTTTATCATTTCAGGGCGAACTAACCCTTTAAATATGTATATTTTATAAATATCGCTCGCTAATGAATCCCAATTAATTTCGTATGTATCATTTAAATCGATCGCTGTGGCTTCGGCACCGAACCTACTCCATCTCTTAATATGCGCATTTATTTTCCCGCCTAACTTTACACACTCGGCTCACAGTGGTCAGTCCTACGTAAAAACTAGCTCTCCATTGTCAGCCGCATTCACGGTTGTCACTAATGGCCGCTCGACCTCGCAATGACGGCTGAAGGTAATACGGCTTGTCCATCATCATCCTCCCCCTTACTGTGTTCCTGTCCTGCTGGCTCCATCAGTGCAGGGTTTAATAGCAGGCCGCATGGGGCTCTGCCTGGGTAAACAAAGCCTTTTCCTCTCAGCCAGACTCCTTCAACAAGTCGCCCACATCCCACGCTCGCTTCTCATTCGTCTCAGCAAACTTGCTCTCTCTCTCTCTCTCTCTCTCTCTCTCTCTCTCTCTCTCTCTCTCTCTCTCTCTCTCTCTCTCTCTCTCTCTGTGTGCTCTGTCACTTTTCACCCCTTCAGCTTGCTTGATTGTGCTGATGACCTCAATCAAAAGACAATTACCTAGGCGAGGGCAGGAGACAATTATCTCCCATCAATGCGAGATTGACCACACCTGAATGGAGACGGCCACCTTTTATTCCTGCGCCGAGGCAAAAAAAGAACAAGCAAACGCTCAGAGAGGGAGTGATGAGGGGGAGGCGAGCGTGAAATTTGTACCTGCAATGCTATCTGTCCTTAAACTAAGGTGGAATATTAAAAGCAGTGGCTGAGATTGCCTTTTCGTTATGTGGGTGCAAATAAGAAAGACCGGGATTAATGCTTTAGAAGCCAAACCGAGGCTTTATCAAACAGATGCAAATAGGAAACTGATGAAAAATGACACAAAACGGACCACGGCCCTGCTGATGGGTTCCATACTGCAAAAAGTTTTTGTTGCTAAACACAACTAAATGGTACCTTTCTTGAAAGTTTTTATTTAATGGATCAAGTTGGAATGACATGAAGGTGAATAAATTATGACTGATTTTATGAATTTATTTTTGTGAAATATTATTATTAACTCTCTAACGATATATATATATATATATATATATATATATATATATATATATATATATATATATATATATATATATAAATTCAACATTAATAATATAATAAATGTAAGCATTTTATGAATTTAAACTCAGCAAAAAGACCACATTTAATTGTAATTAAATTAAATTATAATTTATATATATAATTTTTATTATTTTATTTTATTCAATTAAATTTTACTTTTCACATTTGGTAACTATTAAATATGGCATACTTAATGTTTGTATTTATTTTTTATTTTGTACTTATTTTTAACTATAACTGCATAAGTTGGAGTTATTAATTTAAATTTAAGGGTAAGTTACGTTTATTTTTATTTATTGTAACTATTTTTCAATTGACATACTCTCTTAAGGATGCCACCATATAAAGATAACATACTGTTTGAGAGCTGCAATTATAAAAATAAACTGTATATTTATTTTGAAATTTTGAATATTGAATCACACTCTTGCAAACTACAAACTACTATCTCGATAAACAAAACATGTCGGAAATTTTTTGGATCACTGAGCTTATTTTATGCGATAATCCAAAAGCCAAAGAAAAAAAAAAATAGGAAACAGTGTGATGTTGATCGGGACACTTCAAACTAGATGTTTTGATACTTGCTGAGAGTACAATATTTAGCCTATTTGGGGAATTAAACTAACTATTAAAAAATATATATATTTTTAACATCCATAAAGTACATTGTGCAGCTCTAAGGCTGGTGGTTAGAAAAAACCCAAGACCAGTGGGAAAAAAGAGACTTAAGGGTGGAAAAGGAGATGGCAGATGGGAGCTTTAAGGGTACACACAGCACAAAGATTTGACAAGACATCTATAAATAGTCAAGAAGATGGGAGATGTTGCTGTGTGTGTCCCTGAATGATGCCTGTCATGTGACGTATATCCATATCTATCATTTCTTTTCCCCTTTCCCATTTCTCGTCTTCATATTTTGCACGGTATATTTTAACCATATCAAAATGTCAAGTCAGGGCATCTTTAAGGCGAACAGCAGATACGGTCTATTCAAACGTGCCTGTTAAAATTCACGAACATATTAATGCAGTAATAATGATTGACAGTGTATGTTTATGAGCACAGTCTAAAATGTTCAATAATCTTCAAAGATGCTTTAAGTTGGTTTCTTCCATTCCAAGTGAATTTTCTCCTCATCGGGCTCACACCAGTCACCCTAAATGGACATCTATAAAGATCTGCGAATATGTATAAAAATGCTTGTTTATCATTAAAGAAAAAATAAATCTTAACAGACGTAACTGTAAATTTAGACAAACCTCAATAACCACCTCCAAATCCTATCTCTTACTGGATGAGATCTATGGATAAAGAAGATTAAAGCATTTTGGGGTGGATCAATACGGGCTCCATTGCCAGGAGTGATAGAATGGCTCGGTAATTTCCCGCATTACTGGTAATGGGAAAACAGGGTAGGTGTGTGAAGAGTAGATATCAACAGCTCTGGGTGTGGGGTGGTTAGGATCACTGCAGGAAGGAGTGATGGCGGTGGAGGATGGAACACTGCCCTCATTTAGAGTCCTTTATTTGAAAACCGTTCCTGGAGTGTCTCCTATGGTGCTGGAGTGGTGAGGAGATCTTCATTATACAGGAAAACAAGAAACAGCTGGCTGATATAAGTGATCCTGACAGCCATTTGCAAAAACCAATAAAAGCTATCTTTGTTGCATCAGTTAATAATGCATTATTTGAAAAAAATCACAGTTTTAGGATTATTAAAAAATATTGTAATACAAGTTAAAGTTCATAAGTATATAAGTAATAATATAATCGCCCAAACTGTGTACTGTATCACTGTAACTCACAAGGCAGCTAAAAACACTTCTTTTCTGAGTAGTTTAGCAGTCATTCCATCCACCTTTTTCTTTATATTCTTTAATATGGTTGAGACTTCCAGTTCATTAGGCACTATAGGGAAATAATGAGGAAATAACAATGTGTGGTAAACGGTAATATGGAAGCAAGACCCATAGAATTTACAAACGGCCGCGGCCGCTTTTATGTCAAGAAAAAAATGGATAGAGTTCGGTCATTTACAGGACTGAGAACTGCATTCTATGACTGAATTAACTTATTAAAAATTCAGGTGGTAACACTTGCATTTGCATGATATTCTCTATTTATAATTCAGAGAGAACTGAGTATTTATGCATGCATGTATTCATTAATTTAAATAAAAGCAGCAGTTTAATGTGCATAAATAAAACAATGCACAGTAAAATGCAACCTCCTCGCAATACCAATTTTAATTTGGTCAAAAAAAATAGGGTTAAATCCATGCCATCTTTCTTCTGTAGCAGTGAGAAACTCAAAGGAACGTCTGCTTGTACACATCGGTGGCCACACATCAAATATCTGGTCTCAGCTCGTGCACGCAAGTTTTTGAGTAACCTTATCTGGCGTTCAGTATTTAAATCTGCTGGAGAATCGTAACGGGATTTTGTAGGTTATTTTCCTGACCGTCAAACGAAGCTTATTGGTCGATCGTTAGGATCTTTTTTTTGAGTTCTTTATCTTTATATGCGTCAACGGCGGTGCGAACAGCAGACCACGAAGATTCAATCATCGCATCATGCAACTGCAGAAGAAAATAAGTGTATGAAAGGAATAAAATAGATAGGACCGCACAAAATATAAAATAGGCTATAATACAGTTAGCATATAAACAAAATAAAAATAAACTGTGCAACAAGTATAGGCTACACTTGTTTTTGTGACACTCTTTTATTTAATTTTATTTAATCCATCTGTTAGCACAGGTGCCTCGTGCACACAAACAGCATTAGTTCTAGCTCTGCCTGATATTTCAGCTATTCTTCATTAAACTAAAACGCAGTCAACCAAACACTGTTTATTTTAAAAAGCCCACTCGCTGTAAAATCAGCTTGCAGTGCCCAAACAAACATTTTTTGTGCATGTGAAGGATTTTACAGTGAAGTAAAGCCTTTTTTAGGCTACGAAAACCATTTGTATGCTGTTTATAATGACTGCCAATGGTCTAAATTTTATATCTAGCCAACTTATTTTTCATTGTTGCTCTCTTCTAAATATTATCAAATTCAAAATATTTGTTGTAGAGTAAGGGAAAGAGGCTATAGTGTTAATATTTACTAATATTTTAATATAATATAATATCTGTGCTCGTTTCTACGTTAGATTGGTAAATGAGGCCCACTGTACGATAACTTGGGGAAGATGCGCTTCTGCGAATAAAACGGGTCGCGACTCCCAAAACTCAGTGTACATGACCGTACAGACTAGTTTTTACAGCAAACATACATCTCTGTCCCTGTAGACCTCCCTCATAACCCAAATACAGTAGGAACTCGATTGTTATGACTAATGCCGCCCACTGTAAGCACACAATGACATAACACAGGAGATAAAAAGCAATCCTTGGGGCCACACATGTATCATTTGGCCCAAAGTGGCTTGATATCTAATCTTTAAACGCCCTGCTTCCCGTTATGGAACACCTAGTAAAATTCCCTCATGAGATGCTCGGTTGCAAACATCTAGCATTAAAATCCCAGGTGAAAAAAAGTAAACTCTTTTTCATGACACATTTTTATGAAGTCGGTGCGGATGCTCTTGGAGCCGTGTAACTCCCTGAGCTAGAGAAGCCGCCGTGCCCCATGACGAACACCATTAAAGGCTTCACTACTACTGTATTTTTTTTCTTTTTCGTTTATTTTGTAAAAGCATATAATATACATATCATCATGTGTAGCATAATTAGTTAATTTATACGTGATGCAACAGAATAAACATTCTGAGCTTTACAAAGTACTTTTTTTATTTCTTATGTGAAATAAATTATTAAACAAATACAATTTAATATAATATATAAATATATAGAGAGAGACGGACAGAAAACTGAGCGGTTACATTTATATTTATATCTATATTAAATATCCCTAGACTTTTTTTTTAACTGGGGTTATTAAGTATTTATTTACTTATTTATACATTCCTCCATTCATTATTATTTTTATTGATTTTTCCAGCTGTTTTGTTTGGTTCTTTAACATGCATATACAGAACAGTATATGCATAATGCATGGCCCGCATTCAAGCATTTTTATTAGTTCATATAGCCTTCATGGGAGAAAACATTGGGAAAGATGTAGAATAAGGAGTTTGGTTTCTTTTTTTAATAACACGCAGAAAAAAAAAAAAGATTAAGCTTTATTACTTGATTAAATGAAAAACTAAATCAAAGTAATCAATTATCAAAACTGTAATTAGCTTCAGCTCTAATTAATATTAATAATTGGAATAAACAATTCCTCTGCCAAGTAATTTACTTTAATTGGTCTAACTAAGACTTGTTTGTGGTTGCCAGGCAACATTGCAATTTGGCTCATTAATATACTCCACTTCAAAAGTGCCTTATCGAATGCAATTCAGAGTCAGATCTGTTTTGCAAAATCGTTCAAGTAGAAACTCCAATCTCACAAATCCATAACCATCAAAGTCATTTATACCGCAAATGCACCGAGTAATCAGTGCAGCACTTACCTTAAATGTTTTGTTAAGCGCAATGGCAGTTCGGTACGGCGGCAGTAAACGAGAGAAATGTCTTCGCTGTCAACCAGCAGCCAAAAATAGACACAATTAAGTAGCAGCAGAGGAAGGATAACTGGAGAATGTCCTTCCCCTTTGATGACAACCTAATGACTTCTACTTATCATCAGAGGAAGGAACGGGAGATTGCGGTGTCACACTCACTAGAACCAGCGACACGCGGCCTAGGTATCACACCAGCAGATTCATTAGTGTTAAACATCGTTACGGGGCATGACGTTTGTCTGCGGGCTTTTGCCCATTCATCACAGTTCTTAATGTCGTCATCATCATCATCATCATTACGGCAATTATATTCCATAACCATAACAATTACCATCTAAAGCCGAGCTATCAATAATGAAGGTGCACTGAAAACGCGACGGCGCCGTGGTTTGTCCTGTAAAAAGTAAAGCTGACTTTGCGACCCACGCGTATCGATGTTTTTATTTTCGAACCTTCCAAAGCCATTTAGAGGAGCTGAACATAGGTGGGCCCTGAAAATAGAAGTGTGTGAGGTGAATTCAAAGAAAACCATCTGGGATTGAACCACTCTGGTCTCTCAAGAGAAACTATGTGAGTGTGTGGCGGAGGAAATGGCTGGATTCAGATGGAATGAAAGAGAAATACGCTTTGGTCTTCTATTGAGTGTGCCAGCTCGCTTACACCCAGCGGACAACTCTGTGTATGCAAACATTCACCTGAAAATAGCAGAACAACAGCTAGCCTTTATCTCTTGGGTGCACGTTGCTTCTAAACAGCATTTCATTGATTGGGAGAGAATCATGCGATGGTGAAAGTTTGGTTTTAGGCACATAAAGTCCAATGTACCTGTACTGCAGCATCAAATCAATATTAATTTCTTCGGTATCGGTAACACCAAGTACCGATTAGTGCTGCAAGACTGACAGGAGACTAATTACAAACACTCACACCCATGAAAATTAGACTGCATGATATATTGAAAGCCTTATCACGATATGGCTTGCTGGGATTGTCAAATAGCGCAGGCTGTGATTTAATTAAAATACGCACTACTGAATTGCAGTCAAGTGCGCCATTTACATGTGTATTTTATGATGCAGTGTTTCAATGTCTGAGAACGGTTTGGTTCATTTACTGTGAAATGAACTGTTCTGAAACGCTTTTGTCATGGGTTGTACAACAACGTTAGTAAATACTTTAGTTAAAACAGTCCATGTGGCATCAGCGGCTCAACTTCATAACGCTACGAGAACGCTACTTTTTTTGCGCAATGAAAAGTTGCTGCATTGAGTTATGTCTTTTGCCTTTTCTGAGAGCATCACAAAGCATACGCACAGTTTCCCTTAAGTGTAAACAATCACAGATTGCGTTACTCGACTAATTTATCTCATATAGAATACCGCTATTTATACGACATAACGTTAACATTACAACTTATAAGCTATCTGCACAAAATGCCCCAAACGTGTGCCTGCGTGGCTCCGAATGAATTCCTTTTGCGGACATGTTCTTCAGGACATGCAGAAACTCGGCAACTAAACTCACAGCGTTCTCATTATAATGTTATATGAATATGACACTCCCTGCTATGGTGTGGTATTAGCTGTAGTATGGTGCTGCAGCGAAGCTCGTGCATGTGCTCCAGTGCATTGAGCCGTGGCATTCATGCGGGTGATGTGAGTTGAAATCAATTTTCCTATATTTCCAGATTCCATTCCTCCCTCTTCTCTCCTCTATCCTATCAATAAATTGTGGCAAAAAAGGCCATGAATAAATAAACAAACACGGTAGCTGTTAGAATTCCATCACATACATGACTCACAAACACATTCTTTAATGCGTGTAATTTTACTGGAATTACTCAAATGCTTAATCCAGCGGCGATCGATGCACTTTACGTAATTCACAAAGATACTTGAATATAAATACAGTGGACTTAAAAAAATATTTGGACACTTCTGTGCAAATGCCGATGCGTTAGATCAAAGTATCAAAGCAACCTGTCTTGCAATAAATGGTTTGATAATGCAGCGATGCTTCCATTAACTGTATTTGCAGGTTAACAATGGAGGATTGTGGATTGTGACAAGAGCGTGTGTTTAGTGGATAAATGCCTCTATTCCATCCCATTACACTCTGCCTGAAGAGTTAGTCAAACTTAAACATGGCTGTCAGAGCATTTCTATTATTCCTTATTTCTGTACAAATGTAAAAATAATTGCAGACTGATTCCCTCTGGGTGAACATGTTTTTAATTATGTTCGAATCTGATGCAATCTTGTAATAATCATCACGCATCATCTGTCTGCAGTAGACGAGTGTGATCGGTAAGCTATCTGTCAGTAATGCAGAGTTGAGCTGAGTTTAAGCACACGATCGGTCTCTCTCGGGATGCTTCGACACTCATGGGGGAGAATTACATGAATTGGGAGATAAGACAAACTGGCGTACAACACATTAGCGATGCCAAAGGAAATCTGTGCAAACAGATTACAACACAGCCATCAGAGTCACAGTGATGAAACTGGCCTCACAGCATGCAACAAGATCAACAAAGACTGACATTATATATATATATATATATATATATATATATATATATATATATATATATATATATATTAGGGTATATTAGGGGTGGCTCGATACGTAGATGTCATGGATCAGTATGCATCTTGGTAACGGGGTCACAGTTTGATACTTTTTCGGTACAATAGGGGAAAAAGATAACAAAAAAAAATGCTTGCTTTTTTCATTTCTTTTGAATTAACTTTTTTTTCACCTATATGTGAAAATACTAAACGTTATATTGTTATATAACATTATTATAATGTTATATCTAATCTGCAGTACACATACATACAAATTCTTGAAATATACTTGATTTAGTTAACAGATAAACAGTAAAAAAATTACAGGTAACATAGCCTATATATACTGAGTTTCAGTTCATTTTTGTTCATATGCTTAATTTTCCTAATGGCAGAAAGATCAGTTCCAGCACTTTTTTGTTGGATTTGTGCCAAATGAGTGAGGTCGAAAACACGAGCACCGTTTCACAAACAGTTGAGTGCGCAAGTCTTTAAAGTATCCGCTCTTTTCATCAACATGGTAGTAAACCTGGTGAGGCTTCTGGTTCGTTGGACACTACAGGTAAATAACAAGGTGCAATAAATGCACTACAAACCAGTGTGTTCATAATTAAGATAATACATTAAAATTAACAAGATGAGACACACCAATTTTCAATATCAAGCAGCCAAATGCTGTTTTGTACAGCTAAAAATAGCTGTACCGTATGAGACCGGAAGCTATACCCATAGAATTTACAAAGGGAGGCGCCCATTTTTAACTTCAGGAAAAAGGTGAATACTCTTTTGTCAGTCTATATGAGAGACGCAATCAGAATTAGAACATGGTCACTGTCTAGTGTTTTGTTTGAATAATGTATGTATGTTTGCTATTTATTTATTATGTATCATACACATTTATATATTTATATTACTATATTTTATATTATATACAAATATATTTATAATATAAACATATATACACTGCATTTGTATATGTGGTAAGACGTATACTTGTATATTAAAGTATTTATTGTTTAAAAAAAATCTTAAATTATACTTTATGATTGTAATACAAGACATGATCTCTATTAGAATTATATTATTATAAATCAACACACACACACACACACACACACACACACACACACACATACACACTCACAAGGGAAAAAAGTCTTTTTTAGGAAATTACATACTACATTGATATAAAATATAGAAAACTTTTATTCCATATATTTTGTGAAAACAGAGTGTTGAAACTAGCGCGGAGAAAGATTATACCTGCACATAAATGACTATCCTGCCACGACAGGTAAAGCCATACGTGCAGATCAGCGTTTTTAGCTACCCATAATGCCTTGTGTTTTCTCATGGCTTTAAGAACAAGGCCTCACCATGCGAAAGCTTCTGGTACCCCAGAGCTACGATTAGCCCTCGCAGAGAAATCGCCAGCTTTATCAATAAGCCCAGCGTAAACCCCATCCTGGAATTACTGTTGACTCTCCACAAAGAATTCATTTACTTTTAACCCTTGTGCACCACTGACCCACTTCCTGCTGTTTTAGAGCGACGATGGATGTGCGGTCTCCATGGTGCCCCAGATTTGATCGTCTGCATCCAATTCATCCCATTCTTTCCCGATGTATTAGATTTACATTGTTCTATAGGATTGAAGAGCTTCACAGACCCTCGTCTAACAGGCTCCATCAAAACAACAGACAACTCAAAGCGCTTCAGAGGGAATTTAAATAAATAAATAAGCTTTGACATTCCTGAAACTGTATCCTGGCTCCAGTATAAACTTTATCCTGTGGCCAGAAATCTATAAAGTGAGTACAGGGTGGATTTGAGTGCTTGCGGACACATTATGCTGTTTCATCATGAGGTAACCCAACTCTGCCTGTGGCCATGTCTGAGTGAAAGAGGTTGTACTTCCATTAGATAAAAATCTACTAGGCCTCTCCCAGGTCGGAAAACGTAAACTAAAAGCCTCCTCATCTCTCCTTAGTAAACAGTCTGACAGATTATAACACTGGCGGCATCGCCACGCTACAGAAACAGACGACTATAAATTTCTGTTTAAACTGTTTAGAATAACTGCTTTTACTGTATATGATTTCAAAATTACAAGAACTGTATATTTCCTCTCACAAGCTATTTTAGTATTAGACGGCACACCTACGGATCGCCCACAGCCCGTTCATTGACCATCTGACGCAGATACTGCGCGCAAAATTGGCAAGTGCTGGCAGAAAATCGGCAGATCTAATCTGATTGGCTGGCTTAACGCAATTCCCAAGAGTTGGCACTGGTTCGCCTAGAAACTAAGTTGTTTACAAGGTACCGGGTGGATACAATAAGCGCTTTTGATGAAGGATTATTGGATTTGCCAAAGTTTGGTTACTGGCATCAGGTCCTTGAAAGGTACTTAGGAGTTTTGTTTGAGGCACTTTATCAAAACAACCAGATATGCATACCTATTTCTTTGGGTTAGACGGAACGTCTTGACACATTTTCTCTAGTTGTATAGATGATTATTATGTGAAACAATTTAAATACTATACTATATATAATATATCATATGTAATACTAATATATATATATATATATATATATATATATATATATATATATATATATATATATACAAATACACATTATTCAACATTGGAAGTGGATCTAAAAAGTTGTTCTAGGACAAGACCGCATTTAAAAGGCATAAGAATGTAGTCACAAGCTTACTGGACAGCTTTTATTAAAAAGATAAATAGATAGATAGATGTGACTACATCTGACTAAATGTGCTAACTGTATGTGTGTACACATGGTGATTTTTTTCTATCAGCTGATAACTCAGGAAGAGCTCAAAAAATGTGTCAAATAATCAAAACAGTGACAGGAATTCCTCTGTTGAAAACACGGACATCTGTTGTAAGTAAAGAGCGGTTCCGACACCTGTACCGAACTGCAACGGGCATTATGAAGAAGAGCCGCGTTTGTTTGAACATTCTGTATTTTTAGGATAACATCTGTAACGTTGCATGCTGTTTGTAGTTCATTTATATGCGTTTTATTTCTATTGTTCATCGGTGTGCTCCATGTGTGGATATCAGCATTTGCTTTTATTTAAATGAAATGTAAGAGCAATTGCACCAGCGTTTTTTTTAATCGAACCGAACCTGTCAAGATTAAACAGGTCCTTAGTAGGCCAGACTTTATGTCTACAGTCAAAAGTCTGCTTCTAAAATATCACTCCAGTATACAGGGCTGTTACAGTCACTGGTTTCAGCACGACTACAGAAGAAATCCACCGTGTGACATCTGAACCATGCTCCGATCACGTGCCCTGCGACCTTTACTGCTTGGCCAGCGTTGTGTACAGTGTCGGTCTCCTTTACCTGACCTTTAGCCCTGAGTTTCTGATACAATCGGCTTTATACCCAGAACCCGCGAGCCAGAATTCTGAACCTTTCTGGATAAGAGTCTCATGTCGTTGCTGATTATCGATTGAAGCAATGGAGACGAGGATCAACTCCTCAGCCAAAGCAAATGCCTGGATTATTGATTCCAGTTCAAGCTGACAGAAAAATGATGAAATCCACCAGGGCTATAGACCCCCTCTGACAGGGTGCTTATAACACTGATTTAAAATCACATATTCGTTTACTGTCGTCAGACACTATATAATGCTTTAAACAGCTCTGAGCAAAAACGCTTCAAAATGTGACTCACCAAGTCACAATTTAGGGTACGTTTACATAGCAACGACTGTACTAAAAATAGAAAAGTTTTTGAAAATGACACTTATAGATCACAACATTATCAAAATGATCCCTGTTCGCATTTATCTGTGAAAACAACAACAAACATGCCTGGACATTAGCTCGCTGATAACCATTTCATTCAAATTTGCATTTTTATGATAAAAGCATTCATTTTAAAAACTTTGAAACATAGCCACGCTGATATTCAGTAAAACAATATATCACAATAATAAACAAACGTAATATTGTTATATGATAGTTATGTTTTTTTAATGTATTATTTATTATTATTAATTTATTTTATTCATTTATTTAGTATTAATTAAGAATAAGCAACAAACCTTTTAATGTAGTTTTTTTTTATCTGGACTAAAACTATATACATATATATATATATATATATATATATATATATATATATATATATATATATATATATATATATATATATATATATATATATATATATATATATATATACATAAAAAGTAACCAGTTATGACAACACTTTTGCAACATTTTCCTTAATATTGTGATAATGCTGTGTGCTGTGATGAAAGCTCCAGCAATTATTATCAGTTTTCAAAAGTTTGCATTTCAGTCGTGCAAATGAATGACCAAAGCATATAAATTAGCTGAGCCTGTCGTGAACACCCCCTGAAACTCCCTGAACTTCATGAATACAATAATAGCCAAGAAGCAAACAACACACTTGCAAGTTCAAAAGTTCATATAACATAACGAAGTTAAACAGCTTCGGCTTTCAGCAACAAATCGCCCCCTCTGGACCTAATTATAAAAAGTGTAGGTGAATTTAGGATGCGGGCAGAATTTGAAAAGAAGTCAGGTAAGCAGTGTTTATCTTTTTCTTTGTGATTGGCAGAATTAATTGAACATGTTGTTCATGAACTTCTGTCTGGATTCCATTTAACAGTGTCAGATTGTCAAAATGCATTTCATGTGATGAGAAATAAAATAAATGCATAAATATCGGGACCCTCTGAGTCCATATAATTGCTTCCACAACACTTTAATTAAAAATGACAAAGGAAAGCCGGAGAATAATACAGCTTTCATTTCGTCATGTCTTAGAAACCAGAGGAATAATTACAATACAATTATTCGAACCGTAACATTGATATTGTTTAAGAAAAGCACAAAACCTCTCTTTTTCTACTCTGGCATACGTACCACTCTCGTTCCATCATTTATTCACAAAAGCCATAAAACGATTGTATATGATTTGTTCATACCAGCCACAAATCCTTTTGTAGTGTTTTCTTAATCTGTTTGTACTATTGTCTGTGCACTACATGCAGGTCTCTGCAGGATTCTGCTAATTAGGCATCACACTGTGCTGCAACATTGGAGCAAAAAAAAAAAAAAAAAAGCAACACATTATAAGGGAGACAAGCTGCCATGCAAACACTACAATTAACATGGTGTCTCAGGACACAGCAGCATGCAGCTTTGGATTGCAGATTTAAGAATGGAACTGCACTCTGCCTTTTGCAAATGTTCTGCCTAAATAAATGCATTTAATTGTGGATAAAAATCCTGACCCTGAGCATTGATGATATGAACTTGGATATGCACTCGACGTAGCTCGGTGCACAGAAGAAACACTTCGGTTGCACGGTAATTTGCATAAAATCCATTCCAAGTATTATGCATGATTAGAAGTAGTGTTCCCACATCATGCTGCATTTAAAATAGCACGCCATAAGTACTTGGAGGATACTGTATACTATTTCTGTTAGATGGAGAATATGTCCAAGTTTTTTTTATATACATTCGCAACCCTTCAAGTGATGAAAAAGTATATACTATAAGAGCATAAAAGGTAACTAATCTCTGCACTTACTGCTGTATTTTTTTGCTATTCGTTTTTAAAGGGTGACAAAACTTCTATTACACCTTAGTAAAAAGCTTCATTTAGTCATGATCAACAGTATTTAACGGAATATCTAGTTATAAAGGAGATATATAAACTGAACAAAATGCAACGCTTTTGTTTTTTGCCCCCATTTTTCAAAGATCTATATGCACAAAATAAATGCCTATTTCTCTCAAATTTTGTTCACAAATCTGTCTCCAATCTTTTCTTCAGCGAGCACTTCTGCTTTGCCTAGATAATCCATCCACCTCGCAGGTGTGGCTGATTAAACAGCATGATTATTGCACAGGCAGGCCACAGTAAAACGTGCAGCTTTATCACGCAGCACAATGCTTTTGAGGGAGCGTGCGATTGGCATGCTGACTGCAGGAATGTCCACCAGAGCTGTTGCCCATGAATTGAATGTTAATTCCTCCGCCATAAGCCACGTCCAAAGGCGGTTCAGAGAATTTGACAGCACATCCAACCGACCACACAACCGCAGGCTACTTGTAACCACACCAGCCCAGGACCTCCACGTCCAGCATCTTCGCCTCCGAGATCGTCTCAGACCAGCCTCCCGGAGAGCTGCTGCAACAATCGGTTTGCATAACCAAAGAATTTCTGCACAAACTGTCCAATCTCGACCCGACTCGAATGGGCAAATGCTCACGTTCGATGACGTCTGGCACTTTGGAGAGGTGTTCTCTGCATGGATGAAAAAGTCTTAGATCTTTGAGTTCAGCTCATAAAAAATTGGGAGAAAAACAAAGTGTTGTGTTTATAATTTTGTTCAGTGCATATCGCATTCCCCGATACTGCCTCACCACATACTCAAATGAATGTACTTTATGAACAGCAGCAAATACATGTAGCCTACTTTTACCACAGTGATGAAAGCGATGCGAGTTATTTGTATCCATAGGGTTTAAATGACATGAATATGTGGAGTTACAGTAAACATGAAATGACATTTGCAAGCCATTTGTCTACCATAATCTAGTTTGTTGCCATGTAGTGAACTTGTGATCTGAACTGAAAGTAATAAGTAATATTGTGAATACAGCAGAAATAACATGGCTTGAGATCAGGCCAGTCTGTCATAAGTTTAAACGTAAAACATAATAATAATTAACATGAATGGAACAGACTAATGTAGAGTTTGTATTGAAAATAAAGCAATGCAATGTCTTCAGAAGACCTACAATATAGCGCACAAAAATATTCATGATGCTTTTTGCAGTTTCGCAATTTTGGAACTTAACAGTAACAAATACAAAGCACAGCAAGTCTCATCTTGTTAATACTTGATCTGACAAAATAGATTTATGACAGACCGTTTTTTGGTTTATTTTACATTTTTTCCATCATTTCAAAAAACACCACAGATAAATTGCTCAAAATAATAGTTTTACTGTAGATCAAACAGTAAAGTATGGTGTTAGCAATGCCAAGGTAATGGGTTTGATACAAAAAAGCAAATACTGATAAAATGTATTAAAAATAAAAGTGTTTAAAAGGTTCTTCATAGCGGTGCCAAAAAATAATCATTTTGGATTCTTTTATGGCATATCTTTCTTACATTTTAATAATCTGAAGAACCTTCTTTCACCCCCGAGAACCTTTTGTGGAACGGAAAGGTTCTTCAGAAGTTAAAGGTTCTTCATGAAACCATTTCATGAAGCGCCTTTATTTTTGAAAAAGCGTGGTACGACATAAAAGCGTGTGGTAATGTAATTAGCAAAACAAACATTTCAATTCAATTAAACGCGCACACACACGCTTCATAGCTGGACAAGCCATTTTTATATTTATTTGTCTCCCTCATTTACCTCCAAGGAATAGGCAGATGAATTGAAGAGGAAGGACAAGCAATGCTGTTAACCTTTCCAATCCTCTCATCTTCAGACGGCCACATGCTCATCCATTCGACAGCAGCCAATCTGCCACCAGAATTTTCGCACCTTTCCTGGGAGATTGTTTCGCTTGTTATATAAGTTGAATTTCTGATCACTATAGAGACGTGCCTTTGAAATGGAAAGCAAGCATTTATGCGCGTTCAAACAGAAGTGTAAAAAAAAAACCCAGCGGATGGAAATACGCACTATACCTCTATCTTAAAATGACCTGATGTGAAGCATGCTTTCACTGAAGGGTTCTTCTGAAGATGGAGGGGGAGATATCCCTGATCCGTCTCAGACCTTTTCACCCGTGATAAGCGTCTGGATGAAGTGAGTTGCGATCAGTTGTTACAATCAAGAACAGAGGACCTTCCCTCCTGCATGGAGACGGTGGCTCTTAGAGTCAATGATTTATGCGAGTTATGATTAGGGTCGCAACAGTGCAGCTAGACGCTCACCTTAAGTGTGACCCGTGCTGGCCGTTCTTTGCATTTTCATTCATCACTTTCAATCAAGGCTATTGGACCGGGCTGGAGGATTATTTAAGCAAAAGAACACTTCAATCGAACGCTGTACTCCACAAACTTTAATGTGTGAAGGAACAACGCTTTACTCATCCTGACAGGGATTATCTCCTGAGGTTTCCCATGATTCAGGAAGGAATACAGATGAAATGGCAGTGCAAATGAAAGGCCATGGTGTTTAATTAATCAGGTTTGCATAAGCGTTATTGGAGAACTGCGACGGTGTTATTCATAACTAGGGGGAAAAAAGAAGGCTTTTGTATCAGCCTGAAAGATTTGTCATTTATTCATTTCTTTTATGTATCTTATTTTTATCTTTTTTCTCTTTTTTCATTTCAAAAGAGGCATCGGATTGCTTTATTTAACGCACAGCTGGATTGGTTTTGAAGATGCACTGAATTGGTTATTTGCTGGAAAAGGAACAATGGCGCTTGTAACAGTGTTTCCTGCATCGATATTCAGCGGCGGCTCACGGACTGTGAGCTTGCATTCCGAATTGAACGTTGCGACGAAACACTTTACTCTTCATTTGTCTTCACTCGTAGCGCATGAAAACAAATTGACTCGAAAAGATTCGCAAGTTTTCAGTAAGAATCAATCTAATGAATGAATCTCAGCTGCAAACCAGCATTCGGTATGGCTCTCTTATAATGCTGACATATTTTTGAGTGAAATAGGATATTCAGGATGAAATGTAGAGCGAGACTACTTTTTTTTATAAATTGCTCTGGTTTGTAAAAATTGTATGTTCATATCAAAATGAATGAGCAGTGGGGTTGAAAAGCAAGTCATTTGAGATGTCACTTATTAGAATTAGAATTCTAGAATTAGCATGTCCTGTAAGACCTTTGTTCATCTTCAAAACACAAATTAAGATATACATATATACAGGATGCAATATGTGAAAAAGGGGATGCTTTTGAAAACTTTTTTTTTTTTCTCTCCAGGGTAAGGTTACCTAATGTGTGATCTTTTAATATGACAGAAAATGTATTTAATGTTATTCCCCGGTGAATCAAACAACAAATAAATTATATATAGAGAGAGAGCAAATGACAGTATCAATCAACTCAAGCTAAAGTCTCGTGAATTATTTTTCGACATGATTTGAAATGAGACTTCATAATGCATTTATCCCATTGAGGATAAAAATAATTCAGCAGAGGCAGGGATGCATAGACCAAAGGTGTGAAAAAAATAAAATGTTTTTTTATATATATATATATATATATATATATATATATATATATATATATATATATATATATATATATATATAAGTGAGTAATTACATTTTTTTCTTTTATTCTCTTTAAAATTACAGAAAGTGTAAAATTTTACAGAAAGAAAAAAATTATAAAACAGAGGTCATGAATACATGTATATATAATTAATGAATAAATTAAATAAAGTCAAATAAAGCAATTAAATTGACTGAAATGAAATATAACGTTTATTTTAGCGTTTTTACCATTTTTATTCCCTTTTACAACCATATATCCCATATTTGAGAAGATCCCCACTGCAGTACCTGCCAGGCCCCGTGTTTATTTATATTTAAATTATTGAGCAGAAGCAACCAGAAGCTCTGCACACTTCAATATGGAAAAAGCCCACTCAGTATCATGACCATCCATCTATTAGCTGTGAATGTGAGTTCCGCCATCTGTAGTAATTATCTTAATGTCTCACTTTATGTTTATAGTAAGGGACGAACAAGTCCATGTTGATTTAACTCACTGAAACACAGTTTACTATAAACTATTAAAAAGGCCACATAAAACAGTGCTGTTAAACGAGATCCAGACTTGAAGCAGCAACAACAACGGCCATGGAGGCAAAGCCTGCAGTATAATATAATTCAAAATATGACTTGATGAATCAAAACACTCAGTCAACACAATATCAGTAAACTAAGGCTCTGCATGTCATATCGCATGAGCCTCAGACTTTTTCTACGTGATTAATAACCCTCCGTGACATTTCCAACACAATTCACCCAACAGAATGCATTTTCTTATTAGACAGTGCACTCGTCTTCCACAAACTGAAGATGACGTGTATTTTATTTTGGTCTTGTCCTCAAAACCATCCATGTGTTTTGTTTTATTAGTCAGTGTTCTGACATATTGGACCGTATATCAAGCAATGAGAGTCAACGAATTGTACATCAAGTGATTTAATGCTCAGGCGATGTGGTCAGGTGGGCTTTTCAAAATACGTGTTTTTGAATCATCAAACAATGCAAGGAATATGTTTTGTGCACCAGTCCCATGCCTTCTGTGCGAGTTCTGCTAAAGGCAAGAAAATAGCTAGAGCTCGTTCTTTAATACAAATGTATTAATAATAAAACAAGGATAATAATAACCATAATCACAATCATAAAAAACTGCATTAAGAGCATCAAATACAAACACATCTCTTTTTTTTATCCAGAAGAATTGTGTCAATGTCTCTCTCGGTGTAAATCTATTTATTATCTATATATTATTTTTAAAAGCATCCAACGCTTTGCAGCACTTTTTAAAAAAAGCTCCTAAAACTTTTAAAAGAACCATAGCATCGCATTAAGGTTTCTTCGAGAATGTTGGAGATGTTGCCAAAGTTCTTCTGGATTTAGCCTGTCTCAGTTTCTGTTTGTTTGTTGTTGCTTTATGTCTTTCCAGGATGATGGCGAGATCAGACCTCTCTCCATTGTTTTAAGCCGAGTCTGAAATCGGTATTGACAATTGTGAATCCTACTGATAATGCTGTAACCCCTGGCAAAAAATCTAAAATTTAAAAGCTCTGATCATTTGCTATGCCAAGGGCAAAACATGCTGAGGGCAAAATGAGAATAACCTTTTTTAAAGTAACCTTCCTATAGTCCTTAAACTCAAAGCAGTTTAGACTTACTCCAAAGAAAAGCATTCAGCTGATCAGTATTTCATGAACAATGGCTCAATAAAATTCAGCCCGCGCATTCACTCATCTCTCCTCGTTTCACTCCTGATGTCCTTGCGAGATGACGGGTAAGATGTCAAATGATTTTATGATCTTTCTTTTTTTTTACGAAATTCAAAAAAGACAACGTGCCACTTTCAAACTCCACGTGAAAGTTAAACTATCGCTTTTTTGTGAAGAACAGAAGAATGTTAAAAAGACGGGGGCTGATAAAAAATCATCATCTCTGACTTGCCGCCGAGAACCCCTGCGGAATGCGCATGGAAGTTGCAAAACATGAAATAAAGAGTTAAATAAATATAAAAGTGGATGAATGACAGCTCAATGGACATTTCATTCTCCCAGCATTCAGGCATCACAGGCGAGCGCTGGGACGATCTGGCAAACGCTGACATTTCTGGGGCGGCTGGATAAGTGACACCTGCAGTGAGGGGCGGCACGCGCGTTTGGTCAGTAAAGGGATTACTGGGATGTCCTTTAAGAGAACTATGAATCTCATAAACACAAAGCCAAACACAAAAGTGTTTATTGAAAGCCTGGAGATTTTAAGGTCAGTCAATTTCAGGTTTTTTTTTTTTGCTTCTCAAGCTGAGGTAGCCTTGTTATTAGTCCATTTCCTGCGTCGGAAAGAAGCTGGTGTGTGATTTATCAAATCCTCGGCGTTCAGTAAATGAATACTGAGAATGTTGTTGCAGGGCTACACTGAATCATGCATTTACGCCTAATGAAAATGCATTGTTCACGTAAAGCAAATAATATTTATTCTTTTTTGCATTTCCCAGTGTTACTGTACACATGAATAAAAAAATCAGCAGAGAAGTACAGCCAAGTACAGGTGCGTGTAAAGTCTCTTTTTTGCTCTCATACTCACATAATATAACTTGATTCAGCTAAAATTACAGCTATAAAAAGCACCATTTTCTAATGCTGAGCATGGCAGTGCGGATAGACATTAAAATAAAATTACTATAGGCCTGTGCATATAACTCATCTTCATTATATATATAGGCTATATATGTGTGTATATTACATAAAACTTTGTTCTTTGCAGGGATGGTGCTTCTTACCCTGTACTTGAAAATGGTAATAATTAAAATGATAAATTTAATAGGTAAAATTTCACATATTGAAAACTTTTTATTATTATCATCATTATTATTATAAGTATGCTGCATCTGCCACGACCTAGCACACATGTGAACTGAGCAACCGAGCCATGTAAACCGCGTTCAGCACAGAATTGTATTTATTTCTTTCTTTTTGGCTTCACGCTATTAGCTAATTAGCATTTTCCTTTTCTGAACCGGGTGCCAAAACAATGCAAATGCCGTGTGAAAATATGCAATGTTCTCGGCAGGTTCGATTCATTCCTAGTGAATTTTCTCCCTTGGAGAATGTTTGGAAAGATGCTGTTCTCCGGGGAAATAACAGGTACAGCAGAAACCAGAATAACCAGACACGCAACTCTCAGGCTTCTCCAAATATAATACTTTTATCTGCAGGTTTAGTCACTGTTTTTAGAAACCGAACAGCCACTGAGGACTATGGGAGGAAAGAAACGTAGGGCCTTTGATAAAAAACCCAGAACCAATCTGCCCACAAAAACCTCACAAAAATTGGGCTTGTTTTCATAGTACAAAATTGCTAGCAACGAACATTAATGACACCACTGTCATCAGTCAAACTGAGGATAGGAAGTTGTTTCTGGGAGTAATCGATGTCTGGATGTGAGAATCAATTCGTGCATTCTCACTCTGAGTTTGTGGTGCAACAAATGCTTTTTAATTTGGATGATTTGTTGATGCATCGCAGAATGACCACAATCAAAGTTACAAGCTCTGGGAAACAGATTGAAAGTAAAGAGCCATTCTCACAGCATCCACAGCAGATGTTTCTGCGTGTCTGTTCATTATTACTGACTGCTCCATTTGCAGCATAAAGTTTTCAATAGATATTCTTTTCTCAAGTGTTAATCTATATAGCGCTGCCATGCTTTGCGCTCCATTGACTTTCATTCATACACGTGCGAAGGCGGAAGACCAGAAACCAATATCAAAGTTTCGATTCAAAGATTAAATCGTTGGCCAAATTTTAAAAAATGAAGAAAAACAGCTAAACAAAATTCTGAGTTTCAGTTTAGATGACGAATTTACTGGCGTGTGTATTTATTGGTGTGTGTATGTATGTTTATTAATCATTAAAACAAAAACTAGAGTG
This sequence comes from Puntigrus tetrazona, assembly GCF_018831695.1. Classification (NCBI taxonomy): domain Eukaryota; kingdom Metazoa; phylum Chordata; class Actinopteri; order Cypriniformes; family Cyprinidae; genus Puntigrus; species Puntigrus tetrazona. The sequence continues at coordinate 11,784,555 of NC_056716.1, forward strand.
TGACGTCATTTTCCGTTGCGTAGACAATAAATTTTACAGCTCCACATTCTGGCATTCTAGTATTGGCAAACTCTTACATGTGACAAAATATCAGGAAATGTGTAATTTTTTAATATATTTCGGCTGGGAATTCAATTGAAAAAAATCACTGGACAAATGGCGCAACATGACAAACTTCAGATAGCTCTCATTAAAATCTGTGAAGCTGTGAAGCTGTGAAAAAAAATGGAAAACTCAGGTTGTCTGATTTTCTCAATCATGCTATTTATGCGATCAACAGACCAAATTTGTGCTCCTCTTCTAAACTTGATTTGTTTACTTTTGATTAATGTCTAATTCTCTAAAATGTGCAGTCTGATATTTTCAATTATTGTAGGGCGAATGTGAAGCAATCAAGGACTCAAAATGATTTCTTCTGTTGACATTACTGATTTTTTCCCCCCAGCATGCTTTGCACGAGAAGAGTAAAAAAAAGTAAAGTATTATTTCATGTATTTTCGAGCAAAATGAGCAAAGAGTCAAGACTTGTTCAATGATTAATTATGATGGGATTTCGAACAGTTATTTTTTTTGTACTTGTTTACCAATGTGGTGGAAATGTGGTGCTGTTGCTAAGGCCAAAAATAAGTACGCAAAAAGGATGTTTTGTTGCGTTACTCAACAAGCATTTAATTCCTTAGCATTTAGCTTGCTAATATGCACTAAAACAGCTCACTAACAGCAGGATTTGAAATAACCAGGTTATGTAAGTAGATCACACAGAAATGAAAAGTATTAAGAATATTTTACAGCATAAAATCTTTATAAGGGTAAACTTTTGGTCACAAAAAAAGGAACAATTACGTCAACTGCACATTCAAAAACATCCAGTCAAGGCTGATGGATTGCTTTCAGTCACGACATGGGAAACCATCAAAGCAGCCAAAAAAGTTGAACACGGTTTGTTGAAAAAGTAAACCATCCACAACACCCACTTCAACAATCCAACTGGACTCAAAGACTTCCTTTTCTACTATATAGGGAATATTTTGGGAAACAAAGCCTTCTAACTACTCCAGGTAGATTCAGTCGTTAACATCCCAAGCTTCATTACCTCTAAATCTTAAAACATAAATCCAGAAAACCAAAGCCAATCCACCCACATCTCTCGGTTCATTCAATGCAAAAAGCAGCGGGTTCCGTTGCCAAGCTGTTCAGCGGGCCGCCTTTCCACGAAGCGCTGTGAAACAATAGTTTCATATCTGTAACGAGAGTGCTTCAGCTCAAGTCAAGTTCAGAATGGAGTTTTAATGGCATGGTGATCAGGCGTTCGAGAAAACGAGTGCTTTCTTCCGGCAAAAGGCGGCTCAATTAACACATCCACTAGAAACTACACAGTAGACAAAGAAGGAAAAAACACCCACGAGTGTTCAGCACACCCACTGCTGCCCCTCCTCCAGCGCGAACAAAGGTCACTTATGGACATTTCTCAAATTATGTCTTTGATTCTTGTGACTAAAGAGATAATCGGTCTCATCCGCTAACAACTGTGGATCATTTTATATTTAATACAAAAGAACTAGTACGTACCCAAATTTGCTCTCAGTTTTGTTCTAAATTTAATGAAATTCGAGTGTTCTAAATGAAGAGCCGAGTACATGAGGCTGGTCATTTGCATAATACACCATTCCTATGAGAACTTTCCATACGACCTTTGGTCACTCTCGCTAGACAGAAAGACACTCTCGCCGGATCTGAGAAATGGCAAGTGTGCCATCATCAAAAGTAGTTAAAAAAAAATTTAAAATAACAACTTACAGACTCAGATTAGAAACCCTCATAATGACACAATTATAAGGCTATGATTATGAGGGTTAATAAGGATGCACAGAAATTTTTTTAGACTGAAATCATCTGGCTAAAATAGAAAAATGTTAATGTGAAAGCTGTCATGCAGATCTAGTGTACTGGGGAAACGGTCTGAGTACGGTTGCAAAAAGAGGGAAAGGAAGTTAACATGCGCATGCATTTTGTCTGATGACGACGTCATTAGTTCAACAAACCATGTGTAAGGAATGACAGTGATGGTGATTTACCGTGTACGCAAGCAAGAGTGCGCGTGAAGTGTAATAAAGCAGGTCAGACTTTATTTTGATAGTCCACTTTAGACATTACTCCAACTATAAGTAACCTTGTATCTACATGTCACCTAATTCTCAGTTATTTGCAACTACATATCTACAAACTCTCAGAGTAGCTTATTAGAAGGGGACATATACTTTGAAAAGTTTCTGATCTTCAAGTGTGTGGACCTATCAAAATAAAGCGTTAGAAGATATTAAGCAGACAGTCTGTGCTAAAAATCCAATGACTACTAGGTGACATGTAGTCGCAAAGTTAGTAGAAAAAAGTGGACTATCCAAATAAAGTTGCAAATCGCATACAGTGGGTGCAATCAGAGCAGCAAATGACGGCTGCTAATGAGCTCAAAACTGTCCGTTTGCAAGACAGTCAGGCTCAGAATGCAGTAAATGTGGCTGTGTGAAAGCCGCTTTAGATAAAGATATATGAGTAAGATCACAAAAGTAGCCGTTGCGACATGGCTGTTATTATCCATAGGTTATGAGGCCGATGTACGTCCATGTTGTAATGCTACAAATGAGTAGCATTTAAACAAGTTTGAGCGATACAACGGCGATAATGAACCCCATATTGCGTAGTTTGTCAGTGAACTACGGCTCTGTGTAGTAAATGCAGCTCTGTTTGAAAGCAGGCGATGGAGATTTACTGCTATTCACAAAACCGTCTTTACTGATGAGATGCGCATCATCGCATTCGATTATTTGCGCAGACCAGGAAGACCTGTTGCATACAGCGATATAATAACATTGATATACACGTTAATTATTTCTATTTATACATTGTGTGTGTATATACCTGGGGGTTAATTAGCGGATGAAGGTGTTGATCCACAGATCCAACAGATCTAGGATTGTCACACTTTTTAAAATTATCAGGCATTAATGCATCCATTAATGCCTCTATCTAGTTAATATATAATTTTAGTGACAAAACAGTATAGCAGTTACTGTATGCAAGATCTTCTAAAAGCGGCAGAGAGTTAATACATATACATCGCTAGCCACGTAGAAAAATATACAGCGACAGAAAGGAGAGCAAAAAACCCCACTTGCACACAAACACGTAGTAATCTTCATAAAGAGTATTAAATGAAAGAAATACTTTATTTTTCATCTGATCAATAAAGTATCTGCAGAGTACATCAGTCATGTCATGGAGGTCTCTGGTCGAATCTAAGCATAAACACTAATTAAGATGCAGGACTAATGAGTCTGATAGATGAATTGTAATGATTTGAGCCGAGTTGAGAAATGATCTAAGCTGCTTAATTAAGCGAGATCTAACAAGGAGATCAGAAGGACAAGCGTTCTTTAGCAACTCTTTCACCTTTGCGTGAATCTCTGCATCAGATTCTGCTTTAAACAGAAAATGAAAGTTCTCTCAGCATGCGCTATTGTGTTTTCAAACCCGCATAGTTTTTTTCCTCCACGTAACGCAAAAGAAGTCTGAGTGGCTCTGTTCCATGTAGCGAATACAAACCGTAAAGCGGGATCTGTCGAGTTCGAAAAGCATCAAAAGTAACATCATAGCAGTAACAGATATGAAGAAGAAAATACACGACTGTATTGTTTATCTATACATCTGCGGTTTATATTATTTTAGGGCCTAAGTGAGATTTATAGAGCTAAATATCACTCCGAAATATTGCAGGATGTACAATATAACAGTTTACAACATCTATGGATGGAAATCAGAGGGAATTTAATGATTCTGATTCCACTTAATGACTCTGGATCCTTTAATTCAAAGTACTTTTAAGGGAACTAATTCATCACTGACTGAATAATTCATTAAAGGATCCTTCTCATGAGAGTCATTCATTTGTGAACTGGATTACACTGTCTGTGCTATATGTTTGCCGATATGTGCAAATAGATTTTCCCCTGCCAGGCTAGATTCAATGGCATTGAACAGCAGAAAGTATTTCGGTTTGCTGCATTCAAGCGTGATGAAATGATCATATTCATTATTTAAGTGCACACGAACACAACCATGAGGTCTAACCACCAGTGGGAACCCTAAGCCCTCACATGTCTCAAGTTAGGTTAGCATTGTGCAATCTGGTTTGCACATTTTTTTTTTTTTTGGCTTTTTTTTTTTTTTTGCAAGCACCGTTAGCAGCAAAAAACAATCAATAATACAGCATAAAACCGTTCAGTGTATTACGTATTTCGTGTTATGTTGCATCGTACATCTTTAATTTTGAGCACGTTTGTAATGTGAACATATGTATGCGGCGCATCCACATGTCCATCAGTGTAATGGTGATTTGCAAATTTACATTTATTGACGAATGTTTCTATGTTTATCATGTTTCTATTTCACCACAGAAGTAAATGGGATTTTAAAATATTTTTAAAAATACATAAAAAACATAAAAACATTTTTAAATGATACCAATAATTCACATTATTTGTTTTACCATATTTTTTTCACACTACAGTAACAGTATCAATACCAAACAGTATCTACCCTTGAGATTTATTTTTCTCATATATTTATTTTGTAAAGTTTTTGAGATACTGTATATATATATATATATATATATATATATACAGGATAAGACAGGAAATAAATCCATATTCAGCCGCTGTGTGAACAGGAAGCTATCTCTGCACACAAACATTTTGAAATATCACCGCTATCTGTTTCTTTGTGCCCCAGGTTGCCTGCCTTCATGACACCATCAGATTAAAGTCTCTCTCATCTGGCAAACCCTGTCAAATATTCCTATGGAATCTAACAACTGAAAGTTTAAACAGGTAAGATCACAGTGTCGATGTCAGCCGGGTAATTTCCATCAAAAGAATATTTCCAAAGAACAATATGCTTGAGTGCAATTTATAGTGGAGAATCACACAAAGCCTGTCAAGAATTTGTCCTATGGTCATATTTCACCACCAAATAGAAAGAAATAAGAATATTTCATACAGCGAATAAAACCTATTTTTAGGACCGTTATGACTTTTTTTGACTTGGAAAATCATTTTCGTGACAATTAAGCACGACTTATCAGATCTTATTATACCCGTGTGTGGGCATATCATTTAAATGGTAAGTATTTGTACATTTAAATGATGCATAGTACTTTTACTTTGAATGAATTCAATTACAATCATTCTTTACATGAGGGTATGTGAGTTTGACTTTTTTGCGTGATGTTTGAGCATGAATATCCAAACAGAACTTGAAGGGTCTGTAAATGTGCTTTCATGATTATGAGCGTATTTTATTTTGTGCATCAAATAAACAGCTTTTGATTACAGTGTTTGTGCAATGATTATGATTTTGAATAATCGCGTCTATTTAGTATGTTTAGCTGCTTTGCCGTTAAACACCGGGCCAAAAACAAGTCAAAGTTGTCCAGCAACAAATGAGGTGCCATACGCTGTCTGGCTCCAAAACGTATTTGTATGCCCGAAACAATCGAGACCGCGCTGCAATTATTTAAAGTGCCTGACCGTATGATGCGACTTTTAATCAAGCTAGTCTCGTGTGATTCACCTATGGCTGTCACACACTCATTCGGCGTGTGTAAAAGGCCGCTTTCTGAAGAGCATGAAGCCGTAAGGGTTGACGGGGAGCAGACTCACTACTTTATGACATACAATAAATGCGAAAGGGGAGTTGAACAGATGGTCTCATAATGCGACTGTGTCTACGGTCACACGAGTCAAGGTTAAACACAGCCTGACCGCATCTGGAAAGAGGCAGAGGAAAATACATTCGCGCTTAGTTTAGATAAAACTTCACGCTGTCGTGCGAAGCCGATAAATTTATAGAGACGAAAGCGAACAGGAGTCATCCTACTTTTTTTTCAATGTCATGGCCATCGCATACAGGTGTGCCCAATACATTTTTAGCCAGCGGTCACAGACGGTATAAATTATCGTTTTTATTTTTGTCTTTTTGTAATCATTTTATGGAAATGAGCTGTGTGGAAAGGTTCTGCTTTGGTGCTTCAAGACAAATAAACAGTGGCGTGGTTTGCAAACAATAGCAAAATAGCGTATTTAAAATGTTTAGGTGCATTATTCTTTTAAAATACAGAAATGCAGATCTTCCATCCAGGATGTTCTAGAATGTTCTGAAAAGTTGGGATAGAATCCTGGCAAAAAAAGTGATTGGAGCACTGGATATATGGATATACAGATGTCGAGCTGGGTTATGTACTATACACTACACTGTACACTAATGTTTTTTTATTAATATATATATATCCTCCTGACTCCTAGCTATATAGTTTTTCTCTCTGTAGTGGACATTACATTTTTGTATAGACCTCACATGTCACAGTTTTAAGCCTGAATGTCCTGTACAGAGAATATTTTTCAGACATACCAAATGTTTTGAAGTCTCACTATGATCATATCTTCACCTTGTTCTTTAAAGACGATATCAATATTTTTATGGCCATTTTTATGAAAATCTGGCCAATTGTTACTCCCATTATGACATATCTTTTGCTAACATGCTGCACATTAATATGTAAATCGGTTACAGTGCATAGTATAGATACACAGTGTTTATAGGGAAAACCAGTTTACACACATACTGCATTAAACAAAACTATACATGAAATAATTTTGTTATATATTTCATACTTGAGAATCAGCCTTAAAACAAAGACACAAAAATCCTTAAACCTAAAAACTGATTGTATTTTTTTTTAAATGCCATTCATGCTATTTTAATTTTTAGAAAAACTCAGTCTTAGTGTCCTCTATAGAAATAAAATATAATTTTATAATATAACATAATATCTCAATGTCCACTTCACAGGGCACTTATGTTCGAATAGAAGAAACGTTTGAAGCAATAAGAGAAAAGGTACACAAGGACTGGAATAACATGAAAATACTTCATTCAAAAAGCTTTTTTTATGGATGTCAGGAGGACAATGAAGTACATTAAATGCAGATAGCATAGGATGGGATTTTGATAGGGGCTGTTTCAGAGCATCAGAATGCAACCAGGCTGAATGCAAGTTTGCTAAAACAATGCCTAAGCATTATTGATCTGTCTGTTGTTTTACGTTATCCAATAGACCGTGTAGCCCAGAAAAAAGAAGGTCATTACAGAGAATGAGGAAATTATATTGCTTTGATTCAAGTTTGAAAATTAAATGTGCAGATAAATTAACAATAACATCAGGAACATGCACGAATATTTCTTACAGTTCAACAAAGCGTTAAATATTCTAATATTCTCATTAAGTTATTCAGGCATATAAACATAACAAACCAGACTTTTTCTTTAATATAATATAATAATAATAATAATAATAATAATAATAATTATTATTATTATTATTATTATTATTATTATTATTATTATTATCATTGTTGTTGTTGTTGTTGTATTTTTAGTACAAAAAGGGTAAAAATGTACAAAAAATGCTGTCTTAATCATTCTTCTTTACAATCATCCTAAGAAAAATAAAATGTCCTCTAACTGAAGAATCACTTGCTGTAGTAGAAAGGTCCCAGGATTATCAGGATAATCATTGCATAACTTCAATTATGAATAAAAACAAACACACACAAACACACACACACACACACACACAAACAAATTAATAAATAAATAAAATCTTCTCTAGAAGAAAAATAATTTAAAAGCAGTTATTTGTAAGCAAGCACATTTAATACGTACTCCTCTTGCTTTAAGTGGATTCATTTATTCTCCCTCATGTAACTTTCTATTTAAATGTGTTGTTGTATCCACGAAAAGAGCTCGTTTTCCCATCCACCTTCATCAATCCAGTCAATTAAGATTTCGCCATGACAACCGTCTAATCGCTTTGAAAAGCTGACAATGCTGGTATGACCAATCAAAACTAGAATTAGAAGAAAGACTCCCGTCTCTTCATAAAGACACAGCGATGCTCTGACACGGCCACATGAGAATGTAAGGATTTCATTGTCACACTCCATGCCTTTCTGATCTCTTCTAATCCCGAGGCAACACGAGCGAGCGAGAAAGCGACAAAAATCCGCCTCACTATACGAGGTTAAAGAACCACATGGCATCCACTTGAATCGGTGCATGCTCTAACAGAGTTATTTTTGTGCTCGTGCGGCAGTAAAAAGCATTATTTTGTTTTCTGTGCCCTCCAGTAGAAGACAAATGTTCCATCTAAGCCTGTCTTGATTATTTGAGATAACGGGATCATTGAAGCTTGCGAGTCTGGAGTGGTTGTCAGGGATTTGCTGTGTAGTTGCTAAGATGCTCTGAAAGGTATTTAGAGCATTGTTACGTGGTTGCTAGGGAGTTCTGGCTGGTTACCAGGGCCTCGAGTTGTTAAAATATCGTAAACCCAGGGTTAAAATGTGCTTGTGGCAACATACAGTATGTACAAAATTATATTAATATTATGTGACACCATATGTAGCTTTTTCTTTTTACATAAGTTGTTTTAAATGTCTAGTAGTATGTACAAAATGTCTAGTAAGTTAAACTACAAAAATATCTCATGTTCAGCATTTTCATTATCTTTACATGCATAATTAATTATGGATTTATTTAAATGCAAATTGAAAGCAATTTCCTAATAATAAAAACTTGCAAAATAAGTAAAAAGTAAATAATAACTGCAGTGATAATAATAATAATAATAATAATAATAATAATAATAATAATAATAATAATAATAATAATAATAATTTGTAATAAAAAATAAATACTACTACTACTACTACTACTAATATTACTACTACTACTACTACTACTACTAATAATAATAATAATAATAATTATTATTATTATTATTATTTGTAATAAAATAAATACTACTACTACTAATAATAATAATAATAATAATAATAATAATAATTATTATTATTATTATTATTATTATTATTATTATTAGTAGTAGTAGTAGTATTATACTTTTTTATCACAATATAACAAATCAGTAGTTGTAGTGTTTACTTCCACCGCCAATATAACAATTTACTAGTTTTATTTAAAAATATATATATATATAAAATAAAGTGTTTCAAATTGTAAAAACATCACATTATTATAGCATGTATATATAGATTAAAAAAATTAAGATAGACATGTTTGCATTTTTTTTTTTCCATGGCGATTCTGTTTCACAATCATTATATAGTTCCATCATGATAAGAGCATCACAGATGACTGAACGTCTCAAGCGCAACACAACGGCTCATTATTACCCACCTGCCCTTAAACAGAGCGAGAAACATGTGGGAGTTCCCACCAGCCGGGCACAATCAGAATTGGGCAAAAGCCACTATCCTGCTGGAAACTTGAAAATGCAGCTGGAATGATTCTGGCATCTGTCACGTCCACCGAGCCGCAGGGAGCTCGTGAAGCTGACGTACAGAGGTTCTGCTTTCCTGGTCCCCACAACAGCTGCACTCAGTCTGGGCTGTGGGACCTCTGTTGGCCCCTGCGGAGCAGAAGACAGAGAAGGATGCCTCGGCCTAACACAGACGAAAGGATGTGAGAAGGCTTTTTTTCACAAGTAGCAAAGGAACCCTCTGAGGTGTTAATTTAGTGAGGGATTCTTATTAGTGTCATCCTAATGCAGCGTTCGGTGAAAATGTGACGTTTTTTAAATCTGCCCTGAAAGTCACTGCAGTCGCTGCAGAATAGGACAGCAACATCATATAAATATAGAAACACAATTTCTGCCATGAAATAAAATTATATAAAATAAATAAATTAAATATAATAAATTAAATACAATTTTTAATCTCACAATTCAGATTTCCTTTAAGATAATAACTTTGCATTGTGTAGATGAATTTTATTGATACTGATTTCATTTGCTTTTGCTTTTTTGAACTTTTGAAACATATTGATATGACCAGCCATTTAGCAAAATTTTCTTTGCACATATAAACTGGAATATAATTACACTGCCATAAAAAAACTGCCCTTCTTTCTTCAAAATTTGTAAATAGGCCGATTAAGTCAATTATTTTTGTTATTTGTACAGCACTTCTCCACGTTGTTTCAAAGCTTTACAGTCAATTATGCCTAATTATGACTTTAAAAAGCCCTAGTGAGTAAGCCAAAGGTGACAGTGGCAGAACAAATAACATTTCTTAAACTGGTTGAGTAGTGGAGAGGAAAAACCCTTAATAAATAATTGAACTAGGTAGAAGGAAAAGCACATAAGCTGCAACTCAAAAAGAAATAAGCAGTAAAAACGGTTCCAATGGGAGTTTTCTACAATCAAAATTATAACCATTTTGGGTTTTTTTGTAGCTTTTTTTTTACCAGCCAGGTTGTGGATACATTTATGACACATAGAACTTCAGAAGACTGCCAGATGAGGCAAAGAAATGTTAACCATACAAAAAAATCAAATCCTTTCCTTAAATCATTTATCCATCATAAACTGTGCAACAGTACTAAAATAACATTTTTTAAAAGAGATAAATAATCGTAATTTTCTCAAAAGACAAAAATATGTATGAGAAACATTTTTTTTAATGAACCAAAACCTAATCAGAGATCCATACCTTCTCTATACAAAGATACCTTCAATGAATAGTTCAAATTAAAAATTCCATCATCGTCACCATCATCATCATCTTCATCATCATGTACATACCATCATATTACATTTATACACATAAGCGTGCACACACATTTTTATTTATTTATATAAAAAATTCCTCATTTTATATGTATTAGCAACTATTTTATTTTAACACTTTGTTAAACTGTTCAGCGGATTCAGTTTGGCCAAATGAACAGTCACTATAACTAATTCATTACAAAGCTGACTGAAAAGGGTTTTTTTTGTTTTGTTTTTTTTCACAAATCCTTTTGTGCTGTATAGTAGTCATGCAAAGTCATACTTCATGCAATTAAATGCAATTAAATTCCAGGATGGGGTGCTTTCAGAACATCACAAGTATAGCAGTTGTATCCTGAGTCAATGAACTAAATTAAATACATGAATCTATAACTCTTCTACTTTCTGATGATATTTCTATTTTTTTTTTTACCATGAAGTTTGCAGAGTTCAAAGTTTAGCCTCCCAAAAAGTCATTTTCTCACACCACCAGCACACACTCATTAACTAATATTAAAAGTCTGCATTGATATTTTCTTGATGGCTAGAGTATGGGGTTTAGGATTCTACTCGCAAGTGGTTATACTGGTAATTACTACTTCCTCTGAAAAGTTACATTTCACAGTTTCCCTGAAAATGTCACGTCTGTTAGGCTGGAATTGCTCTGTTTTAGTGAATGCAACTCAGAGCTCACTGGCATGATCGAACGGCCATGAAAATCCCCAAACAGACTAGATAAGCAAAATGACTTCCCAGACAGGCTTGATCTATTACATATCTGGACCGAACATTTTGTAGGGCATTTTGTGCTTCAGCTGAGACTGCTCTCCTTATTAAAACCGAACAACGGATGGCTGGTGCCGACTACAGGGAAGTCAGATGCAGGGAAGTTATCCTTCATCAAGACCGGCTTTGGCTCTTGAACAGTGAAAATTTGCTTATTAATCGATTGAATATTATAGCACAAAAAAGTTCTAGAAATATTCAAAGAATAGTTTATGAATGTGTCCAGATTGCGAAACGTGTTAGCTGGTTGTTACTGGACCAAGATGGTAGTTGTTTATCCAAAACAGCGTGGACCAGATAATTACTAGTTTGGACCAGCTAGAAACCATCTGTGAGCGTTTTCTAACAAGCAATGTCTTAAACTTTGTTTTACGAAAATGTAAATGTAGCGATTTCGAATTGATATTTCAATCGCTTTGTACATGAAAATGAATCCCTGAAGATCCAGAAATAGCGTGAGAGGTACAATTTTTGTTAGTTCGAACCTATTTTTTACAAACAGCACAAATGCTCAAACTATTAGCCCAAATGCATGTGACAGGAATAACTTGAATCCCAATGCAGGCCCATTTTCTGGGACACAAGTGTGTGTAACGCACACACAGCCTGAAGAAATTTGTTTCCATTGTTTTATGTCTCAGGGGAAAATTTATGCACTTTTGTATTCCTATACTGTTTTTGACGAAACTTCTATTTACCCACAAATAGAGCTATTAGCCCAATGTGTGCTGTTGCGAGCTTCTGTTCAGAGCTTTGAAGAAACAGCTCCTTCAATCAGTGAATTCCTCATGAGACCTACCGAATTATCAAGAGATTACAAAGACTTCACGCCATCATGGTGAAAGCTGTCATCATTAATTCCAAAAATATCTTCAAATCTTTCTCCTTGAGAGACAAAAAAGAGCTTTTGTTCAAAGCTGAGATGTTTGGCATTCGACAAGCCCATGCATAACTACCACTTCTTTTGTTAATTTAGGTTAATGTATTAGGTTTCATGAAGAAAAATCAACAACTTTTTACAGCCTTTACAAATACACTATTGTTTAATATTAATTCACGTTTGTTCACGTTAGATTTACTAATGTGAATTAATATAGCTTAAAATGTTATGAAAGTGTAAGCGTATAGAAATTACTATTAAGCTAGATTCGTTTGCTCTTGACATCTAATGTACGATCTAAATATTTCATATTCTGCTATGCTACAACTTTCATGATCCGATTCAGTGCTATTATCATTAGCTAAAAGGAAAAGTGTTAACTAAAGTGTTAAATAAAATGAAATAAAATAAATTATTATTATTATAATAATTTAATATTAATATATAAAGCACTTAAATATAAGCGTTAAAAATAAAAATTAAATTGAATTTAAAAAATGAAAACATATAAAAATGAAACATATGAAAACTCAAATTCCTAATATAAATAATGATATTTCAGAAGCAATAATAACATGACACTGACCTAGTCAATTGTTGATGGTTAAATTAATTTCCCTTTACATCTAATTCAAAAAAAGTAAAGTAAAAGTAAAAATGGGTTGCGAGTGTTTCACGCTAACTTGACGTCGAAGTTTGTAACAGCGGGAATAAGTAAATACTTTCCCAACATCTTGTGTGTCTTTGTCTTTCCTTACATCTCTCTGACAGAGATCCAGCCCTGCTCCACCTCACAGCCTGCTATTTGACTTCCTCCTGCACCAAAGAACCTCTCATTACTGTCCCTCCAGCTTTCAGATCCGCACCTGCCATGCGCTTGTTAGACCGTTCAAAAATAACACATCAAAGCGAGAGACTCTTTAACACAGCCTGTCCAGATAAGGTCGCTTCTCTGTCACATGAAATCAAGGCAGAGCGAGAGAAAGCGGAGGAGCCCTTTTACAGCCGGAGGGTCCGCAAGCGCCATTATCATCACCGCCGTTGCATGCATTTGACAGCACAGCACAGGTATCCCCACCCAAACGCTGCACTTACGCCAAAATTTGAAGTGAGCAATCATGTTTGGAGGAAGCCAAGATTCACGGATGAATGTGGGACAAAATTACATCGCAGGAATAAGATTAAGCGGTGTGTTAACTAGGGCTGGCCAATGTAGCTAAAAATTACGTATTTTATACAGCCCATTTTTCAGCATTGATGATATTTGTTGCGTATTGCTGAGTATTGTTCTTTTCTTTCTTTCTTTCTTTTTTAATCAGAAGCTTGATTTCAACTAATTAGCCGAAAAAAAATATTTTTTTTAATATTAAAGGGCATGCTTTCCACTCACAAATTCCGTTAATTAATATAACATTTAAAATTATTGGAAAATATATAATATGCGGTATATACAAGAGTAGTAATAAACAGCTATAATACTACATATACTACATATAATACTACAGACATTTACATATAATAGTAAAACAATAAAGCATCATGCAGTCTTATATTTATTAACCAGACAGTTCAATATGAAATATAGAGTACTTCAAGGCTCAGTAATACAGTACAGCCGTTACTTTTCACACTTTACATGTTACATCTGGGAGATATTATTAGGAGACATGGTGTTAGCTTTCATTGCTATGCTGATGATACTCAGCTCTATAGTTCTTTGCGGCCCGGTGATACACACCAAATTGAGAAACTAACAGAATACATAGTCGATATAAAAAAATGGATGATGCGTAACTTAATGCTAAATTTGGAAAGAAAAACTGAGAGGCGAATTATTGGATGTTATAATATAGAACACTGTCTAACACTTGCTGGCTGCTCTGTTAATTCTTCATCAGTTAGGAACCTAGGTGTGCTATTTGACAGCAATCTTTCCTTTGAAAACCATGTTTCTAGCATCTGTAAAACTGTGTTTTTCCATCTCAAAATATTATCCAAATTACGACATGTTCTCTTAACGTCCAATGCAGAAATGTTAATTCATGTGTTTATGACCTCTAGGTTAGATTATTGTAATGCTTTATTGGGTGGTTGTTCTGCACGCTTGATAAACAAACTTCAGAGTCAACACTGCACTGCACTTGCTCCCAATCAAACATTGGATAGATTTCAAAATCTTGTTAATTACTTATAAAGCACTAAATGGTTTAACTCCTCAATACTTGAGCAAGCTTTTATCACATATAGTCCTGCACGTCTGCTGCTTTCTCAAAACTCTGGTCGTTTGAATATCAAATCTAGAATATCAAAATCGACTGCGGGTGGCAGATCGTTTTCCTATTTAGCACACAAACTCTCTGGAATAATCTCCCTAACACTGTTCAGGAAGCAGACACACTCTGTTAGTATAAATCTAGATTACAGAGCCATTTTTTTAACCTAGCCTACACATAACACACTAATATGCTTTTATTATTCAAATTCGTTAAAGGATTGTTAGGCTGCATTAATTAGATCAGCCGGAACTGGGAACACTACTCACAAAACACAATGTACCCGTTACATCGTAAAAAGAATGGCATCTACGCTAATATTATTCTGTTTCTTTCTTATTTTGTGTCTCAGTTTGTATCAAGATCAGATGGTGGATCAGCACCCAGAGATGATGTTCATCGGAGACCAGAGCACCGAGATGAGCCTCGTGGACAGATTACCGGAACCAGACACACACATGAACACTATAAGTTCTGATTTATAAGCACAATCTGACATAGCTGCATTTAAAAATTGGCTCCAACTGAGGCTGGTTTCTTCCAAGGTTTTTTTTTTCTTCTGTATTAATGGTGTTTTGATTCCTCGTCTCTGTCACCTCTGGCTTCCTTAGTTGGGGCGCTTAATTTGTAGCAATTATCGTTGATTTGATTACAGAGACCGTCTCTGCATTTAATAACAAATTGTTTATTTTTGTCATTATACATCCCTGTCATTGCTTTTGCATGACTGTTCAGTGCTTTGATACAATCTGTATTGTTAAAAGCGCTATATAAATAAAAGCGGTTGATTGAGTTCAAACACAGGTTTGAGGGAAAAGGTGTATACATTTTACATTGTTGTAAACGTTGGTGCATACATTATAAATGTACTTTCAATTGTAAGGATTAATGTAATTAATATATTAATGAAATTCATTTCTTTGGCTATTAGCATTATTACATGTTGCATAATTAAAAAAGTTTTGGACACTGTCATTATTTCAACCACTGATGTTAGTCTCTTTTGGATGAATCCATTTTTTTGTATTCCTCCACTTATATAAAAGCATCTGCAAGCAAAACACTTCAAACAGCAGGGGGCTAACAATGCCTAGGTCTTAGGTTTGAATTCCAGGAAAAGCAAGAACTGATAAAATGTATAACTTGAATAAATTTAAGTAGCTTTGGATAAAAGCATCTACCAACAAACATAATGTATATATAAAATGCACATATCTAGCTAGTAGCGACCTGTGAGTTTTTCAAACATGTTCAAAGGGATTTTCAATTACACAACAGTATGTCATATTGAGCTACTGGTTACATTAAATTTGGAGCCATAACCTTTCCGCAAACCAATATATGCCACAATGACGCAGAGTTCGTGTTCTGATTTGTGGACCTTTCCCAATCCCATTCTCTTCTCCAATTGTTTCCTGTCTCACCTCAAACTGTCCCATCAAAACAAAGCCTGTATTGCTGAAGAAAAACAGTAGGCCTACCTCTAGAGTTTACAATCCAGCAGTGATACATTCTTTCTATGATAGCGATCTCTTTAGTCCCTCATTGAAAGTGTCTCTAAGCTCTCTTATCTCTCCGCCCTCCAGACACTTCTCGTCAGCTCACTCTCCTAAATCTACACCTAATCTCAGATTTATCTGGGATCCAAAATTTGCTCCCATTCCAGGTGTTCACACAAAGCTTTTTGTGCTTCCCTTTAAAGCAGGGCTGTGGTTTAAAGCTGAACTGTTTACCATTGAACAGATGACTGGCTCCACGCCGTAACGGACCCCATGCTGACATCTCCCAGTATGACCAGTTAAGAATAATTAAAACTGATTAGACTTGGAGGCCTTCGTGAACAAAGGGCTTCAATTAGGTCTGCATCTGTTGAGGTTGAAGAGTTTCACTTTAAATGCAAAACAAGGGAGACACGTTCGCATCGCATTTTGCAAATGTGCTTTTAATATTTTATGCAAACCAAATTACTTGGGCCAACAGTCAAATAGCTAAACCTCTGCGTTATTACCCGGAGTCGCTTTAAGGTGCCGCCAAGTGGCAAATCATTTAAAATCATACCGAGAGTAGGCTATTCATTTTTCCCATCGCGCCGTGAATTGGATTGCAAGACCTGATCCAGTCAAAGCAGATGGAGTCTAGATCTCGATACATCAGTGAGCTTTTATCCACCTTTTTCTGAGTGTCTTGTTTGGGATCAATCTGAATATTCCTGCCCTTCATGACATTGCTCCACTGAAAAGAGATACAATTAAATCTGAAGTATCTTGTGAATATCTTCTGTTCGTGTTCTTCCTGCCGTTGTAACACTGCACAGGCGACTGCCTGAGGCTATTTGTGAATGATATGCGTAATGGGAACATGGTAACCTGAATGCCACCAAGGAAAGAGGAAAATTGGGTGAATCAATCATGTCGGGTGAGACACATTTGCTCAAATGCAGTACAGGGCTGAGTATTGAGAATTTTCTGCATTGAAGTTAATGGTGGGAGTGTAAACTTGACCCTTTTTACCTTCTGTATATGTTATTTCAAAAAAAGTTAGTCTATAACAAACCTGGTCTCCTAAAAATATGTTGCACTTTTTGTGCAACACCATTCTTATGTACCTTATTGCACATTTCACCACAGTTTCAAACTGTCTGCTGAGTGACGCTAAAACACAGGTTCAATATGTGACCCCTGGTACATTTTTATTATGTTGATATAGGTATGTACTGTAGCGGTTCAGAATTAAAATATATCCATGAACTGTTGCTAAAAGTTAATGCTCTATCATGTTGGAAATATGCCCTACACCAAATCCAAGCTTAAACCTACTCAATAGCGTTAACAAATGCAAAACTGCTATAAAAATGCCATTTCAACTGCCTTTTACGTAGATTTGAACTGTGTTTGTCAAATTGTAGTAAAAAGTAATCTGAACTGGAGCTCCTCGCCTCTAAAGTACACCAGACAAGCGTACCATCAGTGAAAACCCAGATATGAAAGGAATATATCGAAAACACAGACAGAAAAGGAATAAAAGGTGTCAGAGTTTTACTGCCTCTAGTGTTCATTTCTTTTGGAAACTGCAGTGATATGTACTTGTCGGTATGCATTTTGTGTCTCGCTAAAAAGTGCACCCAGGTTTGTTTATGCCATGAGACCAGGTAGTCAATAATGGATATCCTTTTGGATACTAGTACTTTCAACACTTTCAAAAAACTTAGTGTTCCCCCATTCAACTTAAAGTATGCAACCATGAAGCTGACAACTTTGATTCATGGAAACATTTTTTGAGTCAGTGACCTAAGACATGAATTTCATGTGACTGACCACTTGGTATTAGAAACAAAAAAAAGGAATGTTATTTGTGAAATGTCTACTGCACACTTACTTCCAACCCAGGCTCATTAGCAATATGTGTGTTTGACAATGTTTCTGCAGCATTTTGAAATCTTGGAGCATGCTAAAATTTTTTTGAGGTCATGACATAATACTATGTAAAATGTATTTTGTTAAAAAAAGGCTTTCTTTATTGAAACTCTGGCCCTCTAAATCAAAATTTGTGTGAAAAGGAGCACAGGTTGTACTGCATCTACATCATTTCAACTGGCGAATGCAACAATTTGTTATATAATAGGTACATTTTTGAGTTTTACAGAAACGTGGGTAGAGGCATTATTTCCAATCGGTTACATCTGAAAGGCCATAAATTGAGAAACAGCTTTTTTTGTTTGTTTTTCTGATTATTGGCAAAGTGACATCCAATTTCTGGGGCAATATAAAAGCAGAAGCAATAAAATCATTCCCTTTCAGGTATTAGTAACACATATGTAAGTGTTAATGTTTCTCAAACCTGCCCACATACAGTTTGAGAAACGCTGTTTTCACAGTGCTGTAATTACAGCATCTACAATCAGAGGTTAACTGCCAATCAGATAAACTTTGACCTCCTGCTTGAATAATTCTAAATCCCTCAGTTTAATCCCTCCCTTCAAACCACCTGACTTCATTCCGGTATCCCATTTTTCACAATCCAATCAATTCTTGACAAATACAATTAAGGCCTGCCCTACATTTTTCTCATTAAATATGCCGTTTCACTCAAATCACTTCAGATTATATAAGTAAAATGTGATGCGAACAGCATTCACCTTGATTTGAACAAAAATGTATTATTAAGGCATTGCATATTTTAAAACAAATGTTCCTTCCACCCTTTTACGGACAATTTAAGATACAGATGTGAATAGAAATGCAAAGAGGCATGTAAATTCCAAAAATGTGCATTAAAAATGGAGATGGATATTTTTTATCCTATAAAAAAACCCATAACAGAATCCTCTTTGGGATTTTCCATACAATAAGCCAAGATATGCTGAAGCCATGAAACTCTGATACTGCAGATGTACCAGTTCTGAGCCAAATATCATTAGGTCAGAAAGTAAACTGCACTTCTGGGCAAGCGACCAGGTTCACCTCCCCTCCGTGGCATCTTCTGCCTGGAAATAACTTTTTGCGACAGAAGATGGAGTGACTTTTCAATGCAGTTTCCCATGTGAATGGTTAGAGAGGTTAGTTTAGACCTTAAAGTGCCTCTTATACTTAGGGTTTGTAGTTCAGATGTTTGTTTAAAAGTTAGCCTACTTTCCAGGCAAGTCAAAAATCATCTTTGTTCTATACTTTAAAGCCTCTAAAATAATAATATAAAATGTGCTCTCAGGGAGCATTGGAAGCTTCCTTAATTATAACTGTTTCCTCTCTTCATATTTCAGTAATCTTTCTTAAATCATTCGTAGAAGATGTTATAGATGCTTTATATGAAAAAAAAATACAAAACAAGTAGTTTTATGGTGTGCTATGCTTTAGTCGAGTATCAAGAACTTAACGGATAAATGAATATCAAAACACACTGATCTGATTTCTAAACAGAATTAATGAACTGTAATAAAGATTTAAACATTTACGCAATGGCCGTTTTTTCGCAACGTTTATCAAATACTTATCTTAACAGTCACATGTACTGTATGTAAAAGCATCCTTTCAGAAAAAGGACACGTTTTGTATTTCTGACCATTGGCTAAGTGACATACAATTTTTATGGCAATAAAAAGCAGAATAAAATACAATCATGCACTTGGAGGAGTCACTATCACCTGTGTTTAAGTGTTAGATTAGTGTTTCTCAATCTGGTCCATGAGCAAGGTCGAGAATCACTGTTTTCACAGCTATCTACAACAAAATGATTATCTAGTCTAGTAACCTATGAGTTAACAACACAGAATAAATTTCATTTAAACCAGCCATGGAAAACTACTCAAATCTACCCCTTTGCCATCTATACTTCACTCATGATGACCGCGTCTGTATGTAGGCATGGAGACGTTCATTTATTGTCAGATACGCCATGATCTGGTCTGGTCTCAGAATAAAGAAAGTTTGATTCACAGTCAAGGATCTGAGTCAGAGAACTCTAAGTTCTTCTTCAAGAGCTTATTCAAAACGAGCAAGCAAGAAAAAAGAACCCAAAAGAATTTAAAAGCTACCATACAGCAATAGACAAGTGTGTCCTGAAAAGGTCAAGGTGTCTTCAAACACAGTCACACAGGTTGTTAAGACAAACCAATCCAAGTAAATAAAGTAAAGTGTCCCTTGTTGATAAAAAACAAGACTGATTTAGGGTTTAATCATAGAGGATTTCTTGCCTGCACCTTCACCAAGGCATGCACACCTACAAGAATCAGATAAGGAAAAGCACTTTTAAAATAAGGTCGTACATATTTGTGTCAAGAACTGAGAGTGACAGTTCTGATGAAGAGGCCTATGGTCATCATCAGGGAAGAGTTGATGTGTCTGAATGACGAGCTGTCTAATTATTTGTTCGGAAGTTTGTATCTCTGAGCTACTGTCTGCTGACTATTGAAGCCTCAGGTCAGTGGCGGGTTGAATTTATAACTATGTAGCATTCTGCAGAATGTTCTATTGGCCAAGAATTTAATACGTCCGATATTGTTGTTCCATTTCCGAGCAAGTAGGCGTTGAGTAGTCTACACTCGCAAATATTATGCACTTCAATCAGGATACTATAATGCAGTGTGTCAAGAGAAATAAAAACAAGTCTGCTAAACTCACAGACTCTCTCATAGCCATAAGTTCTTCCACATCTCGCAATGTATTTAAATATATTACCAGCACTGTAAACTAAAAAAACATTTTAAATGACATAGCACCAAGATGCTTTCTCAAATGCATGAGCGGATATTAATGATTTCATGAATCAGAATATACCTCTAATGCAGGGATTATAAATAACATAAGCATAAGCAACTGCCCGGAACATTACTTTTAAGATCTTTGCTTTAGGCTCCTGCTGCTAGAAATCCTGCAGACATTCTTGTCCATTTTCATTTTATTAGTCGCATATCTCAGTCAGTGAAAAGCCCTCCAGGTCCTATTATCTTATCTCAGGAAAGCGCTGCTGGTTTTCCCTCTGCATGTTGACACAGTTTCCTCAAGCCTCACAGTGCATCTGTCACTTTCAATTAGTCCTGATCTCTGGAGCGCTGGTTCATGTCAATAACCTTTAGGTTGGGTAGGCGGTATGACCACAAACTTATGTCACTGCATGAGAGACCATGACACAATAATATGTTAATACACTAATTAAAACGACTAATATAAAATAATATAAAATTAACACTTCGGATTGTTTAACAAGAAATGTCTCTTGAGCATCGAAATCATCAAAGTCAGTATATTTCTGTAGGGTCATGTGACGCAGAGTCTGGAGTAATGATGCTGAATATTCAGCTTTACATGACATGAATGAATATGTTACAATAGAAAACGGTAATTTTAAATTGTAAAACTATTTTAAAAAAGTGCTTTTTGTATGTGCTATCAACGTTAATGGATGCGATTAATTAAAAAAATCCATCACGTTAATATTCAGCAGAGATAAACGTGACAACAAGCACCGTAGATTATAATAAACACACAATTAAGATATGGTTTGTATGTGATTTTCTCACGATTTGGATATTTTCAATATTACATCTGGAATTAATTTGTACAGTGAAACAAAAAAGGTATAAATAGCACATTTTAACAACAGTAAATAACCAAATTCTTCTTGATTCTAAAAGTTAGTACAAACACTCGGTGATGGTCAAACAAGTGAGTTTTGATTAAAAGTGTACTAATAATCTCATAAATTGCCTTATGTAGCATGATGCTAATGTTAGCCCTAATGCAGCTGCAGTTCTTCTTTATAATCTATTTTGTCATGATACTTCACGTAAGGTCACAAGAAAATATTTTGGTTGTATTATTATTTAGGAATTCTTTTGATAATAGTTGGGTAAATGTTTACTGAGATTGAAGCAATGAGGCTCGGTCAACATTTTATTGCCAGTACAGTATAAAGGCTGATCATAGCTGAGTAAAAACAGAAGAATAATGAACGATATTTTATCCCATCTGTTTACAACACACAAAGACAGGCCTCACAAACTTTTATTACATTTAGTAATACAACATTTCCACCAAGAAGTGCAGCTGACTATTTGTCATGTGCAGAGCCGTGTCACCACAAGGTACGAGTGCTGTTCACAAAGCACTCTAACGCTTTTTATCACTTTAACACTGGTATGCTACTTTTTTATTATTATTTTAGTATCAACTGTGACAAAGTGTAAGTGCTTTTGATAAAGCCAGCCCTGGCTCGCCTGTGTGCTTTCGCATAAGCTGTATTTCATTATATTTTAGTACAAAACCGTTATGTTTTATATACTGTAAGAATGGATTAAAAAAAGTGAGACATTTAGATGGAGACATCAGGCCATGTCAAACTGTGATGAAAATTAAAACCTAAATTAAACTGCTGTGTGAACTTTAAGGCAAATACAGTGAGCTGATATTACATTAATAAACGCACTTTAATAGACTTTGTCTGTAGGGATGTGTTCAAAATTACATTTTTAAATATAGAAAACAGTATAGCCTATCACCACAGGCGTCATTCAGACTAGGGGCATGTTTCCACTACTCTTTGTCATAGGCGATTTGGCCTTTTATTTTTATTTTTTTTAATAGCTCATGGCAAGGATGTTTCTAATACAGAAGCATGTCCAATTGATGAACAGGAGTTTTCATTTTGTTAGTGGATATTAAAATGAGAGGCAAGCCGGCACTTGAATCTGTCATTTTAATCCCCACTCATGATATACTGTACATCCACTGACAGTTTTAGTTTATTAAAACAAAAACATTATATTAAGACGGCTTAGATGCAGAATCCCTTGTGTTCTCAAACAACCAATGAATCATCCCGATATCCTCAAGCTGACGTGGATAATGTTTTACAAATCTTAAAATAAAATGTATCATAAATTCAACTGGAGCGCTTGGAATTCTGACAACTGAGTTTAATGTCGAAACAAGCCGTTCGATATGCAATTAAAACTTATTTATAGCAATCGTGATATTATTAATTGTAACTTTAAGTTTACAAGTTAGATTAATACTGTATTTAATTTCACATAGTATATTTATTTATGTAAATTGTGTAATTAATTTCAAATTAAAGATACACGGTTGACCCAAAATAGAATATTTGGTGAAAATGCAGTTACCCTCAGACCATCTAAAGTGTAGGAAAGTATTTTTTTTTTCTTTTTTTTCAAAATTGGGAGAAAATCAGCATCACATCATTTGCTCATTAATTGCCATCAGAATGAGAGACCAAACAGCTGTCCACACACAATTCCTATCTTTACATTTATCACATGAAGTGCCCCTATTATGGATTTTTATATGACTTTTCATGCAGTGTAACACAGAAATGAAAGCATCCTGCAAAGTTTTAAAAGTGCACCATGTCTCTCAAAAGAAAGAGTCTACTCTGAATCATTGAAATGATTTTTAAAAGCCCTTTTTAAAACAAATCCCAAGCCCTTGAGGTCAACGTGAACCATTGGCATATTACCTGCCCACTTGTTGCAAGCGCACACCTGGGAAAACGTGTATTTTCTCGTTGGTCTGAATGAAAATGCAAATAATATTTTTGCCACTAGGTGAGGCATTAACAATGCTTTAAATGAAATTGACCAATCACCGCAGATTAGTGTCATGGGAAGTAGGGGTTGAGAAAAATTCATTGTTAAACAAATCGATTGGGAGTCGAAGAAGCAAAAGAAAATTATAAGATTATTAGAAAGTGTTTTTTGACCTTGCTGTTGGGGACAAAAATATGAATCTTTCATAACCCAAAATAGCGTCACTTTACGGCGTTTTAACTAAACCAGCCATGATATATTACAACATTTAAAAAAAAGTAAAGTCCAAGGTAAAAAAGTCCATCTCTATCAAAATCCAACAACATATTGATTCAGACCTGTTCGGAATTGTTTTAAACTTTTTCTACCTGTAAAAGATGCTAGATCTGTGCATAATTCTCTCCTTCTTCAGGCAAGATTACATTTATTACTAAACAAAATAATATTAGGAATAGAGAACTTGTATTTTAGACGGAAACAATGGCTTGAAGTTAAAAACCTTTTAAAGCTTTTTCTTTCACAAGACATTAACTGATGGATTTCTTGATGGGTTATTGTGATGTATTTATCAGCCTCTTGTACTCTCGTTCCTACGGCACCCATTCACTGCAAAACATCCATCAAGAAAAAACTCTACTCTGAAGGTGAGAACATTTTCAGCTAATTTTTATTTTTGGGTGGACGGTTCCTTTTAATATTCACGAGCTACTAAATTTTCATATAACAACATCGCAACCAGCAGCATCTTGCCAACACATCCAGACGCTTCCAAGCATCTTCGACACTGCAACCCACCACATTTTAATAAGTGACTCCCATGCGCGCCACTCAACCTACCAAGATGAAGTCAAGGCCAGAAAGACACATTTTCTCATACTAATCTAGCTATGCAGCCTCTCGATAAACCCTCACAGAGACACAGGCTAAAATTAGTCAGATACCATTTTAGAGTAATTTACATCAAAGTGCAGGGTGTTCCGTAGCGGCTCTGAACCCAGAGGAGACGGACACATCTGACCTCACGTTTAATAGCGCAAAAAGCATATACTGCCTTAGTGCTGTCAATTACAGTAGCATGCGTCCAGTGTGTTTTTGTATGTGTGTGTCAAATAGAAAGCGAACGTAGCTGCATCCTTATTACAGCATAGACCAAAAGGAAAGTCTTCTCTTTTTTTTATTCTTTTCAGTAAAACACATACTAATGATGGCAGAAGTACTCCATGGAATCTATTTACAGATATTTCACGGTTAAAACTCGTGTTTTTATTTGCAGTCATCCAGTGCATAAGTAAACAGTTTTTCTTCAGCTTATTATTATGCAGTACATGCAATCATCTGTGCCTGTTTGTTACCAAATTGTGCGGCTGTTATGCGTTTGGCTGAAATACACAGAAGTAGGATGAATGTGGGTGTTAACACTACAGCGCAATTAGTAATGGGCATTAGCTGCTTCGGCTTTGAGAATTTTCAGATGGAAAAACTGCTCAAACTCTTTATTTCTCCATTTTACTTATGACACTTCATAAATGCTAACTCATTTATAGTGCAGACACATTTAAATTAAGCAATATCACCCAAGAAAGAGCGCGGCGGTGCCGTAATCACAGTCAAGCTGATATTCAGAAGCACGCCGTGATTGCGAGGGTGCTATTTATTTCATGAAATGGTTTAATAAATAAACAAGTCATTAATATAGAATGACTCGTTTCAGTAGGATTTTTTGTTTGTTTGTTTCCTTCAGATGCATTACATTGATCAAAAGCGACAGTAAAGACTTCGCATTGTTGCAATTTCTCAAAGTTCTGAATTAGTTGTTCTTGTTTTAATGAGATCATTTGTTATATGTGGGCCACATATGTGGACCGTACCCTGGACCCTAAAATCAGTTATAAGGCCGTTTAGTGTTTTACATCATCTGAATTAATAAGCTTTCCATTGATATACGGTTTGTTAGGATAGCGCAATATTTGGTCAAGATAAAACTGTTGGAAAATCTGGAATCTGTGGGCACAAAAAAAGCTAAATATGGAAAAAATTGCCTTTAAAGTTGTCCAAATTAAGTTCTTAGCCATGCATGTCACTACAAAAAAAAAAAAAAGTTTTGATATCTTCATGCAACAGATAATTCTTAACATTGATACGTCAGACCCATACAATGTTTTGCCTATTGCTACAAAAATACCATATTTATATCATACATATATATATATATATATATATATATATATATATATATATATATATATATGTATGTAATTGTGTGTGTGTGTGTGTGTGTGTGTGTGTGTGTGTGTGTCTCCTCTTTTTGAGACGAAATATGCCTCGTACATTAACTTTTGGGGTAGATTTATCCAATTTAAGCCAGTTCCAAAGATAAGCAAACTTTTAAGAAGTGTGAAATACTGCATTTAGGGAAAGATAGAAATATTGATCCAGGTAAAAACGCAGCTTCTTCAAAACAACGTTTTTCAGAGAGGTAATGCATTTCCATTTGATTCTTATTTTCCATGCTCATAACAGGGTCCGCGCCATTACGGGCGCACGCCGCATCTTCGGTGTGTTTCATTGCAAGTTGCTTTTGTCTCCTCAGAAAAGAGTGACATCCATTTGCTTTAAAGTACGCTGGCAGGGAAAACAAGGCACGGAGATGCGAGAAACAACGGAAACCCCGACGTGAAGTTTCTGTAAAAGCTTCTTTGAAGACTCCACATGAACGGGTCATGTGTGCAAGTGTGTGTCTGCGGTGTTAAGTCTCCTGAATGAAGGTCTGACCCAGTTGGAGAGTGTCTGAGGTGTTGCTAAGTAACTACTCAAACGGGTCATGCACAGGAGCTGCGGCCACACCGGGGTGTTTATAACACCAACCATACCATTCCATGTTTGTCCGATTTATTTAATGTTTGTTCTCATAATATGAAATAATTCCAAAATAGGAGCATGTGACCCTGGTACATATTTAGAGGCAAGCAACGTTTTACCGTAAACCCTGTAGGTATTGAAGGCCCTGAAAACCTCTGTATATTATTGGTATTGATATTATTATTCAGATTTTTTTGTATTTTTTTATTCTCTATTTATTTAATTTTTTGCATTTATTTATTTATTTTTCACTAACCATAGCACTGCCAGAAAGTTATCCTTATACTCCAAGTATTTTAGCTAAAAAAATTCCCTAACGCTATTAATAAATGCTAAATTAACCAGCTTTCGCTGTTTACAAACGCAAACATTACTGAAAACAAATTACATAATTGAAAACCTTTGCAACTACTGAGTCTGTTAAGAATCTGCTCATATTTTCACTGTTAATATTTAATACCTAATAAAACTTAGTGGACGAAACACAAATAAAAGCACAGCGGTGCCACTGAATTTTATTAATTGCACCCTGCTGCAATGCTTAGAAGATGAAAGAAACAATAAACGGATACAGAAACGGATATTAACATCTTCTAATGCAAAGAGCGGCAGTATTGAAAGTACGCAAACGTACCATCTCTAATATAATAACCACCAGACTCTAAAAAATGCACGCAGGCTGCGTTTTCCACCGTCAGATCTTTAGTGTCTGGTGTTTGGCTGGCCCTGATGTGAATTCTGTGGGTGCTATAATCAAAGTACCCAATGAACGCAAGAAGCCTTTTTACGTTCCTACTGCGCGCGCAAAGGAGAATCTAATCAACTGGCTACCCACAAAACAGCAGGGTGCTCCGATTTCATATTTACTCGCAAAGCTAAAACAACCTCATTAAAGCGTTACGCACTAATTTAACCGCGAAACAAAAGATAAATGAATGCACAAAGGAGACGCATCTTTACGGATCTTAATATGTTCCAGGGAAATCGGATGACTGCTGGAAGCCATCGCCATCGAAAACATGCAATTTACTTTAAGAAGTCATTTTGTCTCGTGAAAAAACCATCAGCGTTACGTGAACGCAGCTCATGTAAATGTCAATACGATTCGGTCGACGCATGCTGTTTAAAACGTTAACCGGTGCATGACACTTAAGAACGGTTTCCATGCTAATTCCATTCTTCATATATTAAGGATAACTAACTAAGAATCAAAGAGCTTTGTTCTTTTTACACTATAAGATGTGACACTGTTCTTTCTTATCGCTGGAGCACCCGATTTGACCAATACTGCTAAAGCTGGTTCAGTAATTTGACTGTTTTAAGTGACCTGACATAATTAAAAAACGTCAAAGAATCATTTGCATCCAACATAGTCAACAATAAATTTAAAAAAAAGTCAAAAAATCCAATTCGACAGTGGTATAACTGGCAGAAAAGCCTCCAAATTGAAAGCAAGACCTGAGAGCAAATATTGAAAGCTTACATCAAAGTAAAGTTCACTTTCGAAACTTTCCAGAGCTTGCTCGTGGGACATTTCCGTGACATATTTTCAGTCCGAAGGATGACATCGAAGAGGGAAAAGACACCTCAAGGCTAAAACAAAAGCAGTGGACGTGTTCAGGGTCACGCTATCGTTTCATCGCCCGATCTGTGACAAACGTTCTTCTCGACGCCCAAGAACTCTAACAAAAATCGTTACGTTTACCCTCGTTTGCAAATAAACACGCTCTGCTTCCGAAAATGAATTGCCTTGACAGAGTTTAACTGTTGCTGTTAAATCAGACCACCGTTCAAAACAATCACAGCTCACTCATCTATCCCTCCCAGGAGTGAACGAATCACTAATGAGGTGAATATCATCAGTCATATGACAATTACGAGCGCATGGAGAGCAAAGCAACAGCACAACAGAACTGCTGCAAAGAAATAAAGTTCAACAACCCGGCTAAAAAGTTTCCCAACACAACCAAGGTACACGCAAACACGTTAGTGAACTTATTCGAGTTTTCCAAACAGCTTTTGACTGAGGATTTCCATGGACAATATACCATAGTGTATATTCTCGTATTTCAAATTGTTGCTTTATTTTTAATTTTTTTTAAAGACGTCTGGGTGCCTTGAGATTACAAATTATTTACGAATTTATTTTTAGCTTATTTCTTTCCCAGACTGTGGAAACCCAGGTGACTGTCCAAACATCTGGTGAACACTTATGCATGTTCACTGTGCAGGCATGCCACCATTCTGATCGTTTTAGTAACAGCTGCACATCCCCGTATCATTTAAACCCATCCGGAGATGCGGTATGATATAAACCGGCACTTGCCGTGTTTTTACCAGCGCATCCTCGCCGCGCACCTCGCTTCAGGTGGGACACACGAAACTCTCAGAGCGGCTGTAATTGCATTGATAAGCAGCATGTTCAGCGGAAATCAGTACGACTTACTCTGGATGTTTGCGAGAAGAGAAACAGCCCACTCCTGCCTTCCTCTTCTTCCGTCTCCGAAAGTGATGCTGTGTTTCTCACGGAGTGTCAGATAGTGACAGGTCTTCTTGCACAAAAGCCAAACATGGATAGAGAAAGAAAACCCTGACGCTTCAATCCCGCTTAGCTCGCCGTATCTCTACAGGACGCGCCGTTGCGCGCGGCAGCGCATCCTTCAAACGTGTACGAGGCGCGCGATCTCCTCCACCTCGCCGGCTGTGGTCCAAACCTCACCTACAATTCCTCCTCAGACGCCTCTCTCCCTCCCTTACGACTGAAGCGATGTGAAACGGAGAAAGAGAGAGAGGGGGGATGCGCAGTGGCTGGCGGAGCGTCGCGTGCTGGAGTCTCGGGCTGTGAGTGACTGTTTGAAGCGGCTCGCGCGTCTCAGCCTCGTCCTGGAAAAAAAAAAACTGCGCGCCAAGGCAAGCGCGCGCGCACCTAAAGGGGGACTTCGTTCAAATAAAAATCCGTTTGATGTTTTAGAATGCGTTTATAAAGAAACAATAATTCACATAAATCCTTAATTTTGACATTTTTCTTTCTATGTATGCGCGTTTTTTTAATTTAAAAAGCTTACTCGAAGTTAACTCAGTTATAAACTTTATTAAAATGGCTACTATCTGTGGTACTGAAACAAAATCGACTTTGAAGCGAAACTCTCTTGTACAAATTCCCTTGGGGAGGAGAAAAAAAAAAAGCTTACAGCAGCTTAAACCAGATAAAACCAGCTTAAACCGCGGTTAGTGTAATAGTTTTAGATGCTCATCTAGCCTATCCAAGCACACAAAACCTTTAAAACCAACCAACAAAGCCAGCTAACACCAGCAAAGCAGTTCAGGCGTGTTGCTTTTAATATATATATATAAAAATATATTGTATTGTATGAAATGTTTCAGGCTTTTCTACTTTTACTTTTCTGAACGTACAAAAGGTGGTTTCTTATTATGCTTATTATAAATATTCATAACAATCAACTATGCTATCAATTAGTATTTAACATTCAATTTGTTTTTAAACGTTTATATGCGAATATTTACATAAAAGCCTCACGAAGAATGAAATATTTCTAAAGTTAACTATTCATTAAAGTTTTCACTATCCTCATTATTTTATAGAATTATGTTCAAATGAATAAAAATAAGACTGATATAACTATTTAGTTTCACAGTTGTTTCACATTCATAAAATATAACTACAAACATGACACACTGCAGATGGCAGTGTACTATTCGGTACTTTAACACCAGCTCATATTGTGTTTACTAAAAATGAGGCCTGAACATTAAATATCGAACGGTATTCGGAACGAGAGATTTTATATAATGCTGTGCGCTTCATATACCGAATCAAGAGAAAACATGTCAGTCTTCAAAAGCTTAAAGAACGCCTTCACCATCTTAGATTGGCTAAAAGGATCAAACAAGGTTTTCGACTCCCTGACTCTTGTTTTGAAACCTCTCATTTTGCATTAAATCAGCATGTTATGTTTATTCATCTCTGTCAAGTCTGTCTCTTTTCTCTTGTCAGGCGCAGTCTACCCCTCCGCAATGACACTGAATAAGTCACAGACGCGGGCCTTGAGGGTTTTATCTGTGCATCAGGATGTTTTTTCCTCCGCTCGAGGAACGCGATCATGCTCTAATTAAAACGCCATTAATAGAGCAACGGAAATGCAAACAAGCTGAGAACCAGCTCTCTGGAGTAACCTTCGCAGCTCGTGTTTAGCACCAACGCCGCTGCGTCGATCCAACCCGAAATCAAATCGCGCAATCGGACGGTTTCAGGATTTTACGAAAGAAACCGGCGTGATCTTCATGCCAAATTAAACCCAACAGACAGAAGCGGAGCGATAGAGTGCTTCCATTTGCCACCGGGCTTCCCCGTCGACGGCGTCAGTGTAGATTTGCCGTGAGACCGGCTCGTAAAGCTTTGAGCGCGGCCCTCGAATACGTCCCGGAATTATGCTTTAATAAATTAAACAACTGTCAGCAAACCCTGACTTCTACGCCGAGCCTTCATGAAGGCCTCAAGAAAGGCCACATCACTAATCAAAACGTCTCCGATCCGAAAGCTTAAAAGCAGATCCATAATCTCATTTCCATAAAGCTTTTCTGTTGTAATTTGCAGGCTTATTCATTTATTAAGCACATTGATCTTTGTTGTCAAGGCGTCTCGCGATCGGTTTGAAATATTGAATACGCTCGCGTCTCGTGTCTAAAACTCCGGGTTCAGACAGATTAAGTCAAATGTCTGTTGTTTTCCTCACCAGACATTTGACTGCATGCATTATTGCTTTTGGGGGATGTTTTGCTTCGCCGACTCTTTATTATGACTTGTTCTGTATGAGAAGGATGTGCAAAATGCTCAGCTCCTCCGGTGCGGCAGGATCAATGTTCGGCCTCTGGGGGAGCTGTTATCCATTTATTGATACCAGTGATTCTGAGGCGAGCTGCACGTTCTGCTTCTCTGCAGCTATCACGGCTAATCTGTGTACGCCGGGATGCTCGGGGTACGGTGCTCTCCGATGCCGGTGCACTGAAAGGTAGCGAGCTCCAAAATTACATTTCAAGCGACAGAATTGTTTGTTCATCAGTTTTTTTTTAAGGCGATGCATATTCAGAGGCCTAAAGCGGCAGAAGAAACAAATGCATTCTCATGCTAGATGACCTATAGAGAGCAAACGCTTGTTTAAAAATACCATCTCCAGTCCTCCTAGGCTCAGCCGGTGTAGCTGTCTGAAAAGTAGGAGTCTCTGTTTCCATCATTAATTAAACACAAGTCTCTGCTCCGCTCTCGGCCCTGTGTGCATTAGCTCCATTTCACACCGGCTGAGTTTATTCACTCTTATTCACCAAAGTCGGTTCCTTTAAATAACATCGGAAGCTTACAATCGCTTTGAAGACGCACCCTTTCATTTGACAGGTTTCGTCCGACGCTGTATGCATTCAAGCACTGTAAAGATGTTTTCAAAGGTTTCTAGGGCTCATCGGCAGACAGATGTTTCCAAACCTCCCTTTGTTTTACCTGATGTTAGAAATCCAGGAATTCAGGTTAAGTAGAGCATGTTTACCTGTGTTTATTTTCGGCTTGTGTTTGAACCTTCTTAATACAGATGCTGGAACTCATCTTATCTAGCTATGTTAGTGATTAGAGGTAAAAGAAAAAAAAGGTTATTGTTTTTTTGTTTTTTTCAAAATTTTTCAATTGCTGGTCCTCTTTAAACTCTGCAATATAAACTTTATTTTGCACTATGTTTACTTGCTTGTACTTACAGAATAAGCCGCTGTACTTTCTAATATACTTATAGCAAGAAATACCATCAAAATTTGTGTTTTATATATATATATATATATATATATATATATATATATATATATATATATATATATATATAAGCTAACACTAATTTTAAGCAAAGTGTCTACTTAAAATATGTTTCTGGAGAATAAAATGTCAAAATATGGTTGAAATAATTTTACTTAGTCATGCCGTGTAACATTTATATATAGAAATTCGAACAACATTATTCTGACATATTCTGACTATTCTGACAAGTTATACTGACTTGTATATATTAAAATAAGTTTTATTGTGTTCTAAATGAGTAAAAATATTACTGGCAAATGGGCAAAAAAAAGTGGCAAAGAAAAGAAAAGAAAAGTAAAATTACAACTTAGTTTTTGGGTAATTTAGTAATTTAGTAAAACGGGAAAATGCGTGATATTTCTTTTTGGCTCAGAAAAACTAAATTGCAATTAATTTAAACGGACAACATAAGAACAAAAATTTGGAAAAACAACACTTTAAAGCATTATCATACTTATTGTTTTTATGCTTAAATCCTTAAACCCTCATCACTGACCCGTAGAGAAAGAGAAAGAGAGAGAGTTTAGTGCCTTAGTTAGTTAGTGAGTAGTCAGTCAGGTTAGCTAATTATTTTCAAGTGCAAATTGGTGACTGTCCTGCCTCATAATAAACGAAGAAACAATTATTTAGTGGTTCTTTATATTTTTAGACATGTTTCTCTAGTGTTTTGTTCAGTATCAAAGAGAACCAGGTTCAAAACCCGATCTATTATGTAATTTTTATTTATTTATTTTTGCACTAAATTGCACCCGGACTTAAAAGCCAATGATCACTATGTATTTTCATTGCACGAAAGAGCTTTGACATTTTGATAATAACTCCCTTTTGTGCTCTATGGGAGGAAAAAAATTATAATAATATAGAGCGACATGAGGGTGGGTAGATAATGACAGCATTTACTGTTTCACCGGACTTACCAAATTGAAATCTATTTATATACAAACTGAATTTAGTTTTGTCTTTTGAAAGTTAGATGACTAGTATTTAAAAGTGATTTGTAAATTTAAGATTTTGTTGTTGTACGGTTGGGTGGACTGAATATAAAATTACAGTGGGTTAAGTAAACGTAAAGATGAACCTCTGAAACAGGCTGAAAATATTGCTATTGAGGACTTTGTATACACATGTGAAAGTTGCTGAAGTGACATGTCTTTGAGAGAGTTGATAGAGCTCAGGGGCAGTGGAAGATTGCACATTTTAACTTCACGAGGACCATAAACGATGACCTTTTTGCCCTTGAACGAGTCCCTTGACTCTGTGTTAATCAAGGGGGGCAGAACCTGTAATAAGCGTACTGTAAAGAAACTATCCTAACAGCAGTGTGCCAGAAGAGCTGCCATCGGAACTTAGTTCAGGCTCCGTGGCCTTTATTTTTCCTGTCCATCTACAAAAATTGCACTTTCGTAATTACAATAGCGTGAATTGATCGCTACTGCATGCATCTTAATCATTTAATCATGCTGCATGAAATTACTTTTGATGTTGAAATACGGTTTCAAAGCTTGAAAAACCGGCTTATCGCTGGCTTTATTTCACACGCTGAATCTAATAGGCTTTTTCATAAATTAAATAAAATACAAGCATACGTTTGCATCACTTGCGCAATAGGTCACAGGATATGTTTGTTCCGACATTGTAAACTCGCTCGGTAGCTCACCTGATACGGACATAAATTTGCATTACGGAGCAAAATTAAAATTAAAATTAAAAATGTGGCTGGGATTATCACAAAACTACTGTAAATCACTTCGGATGCAAGCGTTTGCTAAATGACAACTTACTTATGTATACCACTGCTTTGTAACAAGTCACAGGTAAAATATTCAGGCCCCTGAAGATTTTAGTTTAATTAAACATTCAGATGGAAAATCAATGCATTGGCCCATATATTGAGACCCATATCAGAGATCCATCATTTAATCCCATCATCTTTTTTTATGAAAATCAGTCACTGTGACTCGCTCCAGCACTGCGAACATCATCAATCGCTTCTCGGAATATTGCTGAAATAAATTTCCATGGTCATCGTCGTCTAGTGCGGTAAAATAGCCTGGGGCAATTAAATACTCACTCGAGGGGGTAATGCATCTCTCCTGTTTAGACAGAGTGATCCTTTACCTCGATCTCATGTAATTAGCAACAAATCACAATCTCTTAAGGTTTTCCCATGCGCTGAATTCCACTTACTTTCTCATCAGCTCTTTCAGACAGTAGAGACGCGATGTAATCGAGGCTCTCATCCACCAGCGCTACCTGACTTTAACATCACAAAATGACTTTTTCCAAGAACGAGTGTTACAGGCTGTTGGACTTAAGTACAGGTGGGCCAAACGGCACTAGATATGGAATATCACTTAATGGAATACTTCACCCAAAAATGATGACAAAATTGCCGTCCTGAATTGTCTTCGTTTTTTTTTTTCTTTAGAAATGAAAGGAGAATTTTTGTAGAAACCCATGCCGCTCTTTTCCATAAAATATTAGAGGTCAGTGAGAGGCTCACATGCTGTATTTCAAAAGAGCAAATTTCAGCCTGCTTTATATAAGGAATGAGAATAATAAGGTTGAGATGACATGAAGCTGAGTTAAGGATGTTTTTTAGGTGAACTATTCATTTAAGCTGTCTTAACCCAGCTGAGTTAAATCAACCCATTTTGCTTTCATAATCTGACACATTTTGGAGTGTAAAATCAAGGAGGGAAGAAAGAATGGGAAAAAAAGTAGGCCAGGACATGATTCTATCTATCAGGAATTGATTGGATCATGAAAAGTGTTCTCTCTGACAGGTGGTTAGTGGGGAGGGGATGAAAAGTAAAAGCAAGTCTTAAATGTTTATTACGTGTTACTACATTTTTAGGAAAGATTATTAGTGATTAGTTTGGATTGTTACACATCTAGTAAATCTGGATAAACTGTACAACATTTGTAATATCTTTTAAAGGACACTGATTTGATACAGCTTTGTTTTTCCAGGTTTTTTTTTTCCAGGTTATATATATATATATATATATATATATATATATATATATATATATATATTATATATATGTTATATATATATATATATATATATATATATATATATATATATATATATATATATATATATATATATATATATATATATATATATATATATATATATATATATATATATATATATATATATATATATATATATATATATATATATTATTTTTTTTTTTTTTTTTTTTTTTCAAAGGCAAAAGCTTAAAAAGTTCATTTCGTTTAAAGGTCACATTTGACCGATATATTTCGATTGACCACAAAAAACAATGACAAAACACAATAAATAAAATGAATCATAAAAAAACGTGTTATTTATTCATTCATAGCAGATGCACGTCGAATTTTCAAAATGTTTATGAATTTGGTGAATAGAAATGCAAAATAAGACATAATATGAAAATAATAAGAGATCCAGCACCGTCGGCCTGTCAGTCACTATCACAAAATATATCTCTTCAGACTGATACAAGGGTGATGCAGTGATGACGACTAGCTGGCTAGCATCAGTGAACACCAATGATTCACTGACTAGCCTTGAAAACTAAATAGGGTCAATTTACATTAATAAAGTGTCAAGTGACAAGTGTCATCTGAATACAGCATGGTATATATTCTCCACTTTTTACTCAAACTGGTACTTCATATTAAGATCACGTTCCACTACTAGGCATGTTTGGTTATAGTCCGCCGGCGATGCGAGAAGCAGGCCTGTCCGTTTCCTCCTGTGATATGAAAACCGCGCGTCTCCTCACCTCTGAATCGTCACAAAAGCAGTGACATCTGTGGCTTACAGATGGCTTGTGATGATGTTGCGGATTACTGACTCGCTGCTTTGCTATGAAAGGGAACCAAAAGGAGAAAATTGTAAGTCCTTTCTGTTTGAATGAGCAGAGGGCCTTCTAGGGAGAGACAGATGTTAATTTATCTCCATTACCCACTCAGGGCAAGCCATCTGAGGTACGCTGCTCCGCAATTGACTGCGACGCGGCTGCATGTAGCGGTCTCAGAGGCGGTGAGGACTATCAGGCTGAGCCTTTCAACCACATCACTTCAATTCCACATTCATCTGCTGTGATTAATTCAATGATCTCGTGTCACTTTAATCAGAGGATCGCAAAGGTAACTGTTAGAACCCCCTGGTCTGGGTACGTTTTTTTAAACACTGAAAACAGGAATATAGCAGATTAGTGAATAAATAACTTTTTAATTGATCTTATTTATTACATTTAATTTTTAATGACTTGGCTTTTTGATATGTGGGCGGAACGCCATCAGTTCTTCCTCAGTTCCACATAATGCAATCTTAAAGTTACATGCATCTCAGACTCAGACCTTTCGTTTCAGAATTTTAAAATGCACATTTCAGAATGTTGCAATATTTAGAATTTTTTTTTTTTTCCAAAAAATAAAGAAGCACTGACTAATATAACATATTTACTCATTAAATGTGATTTTTTTTCATGCCGTATTTAAAAAAACTGCACCTGTTCACTACAAATCTGTTTTGTTTTTTTAATATTTTGAATGTTTATTACATTATGATTCCCTACTTTTTAATTGTGGACTGTACATACCGAAGCCCCCTTTTACAACTGAAATTGAGCACTGTAAATATTTTTCGTTCGAGACAGCAGGTGCTTCTTTGGACGCTAGCTATTTTCAATTGTTTGCCACAAAGTTCAAGACATGGATGCATTAGCCCCGTATGCATTCTAAAGTGCAGGATGCAATTAACGAGTATACAAAAAGACTGTTCACCACAGCCAAAGTTCAGCGTCTGGAATAATTGCACTCTTAGCAGCACCAAGCACTGCTGATCACTAATTATGCTGGTTTCTATTATTCTCCAAAGAATTCAGCTAGAGCCCTAATAATAAATACAAAAGCTAAAATAAAAAAGACTAACTAGAGAAGGGTAATATAGGTATTGTGGGTGCATTAGCATTAGACAATGAGGCTGCACAGTACAACCTGTAGGCTACCAGATACATAATAATCCATACAAAATATTTTGTAATAAAAAAATGAATCATGAGAAAATTATGATTGCAGTGCATAATTTTGAAAAAAATATTCATGTACTACATTATAACGTCAAATTTGTAAACTAACAGCATTTGAAATGTATTCCACATATATGGCTTTTCCAATGTAGCAAACTTGCTCTGTAGCTCACCCGGTAGCACTGCTCATGATGAAGAGCTCAAAGACTTTTCAGCTCAAAGCAAGCAAAAATGGCATAGTTGAGTCTGTGTTTGTGACATGTTTGCTTTTTTTTAGTTAGGTTTAGTTTAGTCTCAGACTTTAGATTTTCAAAAGTATGTGAAATACGTACAGTCGACACAGTCTCACGACCAGTTCGTACATATTTAACGAAGTAGCTAACCCGTACGAATTCGTATGATTTGCCTAAACCCCAGTGGCCGGTAGTTTTAGGGTTGGGGTAAAATGTAGGTATTGGGGTTAAATTAGCAACTACACGATTTTAGGCACGATCGCAATCTGTAAGACTCTTTAAAATACCTCCAAGAGGTTTACATACTGGTCTGTTTTGGTGGGGACATATGAAATCATCCATTCAAAGCCACAAAATGTTCCTAGACCTTCTGCTGTCAGTTTGAAGTTGAAGTTAAATTGAATTGAGTTTAGTTTATTATCTTCAAACACAATAGAGCAGTAACCTTTTAGCACCGCTCACCAGACATTTAATTTCTAAACAACCAGAAAATGTAAAATAAGCAACGCGATAAAACATTTCACGTTCATCTGTTTTGGATGAAACTGAATATGCTTTTAGCGCCATTGAAAGCATGTGTAATAGTGAAAGATGCAATGTGCCGTAATATCCTTTTGCAGAAATCTCACCCCAGGCGTGACTGAATATCGTATAATAATGTTTAAATATATTTCCGCTATAAGCTGTTAAAAACGGCAAATAAATAAATAAATAAATACAATTAAGACAAATGTTCAACTCTAGGTGGAATTACTGTAAAGATGATTAACCTTATTGACTTTCAAGCCCATATGAATTGCGTTGACAT
Source organism: Puntigrus tetrazona (assembly GCF_018831695.1). Taxonomy (NCBI): domain Eukaryota; kingdom Metazoa; phylum Chordata; class Actinopteri; order Cypriniformes; family Cyprinidae; genus Puntigrus; species Puntigrus tetrazona. The sequence goes on from NC_056716.1 coordinate 11,822,999, forward strand.
TCAGCTAATGAGCATCGGTGTAAGTCAGAGAGATAGAAAATGAGAGAAAAATGTCTGACGGCATGTTATCGCATTTCCCACAGGCTCAACAGAGATGAGGGACCAATCACCTGACAATGTTGCACTTGATAAGCGAGGCTGCATCCAGATCGGCGGAAGGGGGAGGTGTGGGGATTGTGTAGTGTGTGTGTGTGTGTGTGTGTGTGTGCGTGTTTGTATGCGACGGTAGTGGCTTTAACCTACAGTTTTTATTTTTTATTCAGAGCAGATGGCGTCAGCAGAAGCAATGGCTCGGTTTGCCAGAAGCAACTAGTACTACGGTTTGACTGTTGGGCGAGCGAGGATGTGGTTATCCGACCCGACCCTTCCTCATTATGGATCTGTGAAAAAAAAAAAGTCTGGAAGACACTTTAAACACATGAACCGCAGCATCAATATTCAAATAGGACGATAAAATGTAAACTGTGTGTGCGTGGATGCATTCATTTGTTTTTATATTTGCGCGTGCTTGTCAGAAAACATCAGCGTTCCATTGCGATCACGTTTCTTCTCGCCTTTTACGTCGCTTTGTTCGGCGAGCTCGTGTGAGTGTATGTACAAAAGACCGCTCATGCATTCACAAACATACATCCGATTGATTTCTTACCCAGCCTTTTTTTACGGCACGCAGACTTCTGCAGACTCATGGTAAGGTTTTTTGTGCAGATGGCGAGGTGCATTATCATGCCAGGGAAATGCGAGCAATTGCTCTTTATTGCAGAGCAGATGCTGACTGCATGGAAGTGGTATACCGCTAACGGAATGGTAGATTGCCTCTTTTCATTGATGACAGAGGAAACATCTGCGGGACAGGGTATTTATGCAGGCGAGACGCGATATAAAATCACTCTGCCAGAGATAAGAGATTAAGGGCCTATTTGAAGCACGAACAGACGACAACAAAGTCTAATTACAGTTTGGATTAATCTGAGATTTCAAAAAGAGGAGTGTAAATCTGCTAATTTGAAGGGACTTTTAAAGAAACCAAAGGCGGAGTGGCATGACCGGCGAGGCTCTGCATCAAAGCAGGTGCGACCTCTGTCATTCATCAAGAACTCAGTCCGCTTTATCTTTTAATAGCGGCTTTTGACCTATTGATCTGAGACACATGTACTCCCCTCGATCGGTGAGTCTGGCTGAAATATCGAGTTTAAAAAGACACCGCTTTTTAAAAGGATAGTTCACCGAAAAATGAAAAATTGGTGTCATTATTCACCAGTTCTCATGTCACCTTTGACCTTGTATGGATTTCTTTCCTCTGCGGAATAAAAAAATGACAGTTTTTCTAGAATCTTTTATTGAAATAAAATTGAATTTAAGCTAACAAGCTCTTAAATGATTAAAAAACATGTTTTTTTATTAATAAAACCATGAGTACTTTATTATAAAAATAATTTTCAAGTTCAAGTTTATACTTGAACTGCTAAACGATTGTAATGTTACACACATTCTAGCTGTATATTTTTAATGATGAAGCTGAAATGTAGTAAATGTAAAATAAATCAATTTTAAAATACAGTTTTGAATGCCACCACCGTAGTTGAAATTATAATTAAGTACTTTACATTTAAGTATGACAGTTAGCACTTTCTTTTAAGCTTGGAAAAAGATAATTAAAATATGAATATTTTAAAATGTAGGTTAAAGTGAAACCATTCATTTTACAAAAATACAAAGTGCACTTTTTAACTTTACACCTTATATTTTAATAATACACAATCTGTAGTTCTTTTACCTTTCAAACATACTTAAGATTCAAAGCACGCATTCAAGTACATTCACTAGTACAACTATTTTCAACTATTTAAAATGATTCATTCAGAAATTACAGTGTTATTCGAACATTGACAAACCGTGACATGACAAAAGTAATGACTTGTTAGCCAGCATTAGTCAGTGGCTTAAAAAATAAAAATCATAAGTTTTTGTTGAATAAAAGAACTGGGTGTGCTGAATGTCTGTTGTTGAATGTCACTAATAAGCAAAAACACACAAAAAAAGCATAATTTAACGTGTCTTTCGATATTTCATGGCTGGATTTCAAACAAGACATGGTTTGCGATGCCAAACTCCATTTGTTTTGTTGTTGTTGTTGTTTTTTTCTCCTTGCTGCCAATATTCATCACGTTGTATTTTATTTTCTACTTCTCCTCAAAGGGGTTTAATAGGACAGGACACAAGATAATAGTTTATCTTCAAGTATTTAAACACAATACATACGATCGTTTTCGATCAAGTGTTTCAAAAACTAAATACAGACAATTTTTATTTCGGCACAGTCTATTTAATTATTACATGAAATCATGATCTGTCTTCAAAAAAAATCTTCTTTTAATGTTTTACTTTATCTTCACTGCTTCCTGTTGCCAATTTGTATAAATTTGTACAAATTGCCTACACCTAAACCTACCCGTTACTGGGGTTTTAGACAAATCGTACAAAATCGCCCAAGTGAGGTCGTACAGATTTGTATGAATTAGCATGAATTAGCCACCTCGTAAAATAAGACTGCGTTGGATCCTCTATGATTCATGTTACAGCCATGTTACGTATAATGTACCGATAAATGTGCGCCATTTACAAATAGATATCGTCCAGCGCTTGAATGGAATCTATATGTGTGTTTTTAGAGGCTCAACGCTGGCAGATGAATCACGATGTACGTAAATATAATAAATGATTTAAAAAGTGAGTGGAGGGACAGAATTATTCAATCCACTGAAGGAGGCCTTGAGCCCAAAACGTTTGCTGGTGAGAAATGTAAAATAAAATGTTAAAAGACGGCCATTATGAGTGCACATCATGAATCGATCAATTAAATAGAGACCTTTCTACTGACTTGGTGATGACGGAGTTTGAAAATTTGATTCAGGGCTGCGGGGAAAGAGATGTAAGAATGAAGAGAGACGTGGACTTTTGCAATATGTGATCCCATCACCCTCTTGTCTTGCTCTCCATTGAGCAATCAGTGCTTTTAATAGACAACTCTGCTGCACTTTGAGTTTATCTAGGAACATTAGTCCATTCACCCCATCCCCGGCCCCCACTACACGTTCACTGATTGCAGATTATTATGTGCAGTGAGATTGCATTTTATCATTTAGTTAGTCAGCTCTGGCACAAAACAGACTAATGCACTTCAGTACGCAGAAGCATGTCGAGCCACGTTCTGATGTGCTCTGAACAGCTGAAAATAAGCAGGGGCAGAGGTGAACTAGGAGTTGGATATACCGGTACTAAGAATTTGAGTGAATTAATTATTTTTAAATGAATGAAAAAATTCACAACAAGCGATTATAGCCACTTTACTAGGGTTAACACAACAACAACAACTGATCTTAACCGCATTATGAAGGTTTTCCAAGTAGGCTTAAATCAGATTTGCAATTACAACGGCAAGGTTTTCACTAATTTTCAGCTCCCAGCCTGCTTTGGGTGACAGAAATTGGCAGAGGACAAATACTGGCTCATCACAATACCCAGCAGGTAACCCTCCAATGTATGCATACAAAACATTGCCAGTTGTACTAATGTGTATTTATACTACACTGGATGTCATTTTTACAATTAAACGGTATAGCAATTTAACAGTAAATCAAACATTCTTAATTCTTTTTCCTTTTTTTTAATCCCAGAGGATACATTCGATTGCATTTAACTACAGTCACTGTCCCATAAATTGAACAGTCCACTGGGAAAAAAGTCCTGCCAATCCTTATGGCTAACGCATCCCTGCATGGAAATCGAACAAGCTGATACAAGACACCTTTTTAATAATTGGTTTAATAAAATTGCCATTTTTTTGTGACAAAACAGAAGTGAAAAGTGCTCCTTATTGACTTCGTCCGACTCAAAAGAAACACATTTTTACATTAATATGTTTGCAGTTTATTCACTACGAGTCTACAATGGTGAGAGTCCGTAGCACATTAAGACGTAGGGTTATTTGCACAAAACTCAAGGCGCGTTTTTGACATAAAACTGGACTTTTTCAATGTGCGGTTTGGGAAATCACAGCTGACGTGCTGGATAAAGCAATATCCTGCAGAGTGGGACAACTGACACAGCAATATAAGTGAAGAATCTTCAAGTGCTGAGGGACTCGTGTGTCTGTTTCTCCCTCCACCCACTGATGAATGTCGTGACCAGATGACACCCAGCGTGACCCCATCAGTTCGCTTGCACCCCACTCCACCCTCAGCCGCCACTCTATCATGAACAGACCCCTCCATTTGTCGTTTGAGCTTTTTGAGCCCAATTGCTATTATCAGCCGCTGTCCGTGGTGCTGATACTGTCAGACTGAAATTGAGAATAACAATCATAGTTGCTAGTGCATAATCACATCCATCCAACATGGAATGTCAGCAGACGAATATCATTAGTATCATGTCACAACAAATCATCTTCTTCCAACACCAGGGAACGGGATACAAATAAGAAAGGTCATCGACTGTAATTGGAAATTCCTCCTATTGGGGATCAGATCCCTGCTTCTTTAGATAAAGAGACCACACTGAAGTCACAAGGGCAGACTTAAGAAGTGAGAACTGCAATTAAACATCCTTCAGAGTCTGACTGGTGAGAGGAGTGTGTTTCTCAAGTTATCAGAACCTGACTGACATAGAACAACTGTGAACCATTAAACTTTGCCTCAGATGAAAAGTAAGTGCGGGGAGCTGGATCTTCATTACTACTATTACAAGTTGGCTATGATTGTCACTCAAAATGACTAGTCAAGTAGGTGCAAAAATAGTAATGTACTGCTTGTAGATTGTCAGCTTTCACTTGCTTGTTAGCTTAAGCGACATTACACAAAAAACCACTGTGAAATTCACAGTAATTAACTGGCAGCAAGCGACAAGTAGTTTGCTGTATAAAAAGTACAGCAATTTACTAGCAGCAATAACTTACTGTGGAAAAGAACTACATCAATTAAGTGACAATTAACTTACTGTCGAAGAAATAACCATATTTGCTGTTTTCATTTACAGTAGCCACAATGTAACAGTAAAGTAATTACTTTCAGTACTACTTTGTTCATTTATTTGCCTATAGTGTTTATTACACAGGACAGTGTAGTGATTGGTATTTGGTGGAGAGAGGAGAATGCGATCGGCAAGGCAATCAGATTCAACCAAAATAAATGAAAAAAGAAAGAAAGAAAGAACATACACAATGCATGATTTAAATATAAATATTAGTTGATCAACAGTCACAGTTAACTGTTTATGACTACACCAAACTTCATTAATCAGTCTTTGCTCAGTAAAATCTTGATGACCTTCTGGTCTTTTTATTCTAAATTAAAGAATACATTTTTGCTTCTTGTTTTCTTTATTCAAACTTAAAATGTACCTTAGTTACTGTGTGGTCAAAATAAATGCAGTCATTGGCTAGAAACCCATCTGTCTGTGTGCTATGTTTCCTTCTCTCTCCCAGTGGCCGGGTTTCAGAAAACCCTAGTGTATAGCAGTATGATGAAATCACATTCTGTGGAGGTATTTATGATTATGATACTGAAGTTAAAATAATATGGTAATCATTAAAAGTTAGTATGAAGCAGTACAGGTTTTGTACAGGTAAAATAACTGCAAGAGAAAGACACCAGCAGATAAATACATTTAAGATACTAATAGACCTGATCTTTTTTTGAAAACTAAGTTAGATATAGAACGTTGGGACATACTTTATATTAGGTGGCTTCAACTACCATGTACTTACATAAAAAAATAAGTACAATGTACTTATTGTGGTCATATTCTATTGCTGAACACTTTGCTGCTATTGAAGTTGAATATGGGTAAGGTTAGGGACAGGTTTGGTGGTATGGGTAGGTTTAGGGGTTGGTTAAGTTGTAAGGGATGGGTCATTTTAGTGTGTTATTTTAATTGTATGTTACTAAAGAAATTAATTACAGATGTAATGTACCCTACGATGCATAATTGCTCGTGTTTTCTACAATACATTGGAAATTTGTGTGATTTTTTTTACATTACATAATTAGTTTGTTTTCTACGATACATTAGAAGTTACTGACATTGCTGGTTACTGTCACACTCACAGTACTTTTTACATTACTGACATTTTGACAGAAACTATGATATTCTACTGAACTGCTACTATACAGCCATTTCCTGCGCACCAACACAGTAAATTACTGTAGATTTGACCTTAGCTATTTACAATTGGTTTCAGGATACTTGCTTTTATGTGACGTTTGTAAATGATTACAGACCATCTCAGATGTCCACACTGCCAGCAAAGTTTATTTACAATGTTCTTTGCGAACACAAAGCTCTCCAGGTTATGAATATTTATTTTGTCAATGCAACCCCTACAGCAGAGGTAGGTTTTTCGCTCCACCCCAAATCGAACACATCTGAACAAATGAACCAGGTTTAAGGGTTAAGGCTCTCCAGGACTGTTTAAGTTTAGGTTTAAGTTTTTTGTTCACAATAAGTCATCTGGATAGGCGTATTTTCATCCTCACCACCTACTTCATTCTTGTGAAGTATAATTTACATAATAATCATCACAGCTGTATACGCTGCTTGTAGCTTGCTGTTTTAAGATGCTTTGATTATATCTCGGTTAATGGGAAGACTAGACTAGTTGCTCTTATTTATTCTTTCTTCCGGTGTGATTTGACATGTCTGGACATTTGTCCACACTTTTAGAATACCAAATCTACCTGAAGGCCCCGTGCAGTCCATGATGAGTGACTTTTATCAATAGTTTCGCAGGAGTGAATGTAAAGGCACTCTTCTGGAGCTATAAAGTATATTACTGTCTCCAACAACTTCAGCTGGCACTGGTGGCTGATCCGAGCTTCTTCTTCAACTTGCAATGCTGACAAGTACATCCACCCTTTCCCTTGTGGTCCAACCCATTTGTCCTGGTTTAATCCATTACAGTTCAGACAGTACTGACAATACCTCAATACCTCCTTCTGCCTTTCCTGTTCTTTAGGGCCTTATAGCTCGGCCAAAAGATTCAAGACAGGCACTCTGAAACATATTTACCTCCCTAATAGGTCTCTAAATGCACCATGATTGATTCATACTGGATTATTCTTGTGTCAGGGCACATCTGAAAGGTCCTATAATGAGAGACGTACGTCCCTCCACAGCTGCAACTCGATCACGAGTGATAAACGAGACACATGCCAAGGGATGTGTGACAAGTATTGTGAAAAGGAACTGAGTGGGGATGGAAGTGCGAGAAAGAAACCTAATTTCTTTTCAAAGTGTGTTTTCCCTCTTGTCTTGCGGAGCTGGAATGAATGGGTCGGTCAGTCACTCCAGGTAGTGTTTGTGAGAGCTCAAGGCGACACAGAAATTGGTTTCTTACCTGGTGTTGGCGAGCTGTGAATTGAGAGAGCAAGGAGTCTTCCCTGCGGAGAGCACAACTGTGACCCGTACTGACCTGTTTTTTGAATTCCTTTTTCCTACAGATGAATTAAACAAACAAATGCATGTTTGGTTCACAGGAAGCCGATTCAAACTGTGCCCAGTTAATGGCAAATTGCCCAGGGTTTTGTCTCGGCTCCATCAGACTGCCGTATCGATTTCCGCAGATGACTTCATCCCGGGATCAACAGCAGCTGGTGTCTTAGAGTGCTCTTTCACTGTACCCAGTGCCTTCGTAATGTTGATCAATAATAAAAATGATATGCACTTAGACTGATGTTGTGCAATGCAACAATTAGACAGCACATTAGCAGACGTTTTGAATCTCTGAAATGCAAACATAAACAAGTGCTCCTAAATGGCTTGGCTGTCTTTTCTGATTGCATTGAGAATAAGTGGAAACTATACAGCTTAATCATTTATGAATGTGTCAAGAGTTTGAGCTCTTTGATGAAAAAGTGGCAAAGCTGCTAAAACACTTCCTCACTGAACGTGCGACTACACCTAATGAATATTTAATGCAAACTGAAATGTATGGCAAAAGAAAATGAGGAATAAGTCAAAACAGCAATCATCTACACCTGAGATCACAACAACTTTGTGAGCTAAACGGCTGTGCCTCAAATTAGAGGCTGTCAAATTTTTATAAGTCTTGAGCCCCCAGAAAGGTGTTACTACTGGCGGATGTCCAAGCTCTTTGGAGGAAAAAAAATTGTTTCAAGTAGCAAATTATAAAATAGAGTTCAGTGATCCTAAAGGTCTGCAAGGGAATGCCTCAGTGTCCGCAAAAAAAAGGTACATTTTTCCGTTGTGTTTGAATAGGGATGGTGCTAGACTCAACGGTGAACCAAAATTGCCCATTTTTAGTTTATTCAGTTGACAACTAAAGTGTATGTGCAAAATGTATGTCCTTTCAAAATCTACTGCTTTCATTCTGAAAGCACTAGTATGTCAGTTTCTCTTCTATAGAATGAAAACAGTATTGAAGAAAAAGACAGAAAAGTAATTAACATTAGTCAAAGATTTTTGCGCATGGTGTGTTTTGTTCATGAAAGTTCTGTTTCATACTTTGATGATTAATAAATTCTGCTATTCTGTGCAAAGACTAAACTTCCATTGGAGGCTCGTTTATAAGAACACCTTCATCTTTTACTTGCTAAAAAAAGTGTTTTCGCATGTGTTTGTTTGAACATGGACACCTGCGGTAGATGCAAAAGTAGCGCTGTGGGGATCCTAACACGCCATTACATATTTCTCATGAATATAATATGTGAAATCATTGAATTAATTAGCAAATTGTGCTTTAGCAGGAACGGATTTAGGCAGTTGACTTGGATTGTGTAAAAAAAGAGACAATTTTAAGGCAATGCATGTGTTTCTAACAGCTGTGAACTGCTCTGACCTTCAGACGGTGACAATAGAACAAGCACTTATTTTGGCTGTGCTACATTTATTAGGGTAAAATGAGAAATCTATCCTTGTTTCTACTTAATTCTGTTTCTTGGTGGTGCTCTAATTCAGACCAGTAGACAGAATTTGAATGCCAAAATGAGAAAAATCACTTAACAGTTTTAAATGAATAGAATGGTTTCAACATATTTGATTAATCCCAAAGGTTGTTGTGTTTGTTCATTTAAATTTTGCATTAACATTTCTATTACAATCTCGGTAACCTTCTGCAGTTCAATCACAAACCCCCGGTTGGGAAAACCTGATCTACACATTTAAAACTGGCACGCATTGAAGTACATGATGAAAAGAATGAAAAGGGAGGAGGCATTGTAGCAGAGGTAATACTGCTCAGTAATGTTTGATAAGATGAAGCAGTAACCTGCTGTTCTGTCTGCACCAGTCTTCTACTTTCTTTCCATCCCACGGCAGGCTACCTTTAGGTCCGCCCGAGACCCCCACTAAGCAGTCTGCACCTGGATATGACAGCTGGACACGTGTTCCCCACTGCCCCCAGCAGGGGGTTCTTTAAGCGCTCGCCATAATTTCATACCCACCACCATTCTTGATCATCGAGGGATTGCCACAAAAGACAAACACGAAATCTGAAGAGCCTCCTGTTGTGTTTCCACCCAATATTCATAAACGACAAATAAAGAAGCTTAGTGAACCTCCTGTTGTGCTAAATTCTCACGAGAGACAAAAACACACACACACACACTGTCTGACAACACATATAATTATGCGCTGAAAACAATAAGATCGAAATCTAAACATTGAGAGTAGTGCTTGCATTCAGAAAACGTGTTGGCGTGGTGTTCCTTTAAAGTTGAAAAAGTTTAAGAAAGTGGTCTCCGTAGGGTTCTTCTACATACAGAGCTGCACTATATATAGCAGTCAACATTTAGGTTTAAGGATAGCGTTAATGAAAGCGTGCAGTTGGTGCTACAATGCTTGTGTGTCTTAGAGTGGCTTGGTTCACTAGCCACTCGCTAAAAAGCACCATATCATAAGCTGTATGCTTGTAAATGTATGCACAGTGCATGCAAACTGAGACCTGAAGAACATGCTTATTTTTATTTATTTATTATTATTATTATGTACTATATATATTACGCAATTTGATGATTGCACAAAGCCACATGGTGATTCATTTCAATATATCGTGTATCCTGTGTAAACATGGTACACATTTCGTAAATCTGTTCGCTTAGGAAGCAAATGGGATGTGATTATACAGGATGAGTTGCTAATGCCATTGTTTTTGAGAATCCGTGATTCATTCGTGTATCAGGGGTTAACTGAGATAAAGTGAATAGTATTCAGCATGGTCATGTGATTTCAACATGGCCGCCCCATGAGGATACCCTCTCTATTGTATAACCAAACCGCTTTTGTTTGGTTACTCATACAACCTGAATCTTCTCATCTAATGTTAGTGTTTTTGTTTTTGTTTTTTTCAAAAGTACCATTGTTTCTTAACGTGCAAGACATTTGAAATTATTTATTAGGATTATATAATTCATTGTGACCATGCAGAAAGTTTTTTTTTCTTAATGTGTAAAGTCTTTCTTGATAGTTGTAAGCCTTTCTCGTCAGTTGTTTCATCAGGCTGATCCTAATTCCTTTTAATTAACTGAACAAGTACAAAAATAGACATTTTACCTGATACAGCACTTGAATGAACCTATTAATTCTGAATAACTCACTATGTGTTGCTTTATGTTTGTGTAGCACCACAACATCAATGTGACTCATAATTAATTTAATGTAAAAAAAAATGGATGTGTGATGAATGAATACAAAATGATTTAAAGGTGCAGTAGGTGACTGTCTTCAGAAACATTTTTTGTTATGATGGCTGAAAGTCAGGGCTGTCTCCGACTAAGTATTTTTCTGGTCGACCATTCATTTTACACATTAGTTGACTAATTGCACGATTATTAATAAACCTTTCATGTCTTTATCACGAGCCTTTAATTGCCTATAGCCTAATAAGAGCTCAGGTGCACATCCGAAGCTTGCCACAGCGCACCGGCAGAAGTGACGATTATAAATGTGTCAGTAAAAAACAATAAGAAGACTGCATTAACGTTTTAATATTTTGATAAATTAATACTTTGAGATGACTCGTCTGTAGATGATGCGCCTCATGCATATTTCATATGGATTGCACAATCTGAGAATATTATAGTTTTCCATTTGAACTGATTCATTTGAAAGTGTGCATTTCGCTCTCTACAGATATATTTTTAATGTCTGAAATGCTCACGTTCAGAGAGCAACGAAAGTACATCTCTCGTATTTTTTATTATTCCACAAAAGTCAGATTAGATTTTTTAAATGCATGCAAATAAACGTAGCCTTTACAGATTGGAAAGAGGCATTACTCTTATTTGTTTGAACAAAAATGAGCAGTATTTCAAGTGCACCGCCGCCTTCATCTGTCCTGAAGCGAGCGCATGCTCTTCACGCAGACACTTCAACAGGGCACATTATGTATTACATCGTTTCAGAACTGAAATATCTATGGACAATTGCTAAAAAGTGAATGCTCTATCATGTTGGAAATATGCCAAATCTAACAAAACCAAACCTAAACATACCTGATAGTGTTAACAAATGCAAAACTGATATAAAAAGGCATTTGCTTGATTCAAAGGAAGCAGCTTGATATTATCAAGTAATTGTGTGAAAATTACGCTTTAATTAACCGATACAGCCTCTAGTGTTTATTTCATTTGGATGTGTCTCACTAAAAAGTGCATCAAGGTACATTCATGCATTCGTATTCCCCTGTACACACAGTTCACGCAGACAGGAAATGTCATTAGCGCGGTCATGCATGCCATAGGCCCTTTTCACATGACGTCAGGCAACTTCCGTTCGAAGCGGGGTTTTCTTACTTCTGCCAGCAAAGGAAAGCGCTATTGCTACCAGCGTGGAGTTCACCCAGATGCTTGTACATCTGCCAAAAATATGATCAGAGGATGACTGCTGCTGTCTACTGTCGTCCATATTGAAGGCAATGCATCTGGCAACTCAAACAGACTTACCAAATAACACTCGGCAAAAGTAAATAAAGTCAATTTGGATTTCATGCTGACTTTATGAAAACATATTAATCAGTTTGTGAGCACATGTGCTTTAAATACTTACGACACAATCAAATACAGAAACCCGCTGCAAATACCTGCAACACAATCAAATGTGGAACCCTGACAATACTTGTAATAGTTAACCATGGTTTTTTTATAGTAAAAGTGTAGGAACTATGTTTTCTCTCACTCTCTGGCCTTTTGATTATCAGTTTTATAACCACAATTGTACAAATACCATGGTTAACCCTTAAAATTAACCCTTTGTATTTGTTCATTTTTACATAACAATATAATAATGATTACACAGAACCACTATGGTTATTGATTTTTTTTTTTTTGTAAAAGAAGAAGTAAAAAAGACCAGCTCACATAACATTTTACTGTTATAAAAATGTTACAGAAATTGTGTATTTCATCATATTGTCATGATGTTAAAATAAAATAAAATATCACCAGATATTCATAAACACGTCCCATTTTCATGTTGCCATTCCCATAAACATTTCAGTGCATATTTGCAGAACATTCATTTTTGGTATGAATGAATTGAAGCGTCAAACTGATAAAGATGTTTTCTTAATTTGCACGCTGAGCTCCCTCGGTGTACATGTGGACTATTTTTATCATACTTTAACATGCTTGGCATGACACCTTCTTCTTTTGCTGCATGAAAAGGAGCAGCTGGAACGTTCTGTCAAATCTTGTTTGTGTGTTTGCGTGGCCAAGATACCTCACAAGTCCATATTAATTTCCAGTCTTGATAATGGTACGCACACTCGCCAAAACACATGTATACATGCAAGCCCATCTGTTGGGACTGACTTATTCCTGCAATCCTGTCTAAGATCTGTTCCAGCTCAGGAGAGATTGATTAATACTGCTCATAAATCCACAAAGTGCTGACTGCAGATCCCCACAGCTGCCGCCAGAAACACGTGCCTTCCACTCTCATCATCAAGACGTGCGTGTTTGGAAAAAGTTAATGAATATGTCGTTAGGAAGCGCTAGTGATTGATGCGAGTGTAACAAACACATCGGGGTGTGCTGCTTTTATAGTTTGCTCTGTTGAGTCTGTACTGGTCCTCACCAGCTCAGAAACTTGGCAGATCCTTAAATGGCAGTCAATATGCAAATAGGACATTTCCATCAGGTTTTTTTAAATGAATGTGACATATTAAGAAATGCATGACAAGATTTAGTTTTAAAGAAGTAAATGAAAGACAGCCATTTTAAATGCCATCTTGTGTGTGTGCGTGTGTGTGTGTGTGTGTTTGTACTGGTTTGTGTGGTTTACAGAGACAAAAATTGTTTAATAACATGAGTATGACAGAGGTATTACGATATGAAGTCGGTTTATGAGGGCACAGCCTATGTTTGCTGTATTCAGTGTTATTTTACAATTGATTAAATTTCTGTACCTATACACATATAAACCTTAAAGCATTATAGCATATATATATATATATATATATATATATATATATATATATATATATATATATATACACACACATTTTTTACAATTAAAATGAATAACATTCAACTTAAACTGGTATTTCTTTTGTTTCATATAAGCATATTAATTTAAATACAACATAACATACAACTACAACCGCCAACTACAAAACCAATAACTTTATTTATTTGCTTTTCTATTCGTTTTTATGTAAAGACCACTGAATTATTGAAAATTAATTCACACCCATGGTGTAGCAGTCATTCTGCATCATTTTGCGGCCACATTCTCACCTTGGGGTGTGCATTAATTTTCAATAATTCAGCAGCCTGCCATCCATTATTCCCTAAGTAATTTCTTTTGTGTTTCGCAGGATGAAAGAAAAAAAAAAAAGTTGGAACACGATGACAGAATTTCCAGTCCAGACCTGATTGAACTTGAGATATAATATATACGTACTATGTGAGCCACACACACACACACCCTATGAATTTATGTTGTAATTTGTGTTGTAAACAGACCTGAGAACATGGCTGTTTAATCTCTCGCTCTTTGAAGAGATTCATGTCTCCTAATGAAGGTGGAGTATTTGTGAACCTCAGTGAGCCACAGCTGTTCAAGCAGCGACCAGATTAACTCGTTCTCTGACTGCTGATGGTTTCCATTAAGAATCTAGAAGCCGCGACTCTGTCATCAGTCTTTATTAGTTTTGGTTGCTGATTTTTCCCCATGAGTCTGAAGAGAAGTCTGTTGATGTTCTGACACGGTTGGTGTCATCAGTCAGGATGGAAGATTAATCAAACTGCAAACATTTGTAGTTCCTCTCAACACGTCGGATTAGTTCTAGTAACTCAAACATTCTTGTTATATCATGTTTTTTGTTCAAATAAATCTCTCCTGTGTAATTTAATGATTAGCCCACTTGCCAAACATTGGGGAAAAATATCATTAAAGAACAACAAAAAAACCTCCCGGCTTAGAAACCAATCCAAATTTTCTTATTAAAACAAAGGCTTCTTAATTTTTCGTGCGTTCAAAAGACGACAGCTGAAGGCTCTTTTTATTCCCTTCGCTTACTCTATAAATCTTTAAGAACAGTAAAGCTATGCCGAGGTGGCCGTGTGCCATAAAGAAGGTGTCTGAATGTAAATGCGCACTTCGACTTGTCAAGTAACCGCAAGTCAAAAGGAAGTAATAAGCAGTTCTGAAGACATGTGCTTTGAGATTCTGAGACTGTGTCTGAATGTTAAGGCTGTACCTCTTTCCCACAGGAAGACATCCACAAAGCCGGCGACTGCTAAGTCAGCGTCCCAACTGAAACGGAAAATAAATAAATAAATAAATATACAAAATCTTCACACTGACCTTTTTGCAGTGCATTTTGGGACTTTTTTTGTATACACGCTGCCACCGTTTTTGCTCAGAATCTTATAAAAAGATGGGGGAAGCCCGTGATGCCTTGAAATGCTGTCTATAAAGGCAGCTCATTACATTTTGGAAAGGATCCAATGCGTCGCAATGCTGCCTTGGTACCACGTTTTTTTAAAACTTCCTATTTTAATGTTTAATTGAGCTTCTGAGGGACAAGACAACGTGAGATGTGGGTGTGTGGTGTTACCCTCTCATTAAAAATCATTTACATTCGCTTAGCTGTGCATTTAGCTGGATATGCACTTTAGGTTTCATACTCCATTGACTCTGAAGGCCATCATGGGGAAAGAGAAATGTTTGATCATCCTCCAGCTTGTCTTGAATTTCTAAATGTTCAGAGAGACATGAATAGCACAGAAAACAGGCTTTCATACTATCAGCACTGACAGTTTCTCAAAAAGCTTTAAACGAATCCGCAATGTCTGTTTAGAATACAACCTACTTCTCTCACTCAACAAAATGGGTCCCGGTTAATTGAAAATAGCTCTAATCATAAAATAAATTTTTATTGCATTCAAGTTTTTTTATTTTTTTATTTCATGGGAATTGAACCCACGACACCGGAATTGTGTTTGTTTGTCCTGTTCAAACTACAGGAACGCAATTAGAATGAATACAGTTTAAGCTTTCACGATGTAGTGGTTCAAATCTTTCATTTGAGAATGAAGCATTCCTTTGATTTAGATGTTGATCCAGTTAACTGAAGGAATTTTATCATGAATCAGAATGATCCATTTTTTCAAAGAAATGGTTGGAGTGGTTAACAGCTCACTGGAGGTGAAGATTTGCAGTCTATAACAGATTAAACTTCAAGACTTCAGAAGGCTTGAAACATATCAGTGCTGCAAGTTATAAGCTACCTTTATGGTGCTTTTCTTCTTTTTCTTTTTGAAGCTTTGAAGCATCAGTCCACATTCTCTCTCAGATTCAATTTCTTCCTTTTGTGTTCCACTTACAAAAATATCCACTTACTGATTTTTTTATTTTAATTTTTTTTTTTTACATATTTAGACGAGCTAACATTTTATCATCTTTGAAACAATGCATAAAAGAGGATGATATTCTTGATTTTCTAACGTTTACCATTATTTATTAAACAGAAACATCAATAGATGTGAGTTTCTTCTGTGGAAATAATAAGCTTAGTAGCTATTGTCCCCTTTAGCAACATTTTTTGAAGACTTCTCCATGCAATATTCTTTTAGTTGCAAACTGTTTGAGGGTTTTTCCTGTATGTACTGCCCATTTCAATCCCCTCTCCACACAACATTTCAATGGGATTCAAATCTGGTATTTGACTTGGTATTTTCAGCACTATCTCACGACCAATTTGCATTTTACATGGTGGTCGTACAAATTAAAAGGACCTGATTTTGTATGATATATCAAAACCACAGTGGGGCACGGTTAGATGTAGGTCGTTTGTACATATTCTCATGAATCTTATAAAATATGTACAATTTAGCAAACCTAAGCTCATTGGAAATGCGTTCCTCTACCTACATTTCTGCAAAGCTCTAAAAACGTACTTATACATATATATGAATCGTGGCAGTTTCCAGTTAAAATGAACAGTCATTGCTTTTCACACAAAGTATGACTTGTAAGTCCACAGTTTTAATTAATAAAGCATATGTATGGTATAATAACTGGTTAATAAGCGGACCCGTCCGGAAATGCATTGTAAAATGAATGCATATGAATTTAACCCAAATCCAAACAAATGCTGTAACATTTGACAACTAGTATATTTTAACATCAGAGACGCATATTAGCTTCATATTCATTCATGTATCAACACGATAGAGCATTAACTTTTAGTGACACTTTGTCAAACGTGCAGTAAGATACATAATAACGTTGCTGCAGAAATTTATTCAGAGGCAGGTATTTTCAGTGACCCTGGGTTGGATTTAGCAAAAATCATATGAATTTGTACGAGTGAGCTCATAGGAATTTTTACGAATTAGCCACCTCTTAAAATATGTAGGAATTGCTGTGAGATTGGGCTGGCCATTCCACAACTCTCAATTTCTTCTATTCGGGCCATACTTTGGTGGATTTGCTAGCATGCTTAGGATCGTTATCCTGTTGAAAGGTCCGTTTTTGGTTCAACTTCAACTTTCGGACAGATGGCCACATTATCTTCAAGCATTTGTTGATATGCAGAATTCTAGTTGAATCGATCAATGTCTAAGGCAGCAAAGAAACCTAAAACCTAAAACCTTGAATTTTCATCAAGATCTTTTTTTCGGAAAAGTTAGCCAAACATGCTTTCACAGTGGTCAAACAACTCTATCTTTGAGAGCACATGGATCCAAAAGTTCTTTTTTACGCCTATTTGTTTAATAACTTTTGCTTTAATGTGCAGCAGCAAAGGCTTTTTCCTGCCATGTCTCCAGTGTGGGTCAAATCTGTGCAGTCTCGCTCTGATTGTCTTTTTTTCACTCTTGTGTCAAAGTACACGCACCTAACAAAGAAAAACAGAGTATTAGAGGTAGAGGGGAAAATATTCCCCTAAGAATTGGGACACCACTACTATGACACCATACGTCATCATACCTGGTCTAGCTCCAAAAAACACACATACCTGCTGGTGTACATTAGCGGTAATATTAATATAGCTTATTATTAATGCTTTGCCTACTGACACACACACACACACATTGGAGATCATCCAGGTACAAAGAAATTTCTTAACGCTGCCCTGCGACCTTTAGGGGGAAGGGGAAGGGCTAAGGGATAGAAATGGGATTAGGCCTAAATTTGGGGGTTCTTGGAAGCTTTGTTTTGCACCAGACTGTCTGCATTTAAAAGGAGGTCTGGACCTATTGTTTCAGGTCTGCACAACTTGTAAATGTAAATAAGACTTATTTTTCATTGTGACTAATCAGTTTTTTTGTTTATTTAAACTGTTTTGTTAAGCCAACTGTTTCCATGGGGTGTACTTATATAAGACTGTAAATCATACATGCTTTTGATATAAATTTAATTAGCAAGGCACTGTGACATAGAGTCATTCACATTACCCATCATCCGTACCATATGCTTGTCATCAGTATTCCATTTTCTTTCATAATTTTGAATGATGTTCTGAACCAAATAATGTATCAAACTTCACAGCATTGTCAGCTAACCATTACTTTTTTACAGTGGGGACATACAGATGTCATCATCGAATGGGCCAAGAACATTAAGTCTGTAAGTAATAAATAAGCTTTAAATATTCACAAACCTGCCATCCCACAAAAGTAGAACACATCGTAAAATAATAACATATTGTCAAAGCGATTTCACCAAATAGGGCGCATTCTCGTATCAACAACCTTGTTGGTCCTGGAACAATGTTCTTTACGACCAATCAGATGTTGGGTTTGGGGTCAGGATTATATATGTTGATAGGATTGCTTTTCCAGGACTAGCAAAGGATATTATTTAAGGAACATGTCCTACCTTTCAGAATTCAGGTCACAATCCTCTGGATCAGGATTATTTACTCATTTAACTAGAACGAGTTAAAAGTTGATATAAAAGGTGGCGTGAAGATGAAGTTACAATTCCAAAATGTTTCAATACAATATTAATTCTACTTCAAATATAATATTTATTAGTTTTAAGATAGATGATATAAAGTAAAACAGCACACTGATACTGGGCTACTCGTTTTCTGCTAAAATGATTTCACATGCCATAATAATGCATTAGATTCAAATAATCCTTATGAGAAAAAAAAAAGTTGACAGCAATGTTGGTTCTGAAACAGCAAATGATTCATGATTCCATGCTTCTCTGTTTTCGTGTGATAATTTAGCAATTCATTCATGTTTCCATTTATGGATAATTCACTAAAAATGATAAATCTGTCTTCATTTACTCATCGCAATGTCTTTCCAAACCCATAATACTTTTCTCATAATAACTCTTCAAAATACATTTTAAGATATTTCATCGAAGACTAAATTAAACCTGTTCATCAAATACAGCAATTATATCTCTTCACATGATTAAACCACTTAATTCATATGGATTCCTTTTACAATGCTAATTCGGAAGGGTTAAAAACGACTTAAAATATCTTAATTTTGTGTGTTCAAGTATTAACCGTAGTCCTAAAGGTTTGCAACTACACGATGGTGAGCAAATAATGAGCAAATTTTCAATTTGGGTAAACTATCCCTTTAATACAGACAGACTAACAGTGTACCGAAATGTATATTCAGATGAATAGAATGATTGCACGCAATCCCTGCTCTCATAACTACCAACCAGAAAGATGCTATTGCATAGAATGCTGTTGAATAAAATAATAGTGATCAAAAATTGATTGATATTCAACTGGAAGAATTTCCTCATCTTTACGTCAGTTCGAGGCTGAAGTCAAAGAGTAAGTCGCTTGCGTTCAAACAGACTGCACGAGAACAAAATTAAAGTGATGGCTGCGCTAATAAAACATAAAGGTTTTATGTTCATTTTACACTACTATGCAAATGCAAATGCTATATTTTATTGTAATATAAAGCCGTGCACGGTAAATACTCAGAAATATCACTCTCATTAAAAGGCGATCATTCCCTACAGTTGTTATAGCAACCCCGCCGCCACAAGGGAATAAATAGCATCAAAACAGATTCGGTATCATAAAGACTGAGCGGTAATCCATGTGGAATATGATATATGTCCCTGTCCCCTGACAGTATGTGTTTTAAGTACGCCACACAGAACAGCAATAACCGGCTATATCTCACTCAATTTCCTGTGAAGGAAGCGTTTGTGATATAGACCAAATTACGGCCATCGCTTGTTTGTCTTGTCCAGACTTCAGTGTGGAAAGTCTCACAGACCCTAATCATCGCATTGTGTGTGCACCAATGTGCAGCCATCTCGTTACAAGACAGTTTAATTACATGGTAGCGCGGAGGGGGCCGTCAGTCCGGTTCAGTTCAGCCAAGCCCTGACATGACTGAGGGTGACTTTGAGAAGATTGCCCAGAACAGCACGGCCTCATGCAATATAAACAGTCAAAACCCCACGTGAACTATGCATCTAAAAGATTTCTCTGAACTTTAGCCTTCCCGCCTGAAAATAGCCGTAAAAATGGCTGTAAAGTGATGGGGAATAATTACAGGCAGCACTGCCGAAGCTCTCACAGCATGGGCAGCGGAAATTAAATTTAAAAGTCGGTACAATCAGTCAGTTTACTTTAAACGCATGTGTGTAGTGAATGCAGCTGTCTCGAGATCTTAACGCAGTGCTTATGGCACAGAACTATGAAATATGGAAACAGGAACATGCATCACGGTAGTCAAAAATGTCTTGTTACATAGAAAAAATAAATTACAGAATATTACAGAACGTCCCAATTTCAAAAAGCAAACTCATAATAGCAAGAAAAAAAATATATTTTATAAGGTTTGCAATGCAGTAATGCGCTTTTGTTTGGTTTCAGTTCATGACTTATTAAGCTTTAACAAAGACTTTTTTTTTTTTTTTAAGGATCTCTTTTGAAAAACAAAAAGTGTGTACTTATGCGCTTTACACCGATGGCGAGTTTTGCAAAAGAAAGTCTTCAGAAAATGTTCTGTCTTTCACCTTTTCTCTTTCTCTAACTCACTCTCTCTCTCTGTATCAGACTGTGGCGTGGGTTTCTTTATGGGGCTCAAAGGGAATTATTCACAGTCTCCTCGGGGCTTTGACAAGGTCGTCCGCTTCACCCCCCCCCCCCCAACCACACACACACACATGCACACACTCCTGGCTTCTGTTCTGAACCATAATTGATTAGGTTAAGCAGCAAGAGAGAGAAGGTCAACTCTGCAGCGTCTGAGCCGAACAGGAACTCACGCACAGACAGAGACACAGACACGCTCAAGCTCTCCGCTGGCCCCAGACACCACCGAGAGCCAGGCTCGCAGGTGTGTCTTGATCCAACATCTGCTCGCACGCTGATAGGTAACAAAGCCGTGCTTTTTGTTTTTCAACCACAGATTTGGGTATGCATATTACATACAGTTTATACCCTCCTACGGTATGGAACACAGCAAACATATCAAATGGTTTTAATTATAGGTCACACTTTATTTTAAGGTCCAATTCTCACTATGAGGAAAATACCATTAAATACAAAATCATGCAGATCACATGCACACTGTATATACAGTATATATTTTACTGGATATGGTTTGCGTAGCATAATCAGTGTTGATTCAGTGCTGTGAAGAACATCCGCACACATTTACAGTCTCAATGAGAAATCCTCATTAAGTCTTCAATTTATTATTGCATGAAGTGTTAGCAAGTCTTCAGAAATCCAAACAGCTTGGCATGAGTCGTTTGAGCTGCACGGTTGCCTGAGAGCAAGCTTGACTTCATTAGCAGGCCACAGCAAATTGAACATGAAGGACAAGAAACAGCGAGAGGGAGAAAAGCTAAACTGAGTGCGATGAATTCTGGGAGAAGAGTAGGGTGCCGCCACAGAGGAAATCACAGGAGCAGCGAAGTGAATCCATATTCTGCTGCTGTGCAGCTTGAAATATCAGATGGGTGACATGACTCACAGGATGGGATCTGGAAACTCACTCGACCCCGCTTTCACTTCCTGTGTGAAACATGATTTGTTTTCTTCATAGCTCAAGGAAAATGGATGGCACTCTTTAAACAAAGTTTTCACGATTTGTTCCTCATGATCAGTTTAACGCGGTTGTACACGTTAATACAAGATAGATCGATAGATAGACAGTGTTTTATTTTAAGAACCAACAATACAAATACCTCATTTGCCAGAATTTAATTAAATTTGAAATGAAAGCTATCCGCAACATAGTGACGTTGTATGGCTAAGTCCAACCCAATCTCATAAAAATGTCTATAAATAGTACGCCAAAAAAAAAAAATGGACAACACAAAAAATGGCGTATATATATGCTACGTAGTGGATTAGCATTGCGTGGTAGATCTGTATCATACTGTATGTGTGTGAAAATTTAGTAGAATAGACACGAGAAAACTGCATATTATATGCGTGCCAAGCACGTATGTATTTTAATGTATGTCAAAATATTTTTTTTTGTTTTTATTTGGTACACTATGCGCCTTTTCATGAGACTGGACTCCTGACTCAATTGTTCCGACAGTACTAAACTTAGTTTAAAAATATGTCTTTATATCAACAGATTAATTTACATAAAATTATGTGGTTGTGTTCGGCTAAAGAAACTCTTTTATTATGAGTCTGTGTTGAATTTATTTGAAATGCTAATTCAGTACATTCTTCCTGCAATTCATTTTTACTTATTTATTTTTCTAATCTAACACACAATTAGGGAAAATTTATATTGGTCAGTTAGATTACAGTTCAAATGCGTTATATAATGCACAGCCCATAAAACGCATCCCTGTTGGATGTAGCAAATTTTAAAATTCTGAATGAGTTTTTAGCTTATTTGAGGCACTTTTATTGCCACAGGATACTATCAGATGTAATTTAGCTCTAAAAATAACTCTGATGGGATTGGTATTGCACCTGCCCTTTTGGAGAGGATACGATTCCTGGTGCCTGTTCGTCTACAGAGAGGTAAATCATATCTGCTTGCAATGCAGGAATGAAATTCAGTTCAATTCTCATTTAGGCCGCGTTTGTTTGTCAGTCGATATTATAAAATGTTTTGATGCCCACTTGATTTAAACAGAATTACCAATCAAACTAAATAAAAACCCAGAAGTTACCGAACATGAAAATGACCACATGCCAGTTTTTTTTCACATGGGCCGATTTTCTCTAGCTTTAATCAATAAACACTCTGGATTGAACCAGCTGATTTTTTTTTCTAAAATCGCTGCCCAGCAAAGCAAACAGGAAATGACAGGTAGTATGTCACAACCATCAATGTGAGCAAAACAATTGGGTATTGATTGAAACACTCGCTTCTGCACATTTGTCTCCAGTTTTTAATGCCTGTCCAATTGATATAGATTTCTGTCAAGGTCAGCGTGACATTGCACAGGGTCATGAGATATATATATATATATATATATATATATATATATTCACACTATATGTTATGCCGATACAAAAAAGAGATGATTCAAGCTTTTGAAATAGGTTTCATTACAGTTTTCAGCTGAAATGAACACTAGAGGTAGCAAAATGGCATTCCTGTTCACACAAATTTAATTACAGGGCAGATTATTAAATAATAAAGTCACTTTTCATTCAATTTCATGCATTATCTTGTTAATATGATTGCACAATGATCTCCAAATTATTTTCCCATAATGCATGATTAGTAAACTAATACATTTTGAAGATTGCATCCCGTTACCTCCATATGTATGGCTTTACAAATGTAGTAAACTTGCTGAGTAGCTCACCTAGTACACCAGTGCCCTTGCACTGCTAAAATGGCATGCTTAATATTTTAATATGTTTTTATCCCATGTTTGCATTTGTTAACACTATTAGTTAGATTTACGGTAGTGCAGGTGCTACATTAATGCTATATTGCACTATAGCGCCACTAAACAAACATTTTATCTACAAACAGCAGTGTTATATCTAACAACCAATCTGAAATGTACATAATTTGCAATACAATGCAGATATAATTTATGTATTGAAATGATATAGCACTAGTAACAGGAATGGTTTGGATTCCCAGGAAATGCATAAAAGATCTATACCTTGAATCTAATGTACCATACGTCGCTTTGGATAAAAGCACCTGCCAGATGCATAAATGCAATATTAATGAAACTGTCATATGGAAAAGAGCTGCATGAATATTCTTCTGAAAGAATGCCATGTAGGTTAGCCATGACATGAGGGTGAGTAAATGATGACAGAATTTGAATTTTTAGGTGAACCAGTCTTTTAATGTCTCTGACATTCTCATGTCCCAAATCTATTGTTAGCCTCCGAAGGGTCTGATGGCATGTCAGTAAGGTGGAAATACATACAGAGGAATATTTAATAAGATGGAAAAAAAGCTGCTCATGTGAGGAAAGAGACCTAGTTATTCCTCAACCCATGATGACACAGAGGCAGTCGTGGATGGCAAGAATGAGTGCCGGTCACGGAACTAAATTGAGGCTGATTCCATGCTTTGATGAGACCACAGCGAGGTCAGCATCCACGTGTGCGAGAACGTCCACCGGTGTTAGAGAAAATGGAGACTGGATGGAGCGCGGTCGCATCGCTGCAGGGTCATATCCAGGGAGAGTGCGGCACGCTAGTAATGTGCGGCCCTGAAAATGCTGACGAGCTACGTGAGGCACTTCGGTGGACATGCAGGCAGAAAGAAATGGAGGGATGGTTCAATCACGGGGGCCCCAGAGCAGAGATGTAATGAATCCACAATGCTGGAGGAGAGAATGACCATTGACGCCTCAGTCACAGAAGATGTGCGGCGGCATCTCATTTCGGCTCCGTCTCTCAGGATATGCCATTTACACGGTGTCCCACTCATTATTTTTTAAGTTTCCAAAGGGGCACACGGAGGCGAGGATAATAACAAATGTTTTGTGGTGTTGTGGCTGAAATAATTTCTTTTGATGTCCTTGACCTGGTAGTCAGGGTGGTAAATTTGACCCAAGGCACCCTACGGTAGCACTGAAATCGTCAGATTTATTTGTCTACTGTGCCGTTTTTCTCCACCAGCGGTCTCTGGGATGATAGCCTTTAAACCATTTCAATCAGGCCAGTTTTATCTTGTAATGTTGTGTAATAGGCCATGATGCCCCTTTTAGCTGAAATGAACCTTCACAGTGGATTGAAGCACCAAAGAATGGATTGACGCTTCCTACCAAGTTCGTTTAAAGGTGAAGCATGTCGCATGAGATTAAAATATCTATTCTAATGCAGTCTAATTAGCAGAGACAACTATAAGTAGACTTGTCTTGTCTTTGCCACTTTCAAAAGATTGCTTTTGTTTGAGCACCCGGATGCAGCAACATGTGGCCCAATGGCGCAAGTTTGCTGTCTAGACTGGAACACTGATGTTTTGTGAGAATCTATAAAGTTTTTTTTTTAAGACAGAGCCACTATTAGCATCAAGGATAATATTTTATGTGCTTCTATTGGAGCTACAAGCCTAACGGTAGAGCACGGCCAAGGTCACAGATTTAATTTCCAGAAATATGATAAAATGCAAATGTGCGCTGTGAATGCAGTGTAAGTGGCTTCGGATAAAAGCATCTGCCAAATGCATAAATGTAATGTAAAGTATAATTATGAATGATGTACTACACAATCTACCTGCAAACATTAAATAACATTCCCCAAGAGAAATTGCTAGTACAATAATTCTATGAATTATGTAAAGGAAATTAGGCTACTCAAATGGAAAATAAGCATTCAGAAAAATCTGCAAAAAAAAAAACATACATAAAGGGATTATCATTCTATGTAAAGACATGAGTCATTTTTTTATACTTTCATATTTCTTACTCATTATTTATTAAACACTTCTAGATTTTTATACGTGTAGACAGCAACATGCACTGTATAAAATGATTTTTGGACTACTTTTTGCAAAAAAAAGATTTAACTGAGATTTACTAAAGTTTGCATTTAATTCAATATGTTTCTCGCCACTTTGTAATGAATACATTTTGGAGTAAAAATGATTTCAATGCAAATCCTACACCTTTTTTTCAGTGCATTCAATACTGCAAGATTGTCTTGGCTTAAATGCATCAATTTATTTATTTAAATGCATTTCCTTTCTTATTTACCCATTATTTATTTATTTTTATTATTCATTACACTTTTTTTGTTGTCCTTAGTTCCATTAAGATCCATTAAAACTGTAAAGTTACAGATTCGTGTTGCGTCTGATTTGAGACTGCCATCTGTTTAGACTCTTCCTTTAAGGAAGTCAAAAGACGAAGGCACCGAGGCCGGCACCTGCTTGCTCCGACATCACCTTTTGTTTAAAAAGAACCTGTCAGTTCCTGCTTACCTGCTGTGCCATCTCACCATTTCACCCCCACTCCACCTCCTTCGGTTCTCACTCGTGTAAGCGCCTTCATCAGCGTCTGCACCAGCCAGCCCTGGAAATCAGCATTATAGCACATCAACAAGACACAAACTGTTTCCTAAAATCCTCGCTGCAGTAAAACCGCCATAAAGTCCTACGGCCTGTCGAAGAAGGTCATTAAAATTTGACAGAATGATAAATCCCTTCACAAAAATGCAGCCTTAAACTGAGTGTAGGTAAAATACAACCGCTAAATTATTAAAACCACTTGCTACAGGGATTCTAGGTGCTAATCAGCATGACAGTCATTAACCATGACACGATCAATCATCTTATCACCTTAAGCAAGTAGGACTTTGTTTTTGCTGCACAAGGCAAGTGATACTTAATTTCAAGGGCTTATAGTTGAAGAAGTAAATCAAAGAATGGAACGATAAAAGGAAAAATGTGACGTGTAAATGCGAACGGTGACCCCAACAGTCTGGCCTTCATCAGTTCTGCTAACAGGACTTAATACCTCGGTCGTTAACATGTGATTATGAACGATACAACAACGCTAATGGAAGTAAATTAACAAGCAAATAAAATTAGTGACTGATAATGACAAGAGGGCTCTTGAGTGAACGTAGTCTATGAGCCATAGCCTGGGTAATGACTCTGGGCAGATCTTACATGTAGCCGCTGGCCCAACAATGTCTTTTTTTTATTGTTTGAAAGAGAAGGCTCTTTTGAAGAAGAGATTGTTTGCATGTTGAACATATTGCACAGTAACCTCCGAAGGTATATGGACACCGACGCATGCATGCATGCACACCATATATCACCAAATATATCAATACCACTAATTAATTAATTATTCACTATACCAAGAATCATTGCACAGAGGGTGACAACACAATTTTTTGAGATAATCACGACATGCTAATATTGTTCCGGTCCCCAAATTATTTATATGTATTTTCCCTTTGAGGTGTAACACACGGGTTACATAATAAATTGTTAGGAATATTGGTTTTTACTTTATTTTGATTGCCCCTTTACACATTATGCTGAATATAAGTAATACTGCACCTACATATCTAACAATCAATAGTGTAGAGTATTGGTAGACTGATACGGATAGAGTTGGAATAGAGTTGGAGACCATTACTATAAATCCAATATCTATAAGACAGCCTACTAATACTGTAATGAGAGTTTGTTGATTTAAAGGTATGGAGTGTTACCAGAATTTGTATGTTACTGTAAACTATTATTATTATTATTATTTTTTTTTTGCAAATCTGTGCCAGTTATGGAGCATGTTCTTACTAATTTGTTGGCATGTGGGTGATTTCTTGTGAAAAAAAAAAAAAAAAAAAAAAATTGTGCACTCTAGCGAAAAAAATGTCTCAATCTTAATTAATCACATTATATTTAATGCAAAACTAATGTGACAAGTGAAAAATAAACAAACGATTGTGTGTTGGTGTTTGTTTTTGCTGTTTAATGTGTTGACTAAAAAAATATGTGTTAAGGGAACACATTATCTGGCAACATGCTTGAGAAAACTAATCAAGTAATAATATTGAAGGGGAGCAATTACTTCACACTGTTTTGAAGTAAAAACTGGTTTGCATGTTTTTTTTGGCTGTTTATGCAGTTTTACATGACATTTTGAGGGTCTGAAAAGGCAACCTTTTTAAACTTTTTAAATTTGTTTGCTCATAGTACACATTTATAAAAAAATAAATAATAATAAATTAGATTAGAACCATGTGTTATGGTTTTACCTTGCCTAAATGGCAAACTAGTACAATAATAGCTATATCTTGAATATTTCTTTACAGAAACACTGAACACTGAACTTGTTTGTGCATGATCATGGGTCATGTTTTGTCTAAGTGAAATTAAGCGTGGTATTACAAGGCACGTGGTAAAGTATCATGTTTTTTTTGTGGATTGATTACCATTTGTATTACACGTTTTTGAGTTTTACTATAAATACATGGTGTAGAAAACTCATTTTTAATTTGTGGTTACATTGTTCAAAATAAAGGTGCCTAAAGGGTTCTTTTCAGTGATGCCATAGAAGAACCATAGCTTTGTTTCCATGCGAAGGTCCTCTGGAATTCTTTACATCTTAAGAACTGCCGTTTTTTCCGGTAGTGGGCGTGAATAACGTGTTAACCACAATCTCATTGGCCGGCGCTCACCTATTGTCGTCCCAGTTCTGATTTCAGC
This sequence comes from Puntigrus tetrazona, assembly GCF_018831695.1. Taxonomy (NCBI): domain Eukaryota; kingdom Metazoa; phylum Chordata; class Actinopteri; order Cypriniformes; family Cyprinidae; genus Puntigrus; species Puntigrus tetrazona. Next base: position 11,851,081 of record NC_056716.1, read on the forward strand.
AAATCGATTTGAGCGAACGAAGACAACGTGATTTAAAATTCATGAACCCAGCAGCTCATTAAACCTAGTGCGTTTTATATTGCTATTAGTAGAAGAATTCAGAATAGTTTTATCACTATTATTTTTTTCCGCCTTTTTATAGAAACACTAATATGACAAACAATATCTTACCACCACCAGTCCTAAGCTCAGTCAACATGACAAATATGCAATAATTTAATTAAGCTGTGACATCCAAGTAATTCGACCTATTAGATTTTTTTAGTATTTACATTTTTTTAGTAACAGAATAGTTACTTTCCTTGGTAATTAGTTACTTTTATAATAAATGCTACTAATGTTACTATTGAATTTATGCTGTATGTACAGCACACCTGTCATGTTTGTTTCGATTGAAATGAACTCTGTTACAAATGGACCGTTATTGAGGTTCATTTGAGAAAGCGTGAATGCTGTCGTCTGAACCCTGGAGCACGCAAAACAAGCAGGCCGAGAAGATGGGTCTCGGTCCTCTACCAAACAAACTCTGTTTTGAATATGAATGCAACGCAGTGCAATGCTGTCAAAGTACATCGTTGTCATGTAAACATTTCACTGTGTTTGTCATGCCTGACAAAGCTTACCTGTGTGATGTTGGAAGGCACCAATATACTAACAGCTATTCCTGGCAACAGCCCTACTTCTACATCGACACCTGCCATGGTGTTTCTTATTTGTCTCTGGCAAATTAATAAGTTTGTTATCATAACGGGTTGAAGAAGTCACAGTTTACCACTGATATTTAGGTTCAGACAGCTGAATATCACTTTCAAAAAGTCCTGTATAAATATTGCTGTCGCTCGAAAAAACTGTTGCTAGGCGACAAGTGCAAGCCTCCGTAGGCTAGACCAAGCCAACAAAGCTTGGTTTGACCTTCGCAGACTTGAAGTCATTGCCTTTGAAGTGTTTATTTTCTTTTTCAGGAAAACTTACCCACCTGTACGTTTCTAATAATCCTCGTGATGATTAATGCTTCCTGTAATACAAACTCTGCAGGAATATGAACCTCAGGGGGCAAAGTTGAGAACCATTGTATTAGTTCTCGTAAAGTTGTAAATGTTGCAGTTATGTGTGGACTTTCAGCCATTGTGAGATGGCTCGGTGCACATGGACACAGTGATGAATGAGAGATATGCATTGTGGGAGGCTATAAATCAATAGCTTCTCTTCTCCCTTTCTATTTCTCTGTCTTGTTCGGGGAGAGCAGTCAGATAAAAATCTCACGGCTAAACAGACACTGGAGGACCAACCCTCAGCCAGGACAACCTGCACTTCCTGTTTCCACCCTCTATTAGTCTAACATACTCCAGTACACCACCGTATTTTCCAGTGGTGTGCGATAAGGCTTTTCTTTGCTTTAGGCTTTTCTAATAATGTAAGTTCAGGCTCAGTTAAATGCTTACAAGGTTTCAACACCCAATATCAATGCGAAAAATAAAATACATGTTGTACTCCCAGTCGAAGTGGTTTGTAAAAAGTAACTCTTTTTTTTTTTTTTTTTTTTTTTAAAGCATTTAAGCATTTAAACAGTGTCAGCTGAACCACTTACTTGACTACTTAATTACATACAAAAAAAATATTTATTTGAAATACTTGAATTTGAAACAGATAAAACATGTAATCTTTTTTTATTTTATTTTAAATAAAGTGTTTTATTTTGATCGTTTTCACTAAAATAATTTTTATATAGGGTCGCACGTACAGAGGGCTTACAATAGTAAGATTTAAACCTTACTATTAAAATATATCTATCACAGAATTAATATTATAATCATATTTATGGTCTGTGAAAGTCTGTGGCCGTGCTTCATGTAATTATGGTATGGATGGTTACCTAGCAACTAGCTGCTATATATATATATATATATAGTTTTTTTTTTTTTGGCACCCTGCTACCTTGACTCACAACACCAACATTATTCAAAACTTTTTTTACATATTCCTATACATTTAATTTAACGTATCTCTCCTATGCAATAGCTACAGCTGAAATTGTTTTGTGTACAATTTGAAAGTGCATTACAGTTGTCATCAGGGGGTGAATTACCGACAGTTGCTTTTGGAGGAATCAGTGAAAAAGCTGCTTTAGACTTGATCTGCATATTTTCCGCTCTTCGAGAAAACAAACCACTCAAATGATCTTGGCTGGTGGGGAGGGTGCTTGCACAGAGAACTCCACTTCTAAATACGTCAGTCAGACAGCATGAATGATTCATTTAATGGTTTGAACCTCATTTCTTCCCACTGTGTTTTCTCTTGACCTGCTAGCTGAAAGCTGAGCTCCCACTTTGTCTAGGTCTCCATTTCCAGAGAGAATATTGGCATCTTAAATGGACTAATAACACAGGAGGTGTGTACATGGCAGCTGTGAGCTGTGGAGATTCTTGCAAATTATTATCAGCACACTCAGAATCCTGCAATCTGACACATAACAAACGTTGAGTCTTGGTCTGGGAGTTTTGACCTGTTGCTTCCCACGAGTGTTCAGTTTGTCTGCTGTGCCTCTGAAAAATGCACATTTGATCTAAAAAAAAGTGATGTTAAAATACAGATCTTTAAAAAAGCATTTCAAATTAACTAAAACTAGGATAACTGATATGCTCACAAGATGCCTGGCAGATCTGTAACAAAGACATCAGATTATTTCTTCCACATTTCATCCAACGCCATTTTAGAACTAGAACAGAGGCTTGAGCCGCTGATAGCAGACTAATGCAGAAAATAACAATAGTTATGTGTGTGTGTGTGTGTGTGTGTGTGTGTGAGTGAGAGAGCGAGGGTGAATTACCTCCGAGTCTGAGTGCATCTCTCAGAAGTGTTTGGCTAATAGTGAAACTTAAAGTTCAGTTTCTTCACAAACAGCGCTGTTGTTACCTCGCTTGTGAGAAGTCAAGTTGTTTTCAAGTTGATGTTACTGATAAAGTCATCAGAGTAGCAAAACATTAGCGCGTATGTTTTCATACATAATAAAACTTAATTTTGTGGTAAATCATGGAAATGAGCTGTCGCCTTTATCATATTGATTACTATATTTGTCATATTGATTACTATATATATATATATATATATATATATATATATATATATATATATATATATATATATATATATATATATATATATTTATACTGTACATAAGCAATGCAATTCAGAAGGGTGATTTTGATACTTTTAAGATTTTAATGCAGAAATATTTGTAATAAATATATGCAACAAATAAGCACATCCGTGGTTGACCATTAGTTTGGGATAACATGGATCACCAAGTTTCAACTAAAGTTTCAACAGTTACATTTTTATGGACTTTTATAAATTGTATATTAATATATACATTCGACTGGGAATATACAACATTTGGAATAAAATTAACAAAGCAGAATCTGTACTATAATTGTCACACTTCCGATATAAAAAACAAAAAAAACAAAAAACAACTCTGACAACATAATTACCATTGAAGCTCCTTTCAATATTTATTTTAGCTTTAAGTGAAGCTATAATTTCTTACCAAAAAAATTCTGTTACTGATCAAATTAGCAATTCTGTTCAAATAAGCAAAACTTTATGCTAGGACAACAGATCGCCAAGTTTCAACTTAAATGAGATTTTTTAACAAACCTTTATGAATGTTTTAATTAAAAAAAATGCTTATATAAATCCACTTAGTATTACATGTATGCATATATATAGAAAACCTGAGAAAACTTTTGTAGTATGACACAGTAATTAATTTGTAAAATTAACAATGCCTTCACAAAAAGATTACAGACCCCTGATTTACTCAAATACGAATGCGTGAGATAAATGGACTACAAACTCCATGTTCTTTATACATTTTCCTCTGAAAACATAACTACCCTTTGAGTTCTTTTAATATTCACTAGCTTTCAATCGAACCGTATAACAAGGAATGACGTATGTATGAATGATCCCCTACGGAGCAGAAATCTATGCCTCTCAGTGCCTTTGTTTCGGTCTGATCTGATCTCTGCCCACTGATTTGCAGGTTAAATCCCCCGCGGTCTGGCTGCAGCCAGCTTGAAAAGTGTCCTAAGTGCTGCCACATGCTTCTCTGGTCAGCGGCCCTAATTTATCCTGACAGCATATACAAGCTCAGACCGAACCTTAGATAAAGTCCACACAACCCAAGGAGCAACTTTAATTGAAGGAGATGACATGGTCGCTTTTCACTCGGCAGCGTAAATCGGGGGCCATTTATCAAAAAAAAAAAAAATGTTTACACGGATAAACTCTCACCTGGAACCGCCGAGCTGCGATTTTGTATTCTGATACGTCTCGGAGCGAAACTGGTTTCGGTTTCTTGTGGAGTTCACGGCACACTGGCTCTCTGGATAAGGAAAGTTTGCGACGGTTGCCGTCTCTGTGAGAAGTTTTACAGCGACGACCGATCGTTTAGATCCTTGGAAGCAAAGGCAGGTGCGTTTTAGCGACCGAAAGGCCTAATTATCCATTTTCATTACCATGTGCAAACAGAAGCTAGCATGAAGATTGCAGAGAAAAGCCGTCTCTTTCACAGGCATAGCCACCTGATTGTCTGATTGTAGCTATTATGAGTGCAGTCTGCTGTTCAAATTTGATTTCTCGTCACCTGCGGTGCAGGGGCGGCTTGTCGGCTATGCATTAGTCCCATCAGAAGCGGCCTTATCGCAGAGCCTTGGGCATTCTGGGAAAAAGGTGATATGACAGCCCGTGGGACTCATACAATGCGGTGTGGAAAATCATCTGTGTGACATCCCTGGGGGGGCCTGTATTTACCACGCCTGCTGGGCAGAAACAAATTGCTAACTTTTTTTTTTCTTAAGGTTCCCAACAGACTTTACTGCCGTGCCAGCGATGCCGGAGAAAATGAAATGGGTACAGAGGAACGCTGAGTATCTTCAATGCCGCAGGTGCTAACAAAACCGCGCAGGTGGCGTGGACACCTGGATTACAGCACTCGCTGAAGAAGGAAGAGGCGTACGAGTGGGCATGTAATCACAGTCGTGATGTGAAGCTCCGCGGCAATCGACGAGGGTGAGCTGCGGTCTTGGTGCATATTGACCTACCTCCAATTGCGTTCCACTACAAAGGATGATGAACTATCTTCTGACCTCAAAACGGGGGAAGTCGTTCACTTTGATGTCTACTGATCTATTTTCTCTTTGTTCTCTGCCTTAGGGTTGTGCGTTGCGCTGGGTATTGCACGCTGCAAAAAGGCAACTGTTTGAACTGCGGATGACAGATTTATAAAACTTAAAAATATAAGTTTGAGTATCACAAGAGTTACGACAAATAAGGGTTTCCATGACAAAGGGTAAATGAGGAAGCTTCGTTTTAAATCTTCTTTTGAAACATGCCGTTTTTTTGTAGAAATGCACTCATCTTGCTCATTATGGTTTATATGAAGCTTTTGAAAGCTTCACACCATTTGTCTCCATTGTATTAACATTTTTTTGGTAAAACTTTATTTGGATAGCCCACTTTAGACATTCTACTAACAGTAAGCAACTACATGTCAACTAGCAGCCGTTAGAGTATTGGACCGTACTCTAAGAGTTAGTAGACATAGTTACAAATAGAAGTTGCTTATAGTTTGTAGAATGTCTGAAGTGGATCATCAAAATAAAATGTAGCTACATGGCTTTTTGAAACTGTTAATGATATGATTATGCTAACTAAAGTTGTTTTTTCATTAATTATAATTATAATATTATGGCAGGTGCATCACCCGGATATTTATTTTTAAACTTGCTTCCTCAAAGAACATGTAATTTTAATAGGAAAATGATAATAATAATAAATCACCGAATATGTATTCATGTATTTTGAAATGCATTTTAATGCACTGTTAATTAGAACTTCTGACAAGTACCGCTAAAATTCGAATTATTTCTTGATTATTTTTGGGTGAGTCTTTCTGATACAGTGAGAGACTAGAAAAAAGTTTTAAGCTGCACATTTATTTATCAAAACACAAAACAAAGCACTGCATCATATTTCATGAAAACCATAGCTTAAAGTGCCATAGACCATGACAGATTGTATGCTTAAAGGGATAGTTCACCCAAAAATGAATAATCTTGTCAGTAATTACTCACTTTCATGTCATTCCAAACCTTTGTTCATTTTAGGAACACATGATATCATGTATGTGCAACTTTCCAAAATGGTGCTATAGAGTGATGTGAAGAAGACAAATAGTAGTATAAAGTCGCATATATAGTTCTCATAGCTTCGTGAAATTATGGTTGAACCACAAATGTCACATTAATTATTTTCATGATCTTTTTGTTACGTCTTGAGCCTTGATTGTGTAAGGATCTTGGGAGGGTCACAGAGCTATCGGAATCCATCAAAAATATCTTCATTTGTATTGTAAAGATGAACGCACTACATAAGCGCGAGTAATTAGTGACAGAATTTGTAATTTTTGGGTGAACTATCGAACTAACGCACATTGACCACCGACTACTTTTTAGGTTATACTCCCTTTGTTTGGTCTTTTTCCTCATTTGATTACTTTTTGGGTGTCACCTTCGGTCACGGTGGAAAAATTGCTAGAATAAAATAACAAAATACCAAGAATCGTGTCCCTGTTAAAAAAAGAAAATCGTCATGGCTTACACAAAAATGCATGCGCTGCTAATATTGATATTGCAATTACATGGTGAAAACGTGAATTTTTCCCTGCAGACAGTAATATCTGCAAGGTCTTGTATCAGCACTTCAGACATCAAAAATCCATATTCTCCTTGATGTAACTCAGACACGAGTGTCAATTCATATGAACTCTCATCAATTAATCCGTAGCGACTGCATTCTGTCATCCGAGCGGATGTATGCTAGAATCCGCTCCCAAGGGTGCTTGAGTAACCTCTCTCAACCTTTCTCAAAGGACTAAATAAGTCATTGGCAGACCCAGCATGAAAACGAAGGTAAATTAGGTTTTGGGACAAGGGTACGCTGCAGATTTCATTAGAATCTCAGAGGTAACCTGATACACCTGTTCCTGCCGCTCGACGGGAGACGTCGGCAACATGACCACAAGATTAATCAAGATTGACAAGCAGCGTCTCGGCCAAGGTGATGATTTCTCGGGCAGCAAAGCCCTGACATGACTAATCTATATTGAGCCAATGAGATTTATGACAGGGAATCCTGGGATAAGGCAGCATCGAACCGAACAAAAGGTGCAATCATTAAGTCTCACACTAAAGCACTGGCAAATGTACAATCACGGGATCAGACCAGTGCGAGGGAATTGTTTTATTAACAGCGGCCAAAACCACGACACTTGAATTATGAGTTTTCCACCGGCTTTGAACACGCGATCGGACTTCGCAAAAGAACTCCCATGCAGTCATGTTAATGTTTTATTCATCTTATTCAAAAATGCGAATATATTTTCCAATCTCAATTCTAAAGCTGAATTTTCAGCATCATCACTCTTGATACTCCATGATCATTCGGAAAATCATTCTTTGCGATATTTTGTGAAAATCACCATGCGCTACCGATGGTCAAAGTCAAAGCCAAAGTCAAAATCTACCATGTTACCAAAACAAAATATTAAGCAGAAAGACAGTTCTCAACGTTAGTAAAAAGAAAATAAATGCGACGCTTAAGAATGTCGGTACTTGTAGTTAGCCCTGCGGGCTAAGAAAAAAAATGCAAATAAAAGTTTGCGCACATCAAACGCAGCTAAATTCAGAATAGCTCAAGCCAAACCTCTATCGTAATGAATCCCAGGTGGGTCTAAACTATGAATAACAGGTATTAACATTTCAGAGCGCTGCCGAATATACGGAGATGGGCTGTGAAACCTTCAGAGCGCTTTTCTGAGACCTGCCACTTCTAAACATTCCTCCGCGCACAATTTGAGCTCAAAGCACCTTTGTGCAAAGAGAGAGTGACAGGTTGACTTTAACTCTGCGCTGCCGGACCGTGCCGGAGGAGCTGACAGCATTTCAGCGCTAAACAAACTACAAAGTAATCACTCACAACAATAAACAAGGACAGTAACTGCTCAACTAACCCTGCCCACACAAACTCACGCAATCGAAAGCATTATTAAATAATTACAGTTATGCTCAGGGAGAAATGCAATCTGTGCCGTATATGCTGCAAACTATTTTTGTTTGATCAACAGTATCACGCATTAGGCATATATAGTACATCTACAAACTGCTCAAGCATTGTTGTTACGTGAGCTCATTACAATTTTAAATTTAACGAGGGATGTTGAAATCGTGCTGCCTTTTAGTCTAATTTTGGAATAAGGATATAATAAGGAAACATCTCATTGCATGGCATAAAATTCTCTTTATGGTCCTTTGCATTCAAAAATGCATGCAAGCACATATACTTCACTATATAATTATTGTTTAAAAAAAGAAAATACATGAAGTAACTTAAAAATCCTCACATAAGACACTGTGTGAAAAAATCAGTTGCAAAGATGTAACTTTAAAAAACCAAAATGCCTTGCATATTTAAAATGCGTGAGCGCAAAATGCTGCTGTATTGATTTTTGTTTATCAATTATTTAACATCTAATATATTGCATAATATTCCATCAGGTCCAGCAAGGATCGGATTGGCCGAAAAGTAGTACTCTTTAGTACCGGTGAAAAAAAGCCCTCATAAAGTTGAAACAAACGTCTACGAAAATCGATTACAGAGTGCAGTGGCTGCTGTTTAAAATGTCCAGCTATGCATATGTGAACATATTATGTATCAAATAAAGAACCGTTTTATTCTGTCTTCGCGTGTTCATGTTTCATCAGCATTTGAATGCAAATAGGTTTCATCAAAAATACAACATTTTGGACAAAAAAACATTTTCAATCAAAATACATTTAGATATCATATTCATACACCTGTAAATAATTATCTAAATAATTTAAATTGCACACAGACATTTATGCACATACAAGTATATATAGGCTTACAAACACACACACACACACACACACACACATACATTTAGACTACATACATAGATAAGTACCTATATATACACGCATACTCTATTTATATATAGATTACGCACACACATATAACATATTCATATTGCTGGCTTATCGATCTATCCACGACATAACTAGAGATGTTTCTGTGGCTGTAAAGGCATCTCCGTCACTGACTCGATTAGATTCAAAATGATCAAAACATGCATGATCTACATATATGACCTATATTGTCTCTGAACTTTCCGTTTATGACGATCGCCTCTTTTTTTCGAGCCTGGTAGACTCGAGAAGTCCCGTAACTCGAATCGAGACGTGCACTAAGGCCTAAGCCATTCTAAACATAACCACGGAAAACGAACCGACATTTTCACGGCTGATGTAAGGCTCCTGTCATTCCTTTCGCATTGTTTGATTATGTACGTTACCTTGGCGAATTCTAGACCAGAATAATTAATTACCAAAATATGTTCGCTAACGGTCTATAATTATGCCGACACGTATTAAATGAACCCCAGACAAAAGGAAATAAACCCAGGGCCTGAAAAAATCGTAAACACGTTAAGCGTGACAGTCTTAGAAATGACAGCTAAAAATGATGTACGCTGTTGTAAACTGCTCTCTCGTGTCTGTAAGTCTCAAACGCCGCCCCCTCACGGGGATCAATATGAGGAAGGAACCACAGGGAACAAATGAAATAGTGAGCAGCGGGAGAGAAGCTTCAGTTGCCGCGGTGATCGATACATGTATCAGTGGCTCTGAATTGCGGGCAGACTTCAAAGGGAAGGCTCTGTGGGGCGCTCCTTGTCCCGGCAAAGCAAGCGGCTGAAGTTCAATCCCCTGCAAGCCGGGAGAACGTGTGAGAAACAGCGGCCCTGCCTCTTGTCTTCAAAATGATGCCGTGTATTTGAGCTTTGCTTCATTTGATGTAGTGTTCTCGCATTTCTTTGTATCCGTACGTGCCCTTGCGAGCGGAGCGGTGGGATATCGCAGAGACAAGGGCAAGTTTCGCGAGTTGCCTCGTGCTTTATTTGTCTCAGATCTGTGGAAATCTACAATCGCATTGCTCCGCTGGTTCATGAAAATCGATACTGCGAAAGAGTACAAACTAGATAGCCAATAAAAATTCTCGTGTTGTTTCAAAGCATGCTGTTAGATTAACACAAGAATGCGAGTGGAGTCATGCTATGATATTTATTAATATGAATGAATGCAAACACAGGGTAAACACAAAACGATTTTGCGTTTGGAGCCTGCTGCCCTCAAATGACTAGTTCAACCCAAAAGTGAAAATTAGGCAGAATTTCACCTACCTTCGAAGCGTCCTTGGTGTATGTTATTTTCTTCTTCGTAATGTGAGTTATTTTAAAAACTGTTCAGACCTCTTCAAGACCTTTCCACGAGACTAAGCGGTTGTTTACTGTATACACTTCGCAAGGCGTTAAATAAAGCATGTCTATGCATCTATAATAGAACATCTCTGGGTGTTGAATTAAGGCCACCTGTAGAAAATCTATACGTTATGGTAAAGTAAATATCTATATTTCAAACACAAATGATTTTCTATCTGTTCTATTTGAATGATTTGTGACGAGCGTGGAGGAAGAACGAAGCAAAATGCCGGTCATGAATTAAATGTACAAACCAAGGATTTCAGTATAAGAGGAGTCTGGTTTTGCTTTGCTAAAGTAAGGAAAGGTTGTTTCCTTTGCTCCTGTATTTCCCCGAGGCACGTGAACAATGCATACGTCGTACGACATCAACCGGGACTGCTTCTGGTTATCACAGTCAGCAGAAGTGAGAAAATAGTGTTTATTATGTTTGAAATATAGATGGTTATCTTTTAAAAATGCATGGATTCGCTACAGGAGGTCTTTATTCACCCTACAGAGTCTGGTGAGGCATGTTTTATTATGTTCACGCACACTTTATTTAACATGTTTTAGACCAGGGCTATTCAATTAGTTTTTTTTTATTTGAGGGCAGGATTATTGAATTAATTTCTGATGGGAGCCAAAAGGGTTGGTGGCCGTCTAGTTCTCTTTCCGAGGGGCCTATAAAATTTGAAATTAAATTGAAATGCAGTAAAATGGACAAATATTATCAACACCAATATCTATAAATGGTTAACATTAGTGCTGACTGTAAAAAAAAATATATATATAAAAAATATTCACACATTTTTGACAATTGCCAGTATTTTTCTAACAATGCAGTACTTTCAGCTGTTGATCTCTCTATGAAATGCATTTTCCCTCAATTTTAGCCATTAATTATAGCAATTTTCTTTGTTCATTTATGACATTGTAACTCATTTAAGACTTGATATAGTGGTTTTTTATTTTGGTTTTGTCCATTGAAGTGCTACCGGCACGAAGTCTGAAGCAGATTAGTATACAGCCAACTTTCAGACTCCAATTGATAATCATCTTCATGCAGTGTTGTGCTGTTTCTCAACAGATAAAGGCACTAAAGACTATAGAATACCCAATATGAGTCACTCGTATAGTTTTGAATGGGGAAAAATGTCACTAAAAATGTCCGATCAATCACAAGAAGCCCCGCCTTCTAAATAAAACAGCCAATCACTGATCTATGAAATCAGAGCATCACTGCATCTGCCGTTACAAGATCTGGTTGCTATAGAAACAGTCAGCATTCTGAGACGTGTGCCTAGGACTGCGCATGCGCACTGAAAAATAAGCTTTTAATAGCGCAATTTAAGCAAAAGAAACAACAATTATTGCACAGTTGGTGTCAGATTTCATTGGTGATTGGCGAAATATGAAATTTAATCGTAAGCTTGGTGAACAGTTTGGGAGAATTTATTGTTTCCCAATACAAAGAGATAGACATGACGCCCTGTTTTAGACAGTTAAAGGAAAACACCCACCTACTACAAGGACAGAACCTAGAAGTATCAGGATGAAATAACATAAAGGCATACAACAAAGTACATTTTTTTAATATTTGTATAATAGCATCTTTTTTTTCGTAATTTAGGGCCAGCATCACTTTGATGTCTCTGGGATATTTTTTTCCCCAGGTAGCTATTTAATCACTGATTAGCCATTTAACATTACAAAGCTATAAAACCATTAAACCAAACAATCTTAACATAAAACTATTATAATACCGATAATAATTTCTCTTTCAGTTACTTCTGAGGGATGGATTAGTGATCCAGCTAAGTTACACTTCCACAAGAAGTAAGTTATCAGGTGTTACTTTTTCTTAATTGCCTTCTTGAAAGACCTTCTTGGCACTATGATCGTAAACAGGAATGTGGAAGTTAAAATTGCATATGAAAGCAATTTGAAGTCGATCGCTGGAATCAGTAGAGCTCCTAATCACAAGTTGGTCTTAGAAAGTTTTTAATAGCAATGTCACCATGAGTTATTTGTATCCTGCCATGCTCCCATCTGTGTAATTTATAAAATGCAGTTTTTTAATGCACAGTACAGTCAGACGAATGACTTTTAAACCTAATGCGTTTTCAGTAAAGAGAACAGACTTCTGATAGTGGAGTGTTTATTTGCCAAAGCAATAAAGGAGGTTGAGCTTTTAAAGCTCCGCCCTCTTCCCCCAGAGCTCCAGCTCATTTGCATTAAAGCTGGAAGACAGAAAACGGCACGTTTTGGCTCATACCCTAAAAGTGGCAATTTTAACAGGTTATAAAAAAAAAGATCTGTAAGGTATTTTGAGTGAAAACCTAACATGCACAGTCTTGGAACATCAGAGACTTTTTTTTACAACATGTGAAAAGGGGCATAATAGGTCTCCTTTTAAGTCTCTATTAATGAGCTGACAAGTTAAATCAGGCATGTTAGATGAGTGAGACAGTGCTGGGCTGCTTCAGGACAGTTCTGAAGTGTCTGAAGCGTCTCCCGTTTGATGTGGTTCTGCAACTAAAAGCACTTCTTGTCAAGAGAAAAAGTGACAGGAGCAGCAGTTGTGAGTGGGATGGCCCTGCCCCTGTGTTAATTGCGTTAAATGATCGCATACGTTAACAAGCTAGTTTTGACACCACTATTTTTAATATAACTCAAAGCCAAAAAAAGTTGCATATTCCTGGGATGCTTAATAAAAAAAAAAAATAAAATAAAATAAAAAAAAAAAAAAAATATATATATATATATATATATATATATATTTTATATATATATTTTTTGTTCAGGTAAACTAACCCTTTAATTAGGTTTTTTTATTACTTCATTGTGTCAAAAATAAAGTAGCTTACTTCCGGTTGCAAAATAAGGTGGATAGGCTTATGTAATTAGACTATAATTAGCTGGAGTGATCCTTTAAAAGCATTCACCGTGTGTGTTCCACGGATAAACAGCATACAGGTTTGCAATGATATTAGTGTGAGTAAAGACAGAATGTTTCATTCTTAGGTGATTATTATGTTAACACCTACTGTAATATCAATGGGTCTTACACACTGTCATTTAATGCAAAAAAACACAGTAAATTGTTATCCATAGGGAAAAATCACCAGTCTGTCTCAGCATGAAGTCTTTTATTAAACAATAAATTTAAAGTCCTAATGAACCTGTATTTTACAGCTCTGAGTGCCTCTGTCCAACCAAGGTACCTTTTGGTACTGTTTATGTTAGCAATTATCTCGGCCTGGAAGCCACACTTTGTAAGTTGCCAGGGTCTGCCCTCCTGATAGCACTTACTCAGAGCAGAATTACAAAGCACATTAAAATGCATTAGGTTTAATCAGGTTTCACTGCATAGGCAAAATTTGGTTACTGATGGTGTTGTTTTTTAATGATAGCAACTGAATTTTTAAGAAATACCCAACCGCAATGAAATGCTATCATTATTCACCTTTAACAGGTTTTACCTGCTTCCAACTCTGCTATATTTCTAATGATAGCAAAGCAAGAACTTGAGTTTATTTGACCATTCGCTAAGACCCGCCCTCCATAGTTTCTGTTGCCATGACCGACAAACAATGCAGATCTCACACTGCACGCATGTTCTCACGCAGTGAAAAATACATCGCAGTGCAAAGAGAAAACTGCGAAGACAGATCAGGTTACTTCTGATATTAAACAAGATCTCAGGACTCTCATCTTTTAAATTGTGTCATTATTGAATAAACTCAAGCTATAAATATTGTTTTGTGACTCACAGGATTCACAGGATTTTGTCCTCAGAATGATAAGTCCACGCATTTTAAAAGTTTATTTTATCATTTAGCACTTTGTCTTTAACTTCAGCCCTGAAATACATACATACGGTGTCGGACATGACAGTTTTTCTGGTATGCAAAACAAGTACCTCCTTAGCAAGCAATTCCTTAGCTTATTACCATTACTGAGACAGCCAGGAACAGCACAGCTTAGCCCTCTGTACATTTACTTAGACTGAATTTAAACTTTTTCACTATATCTTTTTTACCTTGTTTTAGCGTGGCTTTCTATGGAGACTGGCTGGAGATGTCGGGTAAGATGGCAGCAGGATAGCAGCAGTGGCGCATAATATACACGTTCTAAATTGGTCAGATTGCCTGTCAATCAAGCTCTTTGCAAACGATCAGTTGGATGGCATTAGCCTTTTTCACAAAAATTGGAAAATATATCAGTGCAGGGTAAAGTAAGTTATTTTACAGGTCTGCACCTATTATATCAGTACGCTCTTTACTCAAATAATGCTTCTTATCTTTTTTGATCTTATTGTTATATAATCTATAAATAAATTTAATTTTACTTGTTTGTAAAGTCAAACCGCTGACAACAAAGGAGCCCTGATTAGAATAGGTATTAAGCCATGAATCCGAGTCATCTCTTGTTTAATATGTATTTTAGGGCATATTATACAATGCAATTCACACGCAATTTCATTTATTTTGAAATGTTTGTGCTTTGTAAAGAAAAGTACCGGCATTTCAGGCCTTTTCATAGAATTTTACTCCGCAAGTATCAACCCGGAAGACAGAAACACGCAAGTGTGAAAAGGGCTATGTTGATGTTTTTTAGATGGCGGCACACAGTAAATTACATTGATGACTGTTTCCTGTCCATCTCCTGTTGAGCGGATCATACGACTTCCCATTTGGAACTGTCATAAAACTCAGTTTTATAGTGAAGTGTCTCTGAATAATTCATTTGTCAACAATATATGCATGGAAATGCACATGGACCCTCATAACTTATTTAAATGGTAGCATCCATCACCCACACAGAGGGGGAAAAATGGTCTACAATGTCAATAATAATAATGCTAATAATAACAATAATAAATTATATATATATATATATATATATATGTGTGTGTGTGTGTTAAGAGAGAATAATATGTTGGTTTGGTTACTTTGGTTATTTTCACTGTTAGTTTGAAATAAAACGTTTCAGTTTCAAAGATGCAGCTAAGTAACATCAGCTTAGCTTTCGAGCCAATTATGAATCATGCTGAAATTCACGCGAATTGTACCCAAGACCATGTTTTCACTTTCATATTAAACAAAGGCACTGAACTTTCAGTACAGTGTGCGGGTGCCCTTTAATCCACCTGTCGATGATTTCAGCAATGCTATAGACAACAATAAAGCCTCCTTCATAACTATGACTTCTCCCTCAAGGCACATTTTTCTTTCCTTCATTCCTCACCCTCCATGATTACGCTCCTCTCACACATGCCTGATTTACAGCAGCACTCCCTCCTGTCAGCCTGCTGCTGCAGCTACACCCAAATCACAGAGTCTGATTTACTACAGCGCCTGCAAGGAAACTGCAAGAACAAAATGCTTTTTAGAAGCACAGAAATAGCAGGTCCAGACAAAGATTGCATTTGCAAAAACATTCCGTTTCCGCTAACAACTTTGTAAATTGGATTTATGGGCAAAGTGTTAGCTGTTGCTTTTAATGAAATGTCTAGTGCTGCTTTCAAGAAAAGTGCATGTTGGAAGCTTGTGCACATTCGTTTGGTGTTCGTTATTACGAAATGTCACACATTTAAGTTGGAAACCACACAGATCCTAAATGAAACAAGAAAACTATTGTGAAGGCTAAACCCAAATAACTACTTCTAAAATCGAAAATATGAAAAAACGAATTTCTGTGACATGTTTATATATGGTATCTCCACTGTAAGTTTTTGTTACTGTACATAAAGCAGCTTGCTTTGCTCATTGATCTCCTTATAAGGTTTATGGATAGGTTAAATTATTTCACCTGTATTATAGATCACTGTGTTAAATCGACCCCTAATTTTTCAACTCGAGATTTTTGGGTTTTATCTGTAAATACAACTTGACTTGGTCATTCATATGCTACGTACTCGTAATTACAATATTTACAACTCCACTTAAAGGGCAAAGCTCACTGTCTACTTCTACGGAGATATACGAGTGTTCAGTCTAAAGGGACATTCACAATGACAAAAACGTTTGAGTGATGAGTTTCTTTATGTACTGTATTAATGCACCTGAAAACTAGTCTCAGACAGACTTTTAGGGCTCCAACCTTTTAAACGTTTAATGTTTGCAAAGATTTGAAAAATAAACATATCCATATACAGAATAAAAAAAGAAAAACACTATGCTATATAAAACCATATATGCTGCCCAAAGTCATTGGCGATGTTTCTACAAAATATTATTACGTTACTTTTTTGCATGTTTTGTGACACTTTCAGTCAAGTCAAGTGAGTGGCACTAAAAACGTGTTAGTTCTGTCTGACGAAAACATGATTGTGAATTTGGCAATGTATTAGGCTGGTTGAGAGGTGCTAAAAGGTTAATGTACCACCCTACATTAAACTTTACCTTAAAGCTAATTGATGGTGTCAATGTGAGATGCATGATCGCACTTCATATTAGGTCTACTTATTGTGTTCATATTGTATTGAAAATCACTTCTGCTCCTACTGAGGTGGGATACGGGTAAGGTTAGGTGCAGGTTTGGTTGTATGGGTAGGTTTAAAGGTGCTGCATGTAGGATTTTGACTCTACTACTTTTCAGATATTTAAGAAACATGCTAATGTTTTTGTTTATCTGAAAAACAATGCTACAGTCAATTATTCTTTGAAAATGTGCTTTCCGTGTACAGGACTTTGTTTTGGTTTGTGAAAGCCTGCCAGTTTACCCAATCTTGTTTCGGAACACCGGGTTGCCAGTTAGTGAAAAACACAGCATATTTAATTTCAGTCATGTGTCAACGGTGTAATTTTCAGGCATTTTTAAAAATAAAAGTACAATGTAAAAACATGTAGGTGCATTGTACCAAATGATTATTTTGAATGCAAGTACAAAGT
Organism: Puntigrus tetrazona; assembly: GCF_018831695.1. NCBI lineage: Eukaryota > Metazoa > Chordata > Actinopteri > Cypriniformes > Cyprinidae > Puntigrus > Puntigrus tetrazona. Next base: position 11,868,358 of record NC_056716.1, read on the forward strand.
TAAAACCACCTAATATAAAGTGGAGCCAAATGCATTTATATGATATTTTACCACGCTTCTTAAAAAAACTTTTAACTCTTTTATAATGACTTGTGTTTCACCAACATGGTCTCACTTCACTTCAGATTGGTCATATACCTCTGGCATCAACATGTTGACACAAGATACTGGGAATTTTATTGTCATGATTAAGTTATGGAGAAATGATATTGCCATCATTGCAAATGTGTTGGGGTTTGTTTTTCAATGTAAACAGTCACAACAGTTTCATTTATATTACATTATTCACACATAACCCAACCCCTGCCTCTAAATCTACCATTTGTCAATAAACCACAAGATATAACAGGCAGATACAACTACTGTCATCATATATTCAAAACGTCCAATTAATATTCCAAGTCTTCTGTGGAAAAAGGATTCATTTGTGAGGGGAATTGATAGATGCGATCTGTCGCGTCTCCATCCTGAGCTGAAGTCTCTGTGCGCAAAAATGCCGGCAGATGAAGTATTACATCAGCCTGGGTTGTGAAGTGCTATTGGCTCTTGTGTGTCTTGTGACCATTCGCCTCATGCTGTTGTGAAATGCGATTGGCTCTTGTACGTCTCGTTACCTATTGCGTCATTCTACCGGACCGTAATATCATATTGAATGTGAGCACATCAACGGAGCTGGATCATTTTTAGAGATTAAAACCTTGCGTTTTACTCTCTTCTTCACATAAAGACATTGCATGGCTTCAGAAGGACTTGGAATGCAACACGACTTGTCAGATTTTATACTGCTCATGGTCTGTTTTTGCACTCATATTTGCCTGTGTGTGTTTTATATTTTTCAGAAGCGGGTAGGTTTAGGTTTCTGTTGACTATAAGTAACTTTGCACCTACATGAATTAGTAGACTAATATCTGTTAAGTCTGTATTGTGATGTTCTCCCAAAAGACATTCCACTGACTGTAAGTAACTATGCCAGAACATGTCAACATATTCCAACCCTAACCCTACCGGTCTACTAATATTTTACAAACACTATAGTTAGATTTAGGAGATGTATATGCAACATTACTTATAGTCAATAAGTGAAGTATTTGAATAAGTGAAGGATTTGAATTTGAATTTGAATTTGATTTGAAGTAATATCAAAATTAAGTGAAACAAATCTGAACCTCAAGAATGTAATTTTTTACTTGTAATAGTGTGAGCAGAGCCACATATTGTTGTTACATTTAAATATAATAATACGTTCTGGCAGACCAAGGAAATCTGAAAGCTGATTCAAAACTCAATGCAATTAATTAAACGATTATTTAAAAATAACATTGAGCTACAAAAATGTTTGGCACACTACATATATTTTGAATTAGCTTTGCATTAGTTATTTTGAAGATGTTCTTTATTGTTAAAATTATTTATTAGCATGGCTGACTTGAGCTATGCCTGCTAAATAGTTACTGGGTTACTTCCTGGCACATGGGCATGCGATTTGCATTTTATAATTACTTTAGTTTTGTCTTGTCATTCTGTTTGAAATTATTAAATACACAATCTTTCAGTTTGTGAACTGAAATGCCAGCAAGTCTTTTACAATTAGCAAGGCTGTGGAATAGACAAACAAAATCATATGACAGCAAATATGACTAAACCCAAATGAACAGTAGTACAGTATTTCTTTTTTTCAACTTGGATGCACATTTGAACATATCCACAAGGCAATTGCTTATTCTAACGTCTTTATACACATAAACATATTTAATATTGAAAATTTTTTTGGCCTGTGATTGATTGGCTGGTTAATTTAATTCATGTTTATTTGTATATCACTTTTTACATATTGTGCATACATATTATAAAGCAGCTACATATTATATATGTATATAATAGTTTGCTTCTTCATCAGAACAGATTTGAAGAAATGCAGTGAATGGGTGCTGTCTGAATCCAAAAAGCTGATAGCTGCTGCATTCATCTTTGAGACATTAAGGCAATCGATGACCTTACATGTACAAAACAAACATTGGAGTTATTAATCAGTTTTAAGATATAGTTCACCCCCCCCAAAAAAAAGGTTATGCTACCGCATGTATCTGCTAGAACACCACTCTTGAACATGTGTACGAAAACTACTGGAAGATTACAGTTTCTAAGGTTTTAAACATAAATATGTATCTTAAACAAACTGATCACTTTGCTTCAGAAGGGCTTTGTTAAACCACTGGAGCCATGTAAAATACTTTTATATTTATATTTATTTATTTGATGGATGCATTTTTTGGGCTTAAGAATGTCAACCATTCACTAAAGCTTGGGACAGCCAGTGCATTTTAACACATAACTCATTAACTCATTTTAACACATCAATTAGAAAATTAGCATTAACTAAGAATAATAAATGCTGTAGTGTTCATTCTTAGTTCATGTTAACTCATGTTAAGTAATGTTAACCAATTAACATTACTGTAAAGTGCTACGGTAAAATGCATTAATCCAACTGAAATATACTGTAATATCCAGTTACAGAGCAGTTTCATCGAAAAAAGTGCGGCTGACATTTTCTTTGTTATTTTTTGCCACTGATCAATTACTTATTAGTTTCATATCTTTTGCTCAGACTCGTATCAGTGCAAATGACATTTTATTTTACGGAATGGAAACGCAATATTCACATAAAAGGCCTAATAGGCTTGTGCGGTTCCTTTCATGATCAGCTTATTGATGTCTCTGCTTCAACCCTTCCCCTTTTAAGTATCTGTGCCAAATGAAATCAAACAAACCAGCGTTTCCTGTATTAAGCCCTGTACCAATTATGAGACTTGATCAATAACACCCTCCCTCTAGATACCACTCAGACACAGGGCCGGAAAACCTTCTGTGGCCACTCTTGGAGGAGTGCTCTCCATAGCAAAACCCTAATGAGATACATCGCTATGACATCTAAATCAATATCCATGTTAAATATAAATATGTACATAGTTTGGTAGCTCATGCTCGGAGGAGTCCGGTGGAAACTGCAAATAAATCAATGACTCTACCCGTAATGTAATGTAACACCCCTCATTCCCCCCGTTTGTTCTGGGATCTAAGAGTAATGCAGCACAAATGTAATTTCTTTGCAAGCAAATTCATATCTGATATCAAATTATAGTTTAGATGTGATAAGGGAAATACATTTGTATCTACATATGGAAATAAAGATCTGATATAGATCTGTCATTTCCATTTAGAGGTCAGTACAGGCACTTTAATGTTTTAGTTTTTTTTTCATTACTTACCTTCTCCAAAGTCTCAGAAACTTTTTTAACTACTCAGAAAAGCCAGTCTATGTATATTCTGTGTTGGCTTGGGTTTTTAAACAATTTCTGTGAAAACTCTAGTCAGATAATGCTGCTTTCCCAGGTAAATGTTAGGCAAGCAACCCGAACTCACAGCATATGCAGAGGAAGAGTTTGTGGACAGACCTGCTGAGATGGAGATGTGCTTCATGCTTGTAAATGATAACAGTGCAACAAGAAATTGCGTCAGACTTTATACGCGTTCCCAAATGAACCCAAACAAACAGCACATGCAGTAAAAGACAGTAATGCAAGCACTATCAAATGTTTTACCACAAAATCAACTTTTTACTGACATGGCAAAATCCCTTTTCACCTCAAGTAGCAATATCGCAAAATCCCTAGTAGTGTTGTTTTAAATGTCGTACTGCAATTATGGCTCATGAAAGTCAAGTACTGTAAGTGTGTCTCCTGCTCCCTGCTTTGCTTGTGGATTGCCTTCTTTTAATAAATGTGGTCATCCCTAATATATTTCCTTTTTCTTCCTTCTCATGAGCCTTGGAAGAAGGCAGTAAACAGCAGGGCAATGGGATGGATTTATCAGGCTTGAGTGAACTCATGCTGGCACGGGTCCCACATACTTTAGCCTCCCCGCAGAGCCTATTATTTCACACATCAGGATCAGTACCCCTCATCTGCAGGAAGTGGCTTGATCTTCTTTCGGCTTATCAGAGGAGAAATTAGTTACTAATGACTCCATATGGTTGACAACTTTGGATGCAAAAGAGTGGACGTGTTCCAAAGAGCATCCTGGTACCTGTAGTCCCAAAAATTCAGCATGGGCCAATATGGGCAGCAAGCTGAGTGGTACCTGCAAACTGGACACTGTCAATGATTCAACAACCAGAGGCAGGCTTTGTTCTTCATTCCAGAAGTTTACAACAAACTCACCAGGACATGGCATGCCCCCTACTTGGCGTGCATTCATGTATCTGTTTCTGCCACTCTCACCTCCATTGACAGCACTGTAGACAAGAATTATGGCAAGTCCTCCCTCTGGAAGGGACGGTTGCTGTGCATCTCTGTCCTTCATTGGGCCTTGGAATCCATTCAAGCCCCACAGGACCACCTCCATTCTCAGTCCTAAGGGCCCTGCAAGGGTACCTTTGAGCTGCTCCAGTACGCACTATGTCTGCCTTTGGCATCGGTCAAACAATCAAACATCTTACAAGTGCTGTCAGTCAGTACATACCTTGAATTTGGGCCTAGCAAATAAAATTTGGGTTGTCCCCAAACAATGTGCTTAAAGTGCTCTCTACTCCATTTACAGTACAAGCCATCTTCCTTCTAGCTCTTCCTAATCCAGATGATAAGAAGGGTCCATATTTGCTCTGCCCAGTTCGGGCTCTCAGAGTTTATGTTGTATGCTCTAGCCACGTCTGGCATGCAGAGCAGCTCTTTGTATGGTTCAGAGGCCAATCTAAAAGGCCAGTTATGAAGCAGAGCTTGTTCTGCTGGATAGTTGATGCCATAACCCTAGCTTATGTCTTAATAGACTTGCAGTGTCATATTGGAGCGAGGACCCACTCCACAAGAGGAATGTCGCCCTCTTGGGCCTGGTCTATCAGAGTTCCCTTTTGTCCACCTAATTTAAAGAAAAAAACAGTCTTATGATGTGGACCCCAGCCTTATGGCTTGTGTCTTATAATTGGCTCATACTTTTTAGGAGCTCATGGCTGCTTCAGAGAGTGCTTTCATTCTGCACTTGCTTACAGCATGATACTACTAGACGCATTACACATAAGAGTTTCACAAAACATTCCCACAGATCTCAGAACTTAGTTAGACACTCGTCCCCTGAGATAAGGAGACGATTGTCGATGACTGTCGCTTTCAGTTTAAATGTTAATGTTAAGTCCCACTTCACATTAGGTGACCTTAACCACAATGTACTTACATTTGAATTGTACAATAGGTTCACAAGACACATGGCATATAATGCCTTATTCTTAATGAACCTTAAGCCAACTCTTTTGGGCAGAAGAAGGGGAAGCAGGAAGAACAGCGGTAAAGAGGGTGTCGTAAAGCAACAGAGAGATAACAAAAAACAGAGGTGTTGTTTACTCTCTTTTTAAAGAAGTCCTTTTGTTCCTTTGGATATCCCTTCTCAGATTAGTCTTATTGCATTACAGGTTTTTGATTTCGCTCCTTACAGTTTCCTGTGAATTAATAACAGAAAATATCACTGTCTTTCTAAAAAGGAGATGTAATCAGAGTCGCTTTGTCTACATACCTTTGAGCAATAAAATAGCATTATCAGTTGGTTGCCAGGGAACCAGTGGTCTGTTCTGGATTTCTGAGGTGTTAAGATGCCCACAGACCCTCATAGTTACACTTTTAGTGGCCCTTGGTTGGGAGAAAGGGGCATTAAAGATCATTTGTCAAATATAACAAATAACCGTGTGTCTGATTGGTTTAAATGCCACAATATCATGTCACTGTGAAGGTCAGTTAACCTTGCAGAAGTCTTTGAAAATATAAAAATTATTTTTGTGTAACTGTAACAAATTCTATAAGTATGAAGTTATTCAGTTTCAGACTGAAATAGCTAAAATCATAATATCAGTCTGACTACATGGTTATCTCTGTTATTGTTATAGCCATATTTAGATCATACAGATAGCCCACTGTCCATCACATCCAGCATGACTTGAGGTGAGTCCAGGATCAATACTGCAGGCGATGAGGATAAGGAGCCCTTAACAGCCTTAATATGATTGAATCCATACTGCAGCACGTTTCCATACAGTACCAATACTGGATTTAGCTGTTCTTGCTTTGCAAACTGATTGTTGTATTGATTGTGAATATCTAAATGTCCCATCTGTGTTGATCCTCTGCCTCTGGAGAGGGATATTAATGAGACACTCCAGATATCTCATGCATCATCAAAATCCAGACTGCCACTGACTGGAGCAAGTAAAGGTAGATATTTTGCACATTATACTGTAATACTGCAATCGTGGATTTTAATACATGCGTATAATAACTTGGCATAGTTATCACAAAACATACGATCCCATACGGGCAGGTTTACAGCATATTAAATAAGTAATGTACAGTAGAATAGTGTGGAAAAACTGAATTCAAATAATGGCACAATAATGGCACAGTCTCTGTGTATTTAAAAAGTGTGTCTTCTTTATTTCTTTCTTTTTGTTGGTGTGTGACTCAAATTATTTTAAAGAAAGAAATTACTACTCAGTGATATTAAACTAAAATATTTTGGCTTTATCCTTTAGGTTACACATATCTACACTTATAATAACAATTTATTATATAATTACATGCAATATTATATATATAATTACATGCAAGTAGACACACCCTAATCCTTACCCCAACCATATACTGTACATTGGTTTGGTCTTTATTTAATTATTAATGTTAATAGAAAAAGTTAATTCTTGCATTTCTTAGATACTCAGAAAACCATCCAGGTACTGGTATTCTCCCACTCGCTCTACTGTGGTATTTATAAGTCGACTTTGGATTGGCTACAACTAGTCCAGAATGCTGCTGCTAGACTCCTAATCTGAACACAAAAATATGAATATATTACTCCCATTCTACCTGTAAAATATAGTAGTTTAAAATCATTGTCATGTTATTTAAGTCTGATAATAACCAGGCTCCTTCCTTTTTTTCTTTAAAGCTGGTAATTTTAACACCTAAGTTGGCAAAGAATGTGAATCTTCACTCAATTTGGAAACTGATTGGAGTTTATGCACCTCAGTTTTTAAGTGAACGGTGTGAACTTTTTTTTCCTCTAAAAAATGTATTTCACATCATACAAAAGCATATGGATTGGCCATCTTTTAAAATAACTACATTTACTGTATTGATTCTAAAGATTGCTTGTAATAAACACACTTTTGGTTTGCTTTACGCATTTCTAAGTAATTAATTAAAATATTAAAATATTTAAAGCTGATATACAGTCAAAATTGTTGGCACCCCTGAAATTTTTTTCAGGATTTCTCACACAAAAGTATTGCACGAACATGTTTTGTTATACACGTTTATTCCCTTTGTGTGTATTAAAACAAAAAAAAGGGAAACAAGAAAGCTCATTTTACATAACGTCACACAAAACTTCAAAAATGGGCTGTACAAAATGATTGATACCCTTTCAAAATTGTAGATAAATAAGATGATGCTCCTTTAAACTCAAGTGGGGCAAGTAACAGGTGTGGGCAATATAAAAATCACACCTGAAAGCAGATAAAAAAAGAGAAGTTGACTTAGTCTTTGCATTGTGTGTCTGTGTGTGCCACACTAAGCATGGACAAACAGAAAGAGGAGAAGAGAACTGTCTGAGGACTTGAGAAACAAAACTGTGGAAAAACATCAACAATCTCAAGGTTACAAGTCCATCTCCAGATATCTAGATTTGCCTTTGTCCTAAGTTTGCAACCCATGGCACTATAGCTCTCTGGGCATGAACGAAAGAGAAAAAATTATGAAAGGTTGCGACGCAGGATAGTCCAGATGGTGGATAAGCAGCCCCAAACAAGTTCTAAAGAAATTTAAGATGTCCTGCAGGCTCAGGGTGCATCAGTTTCCAGTATCCATTGACATTTAAATGAAATCATACGCTATGGTAAGAGACCCAGGAGGACCCCACTGCTGACACAGAGACATAAAGCAAGACTACAGTTTGCCAAAATGTTCTTGAGTAAGCCAAAATCCTTCTGGTAAAATGTAAAAGCTCTATCTTGGTCTAATCTGTCCACAAGATGTTTTATCTTGTGGACAGATGAGACCAAGATAGAGCTTTTTGGTAAAGCACATCATTTTACTGTTTACTGAAAACAGAATGAGGCCTACAAAGAAAAGAACACAGAACCTACAGTCAAATATATTGAAGGTTCAAAGATGTTTTGGGGTTGTTTTGATGCCTCTGGCACTGGGTGCCTTGACTGTGTGAAAGGCATTGTGAAATCTGAGGATTACCAAAGGATTTTTTGGTTGCAATGTAGGGCCCAGTGTCAGAAAGTTGGGTTTGTGTCCGAGATCTTGGGTCTTCCAGCAGGACAATGACCCCAGACATAGTTCAAAAAGGATCCAGAAATGGATAGCAACAAAGTGCTGGAGAGTTCTGAAGTGGCCAGCAATGAGCCCAGATCTAAATCCCATTGAACACCTGTGGAGAGATCTTAAAATTGCTGTTGGGAAAAGGCGCCCTTCCAATATGAGAGACCTGGAGCAGTTTGCAAAGGAAGAGTGGTCCAAAATTCTGGGTGAGAGGTGTAAGAAGCTTACTGATGGTTATAGAAAGCGACTGATTTCAGTTTTTTGGGGGGGTTTTTTTCCAAAGAGTGTGAAACCAAATATTAAGTTAAGGGTGCCAATATTTTTGTCCAGCCCATTTTTTTTTTGTGTGACCTTTTTTTTTTTGTTTTGTTCCAATAAACACAAAGGGAATAAACATGTGTATAGCAAAACATGCATTAATGCAATACTTTTCTGTAAGGAATATTTGAATTTCTGGAAAATTTTCAGTGGTGCCAACAATTTTGGCCATGACTTTAGTTTGCTGAATCTGCCATGTGCTCAGAATGCATTGCGGGATTGGTCTTATATACATGTGTTCTCACAAAGTTTAGTTAAACTTAGCCAAATGAACTATTTTAGAAGGCTGCATAATTTGAGACCGCCTTCACATCATGAACGATGCTTTAAAAAAAATTGCAAGGCAGCTTAAAGGGTTTTGAGTCACAGCCAATTTTGAAGTGCTAGGCCTCCTTGATTCAGCCTAGATGTATGATTTCCAAGGATAAGTGAAAATTAGAAATGAAATTGCCCACTTAACACTGTATTCATGAAATCATACACTATTTTGTTGTGTATGAATGATATTATTGAGATGTGCTGTGAGATTTGTGGAGTAGGTTTGATTTTTATATCTACATTTAGGCATACGATAACAATACCTTAAATTCGCACATAGCATGGAGGTATTTGACTACACCAGAGCTACAGCGTAGGGTGACCTGGCATGATGCATGGCTGTTATTTAACGTATGCTCCTCATTAGGAAAACATTGTTTAATATTTTTGGAGTAGGATTTTAGGGGAACTCAGTTAGTCTTTACATTGAAAAAGCTGCATAAAGAATCTTTAAATAAATCTCCTTTAGCTTTTCTTCTATTTAGCCTTAGGGTAAAGTATTACCGTTTTGCTTTTTGTTTGACAAAAGAAAAAAATACTACTTTTTTGCACCTGCAATTTGAATGCAAACCATTAAAAATAGTTCTTTCACGAAAACATTGATAAAACCAGTACAGTTAACTGAAAACCAATGCTAGTTTCCTGTGTTATAACTGCAGTTATTGTCCTCATTGTGAAACCAATGAACATGTCATTCTTGCAGTAGATTATAAGGAAGTACATGTTGTTGGAAAGAGTGAATACAGTCTCTTCCAGCTGTGGTTCAGACTATTTTAAATTAAACTAACCTCTGGTTTCGCTCTCTTGCCTTTAACTGTTGGTACACACTGTTTTTTTTTTGTTTTTTTTTCACCTCCCTGTGGCCAAATCAGAACGAAAGAAATTGCATCTTGGAAGCACAGAACAGTATGGACCAAGTTCAAGCAGTTTTTCACAAAACTGCAGCCATGTTTTAAGTCTTTGCAGTTAAATGTAGCTTGAAATTGACAAGTACTTTTTTCAGCGGGAACAAGCGTACTTCTACGTGCAACAGTAAAAAGAACCATTCCAGCACGTTTTGTTGCTTTAACCTGAAATTTTATATGCACTTTAACTTGGAATGAAGTTTCAGTTCAAACATGTGAACTAAAGATGATGCAACTGCAGATTCTCACATAAAATCTAAATTGTGGCTTTTTGTAAATTTTATGTTAACAGTGACAAATTTCATATTTATAATTTTTTAAAATAATTTTGTACTTTTTTTTTTATTTTTATTTTTTTTTGGTGACATCCGTCTGCAATACAGGTTCAAATTTATTTAATTTCATTTCATTTTTGTCAGTCAAATTCTCTAGAATCTAAAGCACCCTGCCTCTATATGCTGCCAAAATAAATTGGAAATAACTAAGATTGCCACTAAATGCCACTTACTTGCAACATTATAGTATAGAGGACAGTACACTATTCCCACAGCGTTAATAATTCTAACATTTCAAGAAAAATTAAGTCTGGACTACAACTGTGGCTCTTTTGTGCAGTTCTGTGACATAAACCAAAGTGTCTTCGATATTACTTAAACCCAAAAATGAAAATTCTGTCATCATTTACTCGTGTCATTCCGAATATGCGTGACTTTCTTGCTTTTGTCAAACACTAAAGATGATATTTTGAGGAATGTCTGTAAACAATTTTGGTGCCCGTTGGAAAAACAAAAACACAAACAAACATTTCTCATCATTTATTCTTTTGCATTTTACAAAAGAGAGAAAGTCATGCAGGTTTGGAGTGACGGGAAGGTGAGCAAATTATGACAGTATTCATCATTTTGAAAAAAGAAGTTGTTTTAGAGAAAAAAGAAAAAAAAACTGTGAAAAATGTCTTTTATAATGGCCACAGAATACCGTCCACTCTATTTTAACTAAGCCAATTCACTTTGCCGCTGGTGCATAATCCATCAATTTGCACATTTGCCCATCTTATATCCACAAAAGAAAGACTTTCCCTGTTGTATGTATGTTCTGCAAGCTAAATCTGATGAAGCTTCCATCTATTATTGAGGGCTGAGGTGTCAGTTTCCTCCCATTTTGTACATAATCTCACAGGTTATTACTTTGCTGTGGGACTTTCAGATGAAGCATTATTTGTGCAGTAAGGCCGCTGGAGAGGTGTGGTACTCCACATGGACAGCAAGTCAATAGCAAGCCATTAGCACTCGGAGGGAAGCTACTGTATGAGGACATTATAGTGATGGCATTTCACATATAATCCTTTCCTGTCACTTCCTGATTATTTGTAGGCAGCCGTCTACCTCTAAAAGCAAAGGTCATGTACGGGGAGTTGTAAAAAAGCTTTTATTCCTTTCACTTAGGAAAATTTGACTTATATACTTCTCATATATATATATATATATATATATATATAATAGGACTTTTGTTTGTTTTCATTCCTCATGTGCCTTGTATGACCTAGTTTCTGTCTCTCGTTGATTGTATCATTATGTTCAGATGTGTCTCGTTATTATCCTCATTAGTTATCCTTTTATAGTTATATTTTATTCAGTGTTTGTCGTCCGGTCTCGTTTGTCAATGTTAACTTCGTCTATTTAAGTAAGAGTGTGTGTGTGTCTGTATGGAATACTAAACTCTTCACATGTGTGCCTTTATTCCCACACTGCACTGTGACAGAAGACCAGACCATACTGAAAGTAATGTTTTCTAGTTTTGTTTGATCAGCCTAACGCGACCGATGAGCCATGACCAGGTGCGGGACCAGCCACCTCCTCAAGACTCCACTCCTCCATCTCATCCCTCTGTCTGTGACAGGCTCCTCCTTCGCTCAGGCTCCACCTCAATCTTAGGTCTTCACAATGGCCTTCCAGATCCCAGTCTCCTCATTGGAGAAATGTCACAACTATGGATTTTATTGTCATTCCTCGTGTGCCATGACCTAGTTTCTGTTTCTCATTGATTGCATCATTATCCTCAAGTGTGTCTCATCATTATCCGTATTAGTTACCTTTTATAAGCTGTATTCTGATCAGAGTTTGTCATTGGCTCTCATCTGTACTACCTCAATGTTAAATGTTGCATAGACAAAGTTAGGTAAGTGTGTGTGCTACCCTCCTTGTTGGATTACATCTGTGTGTATTATTAAATAATTTTCTTGCCTTCTATCCTTCACCACGCAGTGACTATATGCAAACATGTTTACCATTAATAAAATCTATGGAATTCCTCTTTATGAATTATACAAAATAATGTTTCGTACTATATGGTCTCCTTACTATTTGTACATAAAGCGTGCCTCTAGTATACACACTGTATATTTTAATATTCAGATAGATCTTCAATAATGTGTTTGCTCAAACTTCTGAACAACTATAAAGATGCACAAGATGAAGAAGGCATTATTATGCATTACGGGCTGACACTTTAGTCAGTTAAAAAGTTAAAATGTCCTCAAGGATTTGTGTTATAAACATGCACTTTTCACTACACAAAATGTTATGAACTTTTCACTGCACAAAATATTATGTTGAACCTTTAAACATAGTTTTAGTGCTATATACGATACGCACTAAAATGTATGTATTGCGCTATAACTTTGTGGTTTATCAATGCCAGTGAGATTGAAATGAGATACCACTGCATTGAAATTAGATTTTTTTGTCTTTCATCTATTATAATGAAAAAAGAACCTGTCATTTTGGCACCACAAGTGACTTTCCACAGATTCGCTGTTATGTCGATTAAACATACATGACCGCTGACAATTGCAACATCAAACCAATAAAACAACAATAGTTTATTTTGTGCATATTTGAAGCAGAGACCAAACTCCGGCTAAACGCAAGAGACTATCATGACAGCATGCAAATTACATTTCAAAATGTTGTTTCTTTTTCATCTGACAGGCAAGAAACCTGAGTCAGAAACAGGCAATAATTCATCCATCCCAAAGGACTGGAATTGCAATTGGTCGTGCATCGGAAATATTGAGGTAATCCATAAGAATATAATTTATAGAGATAAGGCATGCACATGAAAGGCTGTTGGGACCACGGAGGAGACAAAAGCAAATGATATGCCTTCGAAGATATGTTATTTTTACACTGACAGCACAGTAATGTACTTGGATTAACCAAGCTAGTGAAAAATTATTATATAAAGATTATACTTTAATAAAACAGCATATCTTTAGGGGCTTGTTTGCACTTCACTGCTAGTGTTTTACATTTGTATAACTGAAAAAAAATAGGCCTGTTGTGTGGGCGATATATGTATTTATTTGTCATGTATATGCATACCGATCATTTAAGATATGCACACGGTTACTGCAAAAAAAGAAGGGAAAAAAAAGCCCAAGGAGATTTGGAGCAATTCTATCTGGCCATTAGAGTATAGCTCAAGGCTGTGCTTTGATTCAAGAGCTGAGGTTTCAGACATTCAAGGTCTTTATATTGTGGATGAGATGTGAATTGCAGCACATTTGAAAGAACATTTTACATGAATTCTCTGCTGTTTTGCAGCGTAACAGAAACGCATGTGACATACAGTGCCAGATTGAATTTGTTTTACATATAAGCATTGCGCTGTATTTGTCATAGAACTGACTTCTGCCACTTTGTGAACTGCTCAAAGCAATGCTGACAGTGAGTTGTTCGTTTGAATAGAATGTCTTTCCTTTGTGAAAACGAAGAATGTTTAATTGAATGTGCACTTGTGTTTTTATTTCACAAAAAAAAAAAATTATGCAGTTATGCATTATGCGGTATACCTTACCAAATTCTGGTAAACATATTTGATTGTACAATGTAAACATATCTCAAAGATCTTAAAAGATGTGCATAAGTCCTACTTAAGTTACTCAAAAAGCAACTCAACTGCATTTAAAATTTAAAAAACAAGCAAGCATCTTAAAACATAAGATTTGAGTATATTATTTTAAAAAGTTATTTTAAAAAGTGTGTGTGTGTGTGTGTGTGTGTGTATATATATATATATATATATATATATATATATATATATATATATATATATATATATATATACATTTCTATAAATTTACTGTAGCTTATAAATTACAAGGTAGAAATTTGAACAAAGGTATCGCATACAGCTTATTCTAATTTCAAATAATAAATTAAATATTACCATAGTTACTAAATGATACCTCTGAGGTTTCTACTTTGAGCTACAAATGTAAACAATCAAACAAATAAATAAATTTGGATCCTGCGAAATATTAAAGAAACATAATAATGCTATCAAAAAATAAATACGCATAATTCTGTATGTTTGACATGGCTTTGTATTGACGTTTGAAACATTTATATGAACTGATTTGCGTTGGATTATCAGCTGTTTTTCTCTACAGAATCTACAAGAGAAGTTTCATCTGCATCGTGGCCGACTGTGCCTTATCTTTTACTTATAACACAGCATATCCAAATTCAAACATTAGCTGACTGACTGTCTAAAAAGCAGCTCGTGGTTTGAGGTGTTTACAGACTGTAAATCAGCAGCTGTGGAGCGTCCCACCAATCGATCAATCAGATCCACACAGCTGCAAGTTAGGAATCAATAGTAAAGACTACCACCTGCACAGAGCAGACGGAAGGATGTGTGAGTGTTAGTGTGTGCATGTGTGAGAGTGTGTGTATAAGCAGGAGGAAGATGAGAGAGAGAGAATTAGAACAATAAGAAAAGGTATATTAGAGACTAGTGATGTGTGTGACAGCCATATGTGTTTTAGAACCGATATTTCAAAAAGGAAGTGTTAATGTTTAAGTTCGTGAAGTGATAAAGTAAACAAATTATTCATTTTCCTCAGACTGACTGTGGTTACACTTGTGTAAAAGAAGTATGCTTAACTGTGTTGAATATGAATGTGTAGTCATTATTAAGACATGCTTTTTACGTATAAACCGCGTATTAATGCATTATAGCATAACCGTATTCTAAATCTCTTAATTTAAATTGATACCCAAACCGGAGTAATTAAGATTATAAACTAAATCATGTTCCCCTAATGTAAAAATTCACCAAAGTAAGAAAATATAATTGTTAAAATACGTGACTGTGCCACATTTTTATTATAGGTACTTATAGTAGCGTTTTTATTAAGCTGTCGCTAAAGATTAATTTTAAGCGACAGCGTAATAAACTTTAGTGTCTCTAATGATTAATGCTGTATCCCCTACACCAACGACAGGTGTCAAAAAGCCATAACATAACATTCTGCAAATAACTGTAGCCTTTGTTAATCAAAAATACACAAAATCACTTGTTTTATGTGAAAAGGAATATAAGTTTTACTCCCTCTAGTGTTCAATAAATGCCCCGAAGGGTGGATTCATTAAACAAAAGCTCTTGAAGGTGTCCAGGGGCTTATTTAAAGATAGAGAATGTATATGTGAATAAACGTACTTTGCACTTAGGAACTTGTACTTAGATTCGGAGTCAGAATCGCACCGCTCTCCTGTAAGAAAGGACCCACCATTGCTGTCACCTGAAGTTCCCATTATACTCCCCCCAAAACAATAATGCACCAGACAAGATGGCTACGTGCTCCACCACGATCTCCACAATAGACTGGAGACGTACATGCATAGACGTCTTCAACACCTCATCTACAGCATGCCTCTCTGCACTTCGGTTTGTGTTGCGAATGCCAGGTGAAATAAATAAATTACATTTATTTTAAATTACGTTTTTTTTCATTATTTATTGATACACATTTATTTAAGTAACAGTTTCTGAATGTTATTTAGATATACACAAATGTTATTAATGTATTGTTTTTAACGGAAGCTTGTATTTAGTTTGAAAAGATTAGTGTAAACATGCTCGCTCGCACTTACGTTTGATTAAAAACAAAAGTTTGCTTTGAAAGAACAACAATGACAACAGCAGTATTTGGTATAATATTTATTTGCTTGATATCTTTCCTTTTATTTTTTTCGTGGCTTTGGAAAACTTGTAACTTCAGTTTTAATATGTCGCTTTTTCATAACTCTAGGTCTTCTTTGAAGGAATTAAATGCTTTCCCTGAACTTTTAAAGTCTCTCCGATCGTAGAGGTGCAGATATATCTGTGACAGCTCAGCTATGTATTTAATGACTTTGAGATGTTGCTCCCTTGCCTAACCTTGGCTGAATGAGAAATTAACCTGGTAGAAAAAAATCCACTGTCAAAGAAGGTGGAGTTTCAGAACACACCCACCAATTGCGTAACTGCCTTGGACCAATGGTAGATCAAAGGTGTATAGGAGCTAAAAAGAACTCCCCAAAAATTTGCTTTGGTGAGCAAATCGAACTGCCGGAATGATTTGGTCTGATTTTGTTCGAAAGACGTTATTTCAGTTCATTCTTCGATTTCGTTTGAAGTATATCGCGGCCTTTATGCACAGTAATATTATGTTCAGCAAAGCACATGAAAGCGGTTTTGTCACTGTGGGCAGGTGCATAAAGACATAAAGCTTGTCAGCAAATAGAAGAATGAAGTGCTCCTAAATCTTTTGGTAGAAGGCTAAAAGGATAAAACACAATGGACCAACACCAGCAGACGTAACAGCATCCCAAATCATCACAGACTGTGGAAACTTCACACTGGACTTCAAGCAGCTTGGATTCTCTGCCTCTACAGTCTTCCTTTGGACTCTAGACCTTGATTTCCAAATGAAATGCAAAATTGACTTTTATCTAAAAAGAGGACCTTGGACCGCAGAGTAACAGTCCAGTACTTTTTCTTCTCAGCCCAGATAAGATGCTTCTGTTGTTGTTTCTGTTTCTGAAGTGTCTTGGTATACCTTTTCCTGAAGACGTCTGAACATGGTGACTCTTGATGCACTGACTCCAGCTTCAATCCATCCCTTCTAAAGCTCTCCCAGGTGTGACTTGGCTTTGCTTGACAGTATTCTCAAGCTTGCAGTCATCCCTGATGCTTGTGCAGGTTGTCAATGATTATCTTTTGGACCATTGGCAGGTCAGCTATCTTCCCCATTACAAGGGTTTCGAAGAACAAGAAATACCCAGAATTTTTACTGAATTGATGGTAATTTGAAACTCAAATCTAAATGTTCAAATATTTTGCTATAGAAGTAAGATAGAAACTCAGTCATTCTTTTTTTTTATTGTGTGTTATAAATGGACTTTCATAGATGCATCCATTAATGGCAGCAGTGACAGTCAATATAACAGTTTTACAGTTAGCCACTGAGGTAATCCTAAATCACAGACACACTATTTGTGTTTAAATTATGCATACTGACATTAATGGGCCTGATGCTGTGGGCTGTACGTGCTGTAGTCTAGTCTTGACTCTCTTATGGTGTCCTCTGGGGAGTCCTCTACAGCCCAACGCCACTCTCAAGAGCACATGAAGAGCAGATGCCGCCCACAGCATGTATAATGACCCCCATCAAAGTCATCAATAACCGTAATGGCCAAACAGACAGTTACGTTACATTTACCAGAATGAAGAATGAGGCTTTTGTGGCCCTGGACAGCCTTTTACACACTCAGTTTAACTTCCTGTTTATGTCTACTCTTGTGGCCAGAGCTGCATTTTCTTACAAGTGTCTAAGATGTTGTGCACGTTGACACTTGTGGGATTCGGCACTGATGGACGACTTGCAGACTGATTATGCACAAACATCGCCACTTAATTATATATTAATACTAAACTAAAAGTTTTATTAAATTATAACTATGTGCACACCACCCTCGCAATGTCAGTCTGTAGCAATAAGATTAAATATATTTAACATCAGCGTGATGGGTGCTGACAGAGGTAACTGTAATAAAAGGCTTTTAGAACATAAAGCTAATCCATCACATACATTTCATAATTGCACATCAGACCTCATTAGCCAACCGCTTAATTTATCGTTAGAGGTTTCCAAGGAAACTGAATTAAGCTTCACACTAGACAAATAGCAAGTTCCTGGCAAAGATTTTCTAGAATAGCACTAGTTCATTTTTTTTTCTGACATAATGAGGACTTTTCATACACTTTTTCAGTTTTTTAATAAGTTAATAATATTGTCTACCCCCTGCCTTTAAACCTAAGACTCATATAAGTCTTTCTCCATTTTCTACGCTTTCATTAAGACATAATTTAAAGTATTTTACCTCTTTCCTCTTGGCTGGTCCTAGTTATATAACTGATTTCAGAAGCCATGCTTACACCATTTAACAATTTATCCATATGGTGAGTGTGATTTCACCAAGTACAAAATGGCTCTTGGTTAACATTCTAGTTGATCCTGGAACAACATTCCAATCAACTAATCAGATTTAAGGGAAATATTTCTGGAAATATAATTTTTAGGCTTACGATCAGGCTTAGGTGCTCTGATTAGGTGACTTTTGTCAATCAGCGATCATTTCCCACTGATTTTAGTAATACATTTTGGGGTAGTGGTAGGGTTAGGTTTAGGCGTAGGGATTGGGATAAGTCCATCCATCCTTCTTTCCTTTTTTTTCTGATATAGCTATGTCAATCGATACACACAAACACACAGGACTTTCCTTGGGTCAAGCTGAGATATTAGTCTAGTAAGTTCTCTTAGAAGTTGATGAATGGCCACATCACTAGCTTAACCTCATTTGAAAGGTGCCCTTTCGACAGCAATTTTGACCTTCTGTTCTCTTTTGGCTCTTTAGAGTATTTGCATGTATGTGGGCCTGTATGTCCACAGTATCTATTTATCTGTGTGTGTGTGGTTGTGAAGGGGTCATTCAGAAGTGGGAGCAGGTGAGCAGCTCGTGGGCCGGCATCGGGGCCTCTGGAGAAGTGGTGTGAGATCGGTCTTAACTCTGCCTGCTCAGGGTGATGGATAGAACCCGACTCAACTCTCACGCCAGCATCCACACCTGCTGCCCCGATGCTGCTTATTGGGCACATGAATCAATTTAATGAGAGATGGAAAGGTTCAGGACTTCAATAAACACCCAGTTGAATCCCCTCCAATACATGTCCCACAAACTGAGTTTGGGCACAGACACCACTGGGCCAAATTAGATCACTTTCTCTTTTGTCAAGAGAACGCTGTCGCTCATTCAATTGTTGTCTTGAACCCTGGGCACAACTGCATCTAATGTTTAAGCCAGCATGATGTCACAGTTAAAGAATCTTTACAGCTTTAAAGCATTTGTGCAATTCATTCTTTCTTTCTTTCTCTTTTTTGGGAGAAAGAAAGAAAGAAAGAAAGAAGAGAAAGAAAAAAGAGAAAGGAAAAAAAGAG
The DNA here is from genome assembly GCF_018831695.1 of Puntigrus tetrazona. NCBI lineage: Eukaryota > Metazoa > Chordata > Actinopteri > Cypriniformes > Cyprinidae > Puntigrus > Puntigrus tetrazona. The sequence continues at coordinate 11,887,590 of NC_056716.1, forward strand.
AAAGAAAGAAAGAAAAAGAATCTTGTACTTGTCAACTGTTTTAATTTGGTTCTCAAGACACATTATTCTTATTATAATTTCTTTTTAACGCTGATATTTTTTAATGAATAATTTAATAACACTAAAAAGAAATAAACTATTACTTTTATTCAACATGGAAGCATTAAGCTGACAAAGGTAAGAACAATTAAAATTTTATACAAAAGATATTAGTTTTAATTAAATGCAACTCGTGTGAACTGAAGAATCCTGAAAAATATGATCTTGATCTTGATTTACACACACATAAAAATATGGGCTCTATTTTAACGATTTATTTAAACTGAAATTCTAAAGGGCATAGTGCAGGGGCAGTCAGGGCGTATTCAAATCCACTTTTGCAATTTTAAAGGTTTTACAAGTTATGTTTTGCTGAAATTATTCAATGTTATTGGCCAATCTTTCAGTCGTCTGCATTGAATGATTGGCCAATAACATTGAATAATGGCTTTCAAATAGCTTTGTCTAATGAGTCAGTTTATATATATATATATATATATATATATATATATGTGTGTGTATATATATATATATATATATATATATATATATATATATATATATATAATAAATATAATTAGCAATTTCCTATCTTAACAAACCACGATCAATGGCAAGCTTATTTCTGATGATGTATAAATTTGATAAATAAAAAAATAAAAAAAACTGCCTTTTTTGTTTGGTCCAGGGTCACATATTAACAACAGAGAAGCAATGACAACTGAGCACCAGATCTGCATTATAGAGCAATTTCTAAGCTATTGCGATCACACTACACTGCGCAATATTACTACTTTTTACTGTTTTCAATCAAACAGGTTCAGCTTTCTCTCAAAAGGACAAAACAAACTTTCCCTGAATAACACTTCAGTGCTTTCTATGCTTTTTTCATTTATTTCTTTCTATTCTTTTTGAATTGCAGGAGCCTTTGCATGGCATGCGATAAACATTCTTAAAGACCTGTTCCTGTAATTGCTACTTATGTAACTCAGAGGCTCTCTTCAACCTGTGAGGATTAGAATGTACAACTAGAAGTGAAAATCCTGTCAGGCAAGCAGCACAAATTGTGTCAACATCAGTTGCTTTACCCAGTGCCAAACAAACATATTATTTATACAGCACACTCTGACATCTCTGTCAACTCTTTAGGTCAAATCTTTCCTCGCGCCATACTTTTGTGGTTTTGAATCAATCTAAACTGCCAGTCATGATGTCATTTCTCCTTTACCAAGCTGAGTCAAAGCAGATCTGATGTCTGACTACAATATACAGAATCAGTAATACAACTGTGATTTATGAGTCACTTTAGCTTTAACCTTAGGATGCCAGTTTTATACTTTACTTCTCTAGAGTGATGTTTGCAGATTTTTATTTTAAATCTGTATCCCAATATCCCTAATTGACTGGCTATATTATTTTATCGTAAGGTATAGATAGATATGATTAGTAATATGCCTTGAAGACTTCATTTGGAGAACTTTGAATATGATTTTCTCTATATTTAGATTTTCAAATAGTTGTACTTAACCAAATATTGTCCTATCCTAACGAACCATAAATCAATCAATGGAAATCTTATTTCTGATTACCCTTTTTAGACTAGTTTTGTGGTCCAAGGTAGCGTATTAACAATAGAGCAGCAATGGCAGCATATAATAGAACAATTTCAAAACTACCGTGATTACACATTACTGCAATATTGCTGTTTTTTACTGTTTTTGATCAAATGGGTTCAGCCTATAGTGAGCATTTTTTGCCGAAATGTAGTTGTATGCAAGAAGAAATATTAAACGAGTACTTTTAATGGAGGGATATTTCATCAGGTACAGGATTTGCATAATTCATCCAGCACTGCTTGTCACAGATGACTCTTTCTATCAAAACACGCCATATTTTTAAGACCAAGCATCACTTCACGGATAACTGACACCGCGATGCGTCTTCAGTCCAAAGGATCCAATTCTGCTCCATGTCAAAGCCTGACTTAACAAGTGACTCAAAACAAACATTCGTTCTTCTGCTGTTTTTGACATCTCGTCCTCGGTTTGTTTTTGTTTGTCTGCATTTGTGTCTGAGAAGAAGTTATAAAGACAAACTAGGGAGAGGTGAGAGTGATGGAGAGAGTGTTTTGAGAAAGAGAGAGCAGGAGAAAGAGATAGAGGTTGAGACCGATAGCGGGGTGCCATAGGTAATCAATACCACAGCGGTGACCTAAGTGTTTGCTCTCTCGTTTATCTCATTTGAAGCTGCAGGTTGGGACCATCTGACCGCGTAAACAAGAGCATCTCTTCAGAATTTAACCCTGCTGTAGAAGGTCCTCTTGGCCTAATCTAAAAGTTAAACTCATTTCAAAATTAATGTTGGTTTTGCTTTGTTTGCAATTTTTCGAAAACAGAATTGTCCTTTCCACAACATCAATTTTTTGACCATTTTAAACATCTTGAACATATATTTTACTTTTTAAATCATGATTTCTAAATATGACATCCTTCAGCTACAGCTTCATTGCAAAATTATACACCTTGATTTTTTTCTGTATATTTTTTTATATTTTATGTCAAATGTTTTTGGAAAATTCATATAATGTATGTAATGAATTGAAATAGTGTTCACACAAATACTGACAGAAATATAACCATAATAGTTATTATTTTTATTTTACATTTTGTTATTTATAATATTAATTTGTTTTTGATATCAAATGGCCATTAATATTTTTTTTTAATATTTTTTTTAGGAATTAAATTCCAGTTCTGAGAACAAAGGTGAAATAAAAAACACACGAGCATTTGAGAAGTAGTAAAAATAAATCATAAAGACATCATGTATTAATTTAATTTAAAAAATAATAATAATTAAATCAGCGGACTTCAGAAGTCTGCCTATTTTCAAATAAGAGCAAATCTTGCATCATGAGGGTCAGGTATACTTCTGGGAGAGCAGTTGTCATTGAATTGGAACGCTAACAAATACTCCTCTTTTCAGGTATTTTAAACTTCTTAGGGCAGGCATGCTGCATAATGAACAGCCATTGCTCCGGAACATTTTATGTGCTCCGATCTGTTCCGATGGAAGCCCCGCTCTCGGCCCGTGGCGCTTGCTATTTCCTCTTTTCTGTTTCATTGTGTGCTGTGGAACTGTCTTTGTGGGCTCCAGTCACTTTTTTGCAAGTTTCTAACTTGAGATGACTTTGAAATAAGTTGATTTTGGAATGAAATAACCTACAGCTGAGCCCAGAAGGGCTCGATACCTCACAGCGCTGGAGTGCAATCCCCTTTATCTACAGCAACTCAAGAGTTCCTATTTTAAAACGCATCTAAATTCAAGGAAACCGATGCAAGGTGAAACGCAGCTCATTTGAATTGTGGATGCGTCACTTTCAATATGCCTCTCCAGGTCTGGTTTAGCTGTAGTTTGCGGAAAGATCAGCAAACCAGGAAACCATTTGTGTCGGCCTGATAAAGTGTCACAGGCACTTATGCTGAGGGTGGCTGATGTAGGCTGTGTACTCGCTCATTACCGTGGCGGATGCCCTTGGACCGCAGGTTGTTGAAATTAAGCATGGCATCCCATAGAACCACAGGTAAAATCTATCATCCAGAGCCCCGCATTTCTCCTCTGCAGTGTTTTTGTGCCATCTGAGGTGAACCCAAACTCGCAGACTCCCATCCTGTAGATCCCGCTTCACATGGGTGAAGGTGCAACAGGCAATTGAAGCGGCATCCATGCTGTGGCTGCTCAGTGAATACGTTTCTCTTCATTGCGGGAGACTCTGAGAGTAATGGGGCATGGTGGAGTCACAGCCCCATGGTGCCACAATGGAGGGGGGTCTTCAGCTCGGAATAGGAAATATGGAAAAAGAATGACCTTAGCAAGCTATACTGCACCTTCGTAGTATCTTCATCAGCTTTTCAAGGAGGCACCCTAATATAAATAACACCTACCGTGCTGATTTATCCATCTTCGAAATCCCAGATTAGTTTATGTTGGTTTTGGTTTATAGCTGAGTAGACCGGTAAAACCGATTCAAAATGTTAGTTCATGCAGAAACAATGAAATTCTGTAATGAATTTCAATCACAAATCATTTATTGATCTATTAGTGCAAGTTGAACATTGTCTGTCCCTCAACTGAGAATCAGTTCGACCAAAACTACGATGCTTCAAAACATTTGCATATTAATTCAAGTCCTCTAAAAAGACTCAATCACTTTATCTGATGAGATCAATGTAGGCTTTTATTACCATATAAACAGTGATCAGTGCACAAACATAGAGCATATAGTAAATGGAAGCTCAGCTCTACTTGATTGACAAGTAAGAACAAATTTAATTGGTTGTGGGTGACGCTCCAACTTGCTTGCATGATATGTGTAACAATCCTTATGAAAACAAAGGGATATACTGTAATAATGAAATGCACTATATTAAATAACATGTGTCCATATATGAGAAACTTTTGTTTTCATTTATGCAGTGTGTGTGTGGATCATGCATGGTTATATATTGATAAAAAAATCTATAGCAATATAGACAATGTCTTAAATAGCTTTAATAAAGCATTATTTTAACTAACTTCTCTTTCGTGGGCTAATCAATGGGTTTTCATAAAATTGAACACATATTCAAATTCAGATTTTTAGACCCCTTGACCTCACTTAACCACAAACCTAAATCTACCCATTTTATATTGAATATAAAAGGATACAAAATGCATCTGACCAAAATATGCAGGAAAATAACTTTTCATTTTGTAGCAATAACAAAATATTTTATAGTTTTTTTTTACTTACTCCCTATTTTAAAATCCTTTTTCTCAAACCAGCTGTTTTGACATTTCTGTCAGAATGACGCCGTTCAGCACAGGCCCCTCCCATTACAGTTGACTGACAAGACCGTCTAACCTTAGCTCCGCCCTGAGTGAGCTGTCATCATCCACCATAGTGCCGACTCCAGTGCAAGGGAAGACCTGGGTTCCGTTCCATAAAAAAAATTCACCTAATAAGCCAGGTTTATTTCAATTACACTGTCTTATTTTCAGTTCATTTGGTTCAAAATAAGTCAGACTAACTGAAATTTTCTTATTTGGTAAACTTGTTTTATGGAACAGGCCCCAGAAATCTTTGGTTAAGCATTTGAAGTGTTTTGTTGTTGGATGTAATAATGAATATAGCAGTCGTCCTTTACTCCTGACGTATGAGCCTCTGAAAATGTAGAGGATTACTGTTTTTATATTGAAGGGAATGCCCAATCCCAATTTAGGCCAATCCCCATCCCAAATTCTTGTGAATCATTTGTTATCCAGCTTTACCTACAGATGAAGTGAGTATAAGGGTTTTTATGAATCTTTTCAAATCTCCTTCAATAATAATGTCCTAGTTAGCCAGTTTTTTTCCGGCTAAAGCTTACGGTCTGCTCGATAGTCCACAGAAGAGAGGGGCGGGGTCAGCAGATATCATTAGAATTTAAAGCAACATGGACATTTTTTACACTAGCAAGAAATGTTAACCAAAGTATATTATAGACTTTTCATTAAGCCTTAAAAAATCATATCAACATATAAAATGGGCATCCGATGACCCCTTTAAAATGATTAAAGGTGGAGAAAGCGTGCATTCACCAATCTTGATTAAACATTAGCATGCTGCTAAGCTAATGACTTTAGTCTCCTTTTTCTTTGGCTTAGAAAACATTACAGATGTCAAAGTTGATTTATTGTCATTTCTGTTCTGGGTACCAAGCAATAGAATGCATGTCATGAAACCAAGGTACAGAACCTTAACAGTAGTTTCAGAACAGTAGGTTTACAAAAAAATGCGGCATATGGACTATAGATATAATGTCTGTGCATTTTTATCATTTATTTTTCATCATTGCAAATAAAATGCAAATGTACACGGATGAAATACTTCTATCAAATAAAAAAAGGTTCCATTATTCTGACTTAAACAAAACATCACACAAGACCGACGGAATTCCTCAAAACACGTCTGAGAAACAAACACCTTTGATGATCTCATATCACCGAGGCTAAAAAAGACTGGATGGCGTATATTCGGCTCTTTGAGGTTCTTATGTGGAAGAAAAAAAAAAATCACTCCCTCAATCTCAGCTCACTTCATAGCTGGTGTGATTGTGAGAACAGAGAGCTTGGAAATGCATTTGAGTCTGTCAGCTCTTGAAACGTCTGTTTTTTAATGTTTGTACGCACTGGAATTCTTGTTTGTAACCATGCATATCGTAACTCAAGTTAAGTTTTAATTACATATGTATTATCTAGCAACTGCATTTGTTATAACTTAAGAAAAGAAAAAGTACTAAATAAAAAACTGCTTGTGAAGATTTTGTGTACGTGTGTATATCTCTTCCTCGACAATGAAACCTAGTAACCTTCGATGTCTATATCATTTGTCTGCATTTATTACTTCATATTAAAAGAGCAGAAAATACAGTGCACGGATGAGTATTTTTATTTGCTTACAGAAAGACTAAAGTTATCTATGCCCTTGCAAGCGACCAAAAAGTAAAAAAAAAGTAAAAAATCCTGTCGAATTCAACTTTCCTCCAGTTTAAGTGTTAGAGCAGAAGAGTTTACTCACTGTAGCCATCTGGATGCTGGTGTGTCCTTCTGTGCTAGCCGCTGAAAAACTACCCTCCAGAAGCAGACACCAGACATGATACACCCACAAAACACCCTGCAGATTCCAAACCAGACAAAATCCCGGCATACACGATACTGACAGCTCTTGTCACAAGGATTTGACGCATTAAAAGTACTTAGAAATATAAAGATTAACACTATAATATTATTGAACTCTTGCATTGCAAGACTGTGAATACGCTATAAACGCCCACTAGTGGACAATAGAGTACAGCATCAGTTTTATGTTTAGAAAGACACGTCCCTTTATTCTCACATCAAACGGTACTCAAAAAAGTACTTTAAAATTATAGTAAAAATCTGAAAGCTCCATAAACTATTTTAGAAAATAGTGTATCTACAAAGCTGTTTTTATTGAACTCTGAAATACTTGAAAGGTACGATATTTAACAAGTAGTATCAAGTACCGAAATTCTGGTGTAAAGTAGTAATGCGATTATTGTATTATGGTTACAAATATGCGTAAAAGAAAGTCATTTCAATTAAACAAACAAACAGAAAAACTGTAATTGCAAATATGTCTTTGTATGTGTCTTGTAAAAGTTGACTGCACAGCAGAAGACCATATACATCTTTTTCCAGTGATACAAGTTTGGTTACTAAGAGATCAAAAAGCAGGCGAAGCAAAGTTGAATCTGTAGGAGTAACTTACTTTATCTGGACACATAATATACAGATACAGTCGCCCACATATTTGCTTCTTTCTAACGTAATTAGATTTGATATCATAACACTACGAGTGTAATATGGAAGGGTATGTGAATTAAGGGCATATGAGTATAAATAACCACAGAAAGTGAGAACATTATTCAGTATGTTTGCAACACGGGCTAATATACGCGCACCTACCTATACCTACATTTTTATAAAAGTTCAAAAACATATCTGCAGGCCTACATGATCTCAATGAACACTTTTGAAAGTAAAACCCCAACAACTTTTATTCCTCTCAATTTATGTCTACGCGAATGAAAGGCTGATTTTCTTGCAGTTCCTTGCACAACGCTGTCAGATTAACATCTGTTTTGGATCAAACCGGACATGCGTTTAGTGCCACTCGTTGGACATTCCACTTCGAAATCGCTTTGAAACACGCCAGAAGCAATGTTTTCTAATCTTCCACCCGTGTCACCAAAAGCGGGCTTTTTCTCTCTTTTTTTTTCCAATTGGCTGAATTTAGATTCTTGCTGTGTCGTACACAGGGCCATTCCCCTCTGAACAGTAGTTTTATTGGGGAAAGAATTTAAAGTCTGTAATTGCATATCGCGAGAGACTTTAGGCTAATATCAATTATTCAGGCTTTGACATCTAATGCAAGAAACGCCAAGGCACTTTCTGAATCTCGAGTATAGGAAGTGCTTTAATAAGAGACACGGTTAATGCTCACAGTTTGTCATCAGAGACGGTCGCTTCCTATCTGCTTGATTAGATTTAGACGTTAGGTATAGTGGCTATTTTTAGCTATTCCATTATACTTACTATTTATATAGAATACAGAAAATCAAATAGGTTTGATATCTGCAAATGGCTAGGGCATCGTGTGACTGTTATTATTGGATGAAAAGCCGCACGGCTGAATTTTGCTCGAAACTCTTTGTAGTTTGGTGTGTCTTTATGAAGTGATGTCATTCTTTTTAAATTTAATGCGTTCGGGTCTGCAAACCAAGGTAAGATGCGAAGAGAGTAAACAGATGAAGCCTTTCCTCCGCACCTTTCAAAACACACAAACACTATAATTCATTCCAAACAAGAAAAGATTACCAAGGTGCACTGCTGCGACTGGCATAAAGCCGAAGGTGAAATATGGAGCAAGGATAAATGGGGTGTGTTAAATAGACCATGTTTCCATCAGTCGGCCAAAGTGAACCACATGTGCCATCTCCCAGAAGTCTGTTCGGTTCTCTTATCAGGAACAGGCCTCTTATCTCGTAGCTCCATAACAGCAAACACGCTCACACAAGAGCAAGTGTACACACGCACACACAGACACACACACGCACACGACACTGAATTATCTTCATCGGTTTGTAGCCAGGTGACATTTGGTTGCCTTTTTGTCAATCTGCGATATAAAAGTTCATCTCGTTGGCAGACTGAAAGAAAAGAAGCCATGCGTACAGTAGGATTTAATTGTAAAATTGCATATGGTAATTTTGAAATGGCAAAAGGCCAGATATATAGACTATCTAACCCCTACTCCCAAACCCAAAGTGTATCCCTAAAATCCGTGTAAATGATAGCTGATTAACACGGGTGTAGTGAATCATAAGCCTAAAACAGATATTTCCTGAAAAATGATTCCCTCAGATCTGATTGGCTGATTGGAATGTTGTTCCAGGATCAAAAGGAATGTGAAAAACTTGTACTTGGTGAAATCACGCTTCACCCAGATAGGATCCCATATGGGTCCACCCCAGACGTTCTAATAAACCTGAAGAAAGCGGGAACATTTTCATTCATCTCAAATAGCAGATGCTAGTTTATAAATCCTGAAAGAACAAGACCTGGATGTTTCCCGAATGCTTTGAAAAAAATGACTGTAATATAATGGATTTGCAATACGTATGTTGTTGTTGTTGTTGTTGTTTTTATTTTTATTCACAACATGCGCAGCTAATTGTCAGGAAGATGCGACATTTACCAGCAGAGTCTTTCTGGCATACAAACAAATCAGGCAAACCTTGACCTCCTGAGTGCATTATTGTCAAAGCATTAAAGTTATTTCAAATCTGTAATTTCTGTCAGACTCTTCTTTCACTGAGCTATGACAGAAAGCTTTGACATTCAGTGTAGCCTGACCTTAATGAGTTGATGTTTTTCCATTTGATGCGCTGACCTGTGGTCACCTCTTCTTCTTGTGGCTGTAGCTGGGTGCTGTTATTACTCCGTCTGCTTGTAAAAACAGCTTCACTGCCTTTTTTTTTTTCAATTTCTCCCATTTTGTCCTGCTTAAAACTTTCTTCATTAATGTAGCAAAATTAGACAAAGTTTCATGTCTCGGGGGAATCTATAAAATCCCTTTCCTAATTAAGTAGTATTAGCAGTAAAGACATCATTGCAAGGTGGCTTTAATTACTTTTTGACATTAATAGCATGAGACCGGATGCAGATTGTTGTTGATGGGCCAAATTTATAAGATAATAAACATTCCATGCATGGGGGCTTTTTTTTTCTTCGGGTTAAATAAAAGCGAGAAGCTCATCGACCGAAATTTTCATTGATGAGGCATCAGCAGTTTTCATTTTATTGACTTTACTGTCTTCACTTCAGAGCCGACATCTGATTAATTTGTTTTTATACTCCAAGGATGCTAATAAGGTCATTGTTGTTTTGAAGATACGACTAGTTTTTGGACGTAATTAAAAAAAACAAAAAAACACTGAAATGACAAGAATCATTTCTGCAGTCAAAAAATCACACAGAAATTTGCATAAACCAAGGTGGTTAAATAAACTAATCAGAAAAAAAAAATATTGTTGGATTTATGTTCCTTAAATAAGCAATCCTTAACACAAGCAATATATGTAGGGTAATAGTGCTGTAATGCTTCACAACTTACATCAAAGGGCTGTGCTGACATCTAGTGGAAAATATGTGTAATACAATTATTATTATGTTTTTATAATTCAGCAACGCATTAATTACATGAGTGGGTAAAATAGCTGCAAAGACATTTATTGTCTTGTTCTTTGAATGCATTTGTTATGAATCAACATATTAGCCTCCTGTTATAAATTTACTTGTGTTTACTCACCAGTCTAAAACTCCTTGTTAAACAAACAGCTATTATCCTAATTTCTTTTTATGGCAGTTCAATGATATTGATGATTTTTGACAATCAGTTAGCACAGCAAACAAATCAAAGTAATTGTGCGTGATGTAATGTAACCTTGTTTCTCATAGGCTTATTCTGACTTGCCTGTTTGTCTATTTATAACAGCTGAAGAGAGGAGAGATATTTACATTCACACAGACCCATTGAAACAAACACAATTCATGCTAACACCGCCAGGGCAAGCAAGGGTAAGTGAGACTGACCTGTATTTATGCACAAGACCTTTAACAATAACAAAGACGTGAAAGTGCATGTTGCTGGTGTCTCTCAGTGAAGAATACTAATTGGGTTTTTGTCATAATAAAAGGTAAAACTGTTAGCTGTTCTGTGTTTGAAGGTGCATGTTTATTATAAACGGTTTCTTTTAAAAGTTCTACTATTTATATGGTCAAAAAGCTCATCTAAGCAAAACGATGTTCGTTTTATTGCCTTATGTGTAAATATTTATTCAGTGCAGTCTGAGAATTGTCTAGTTATGTGGTTTTATGTTGTGTCTATTCCAGAAAGACAAGTCAATAATTGTCTAGACAATAGCAACACTGGAACATTTCCGAGACTTGTTTCCTTTCAGCGTCTATTCCCTTGTCTCATTACAGAGTCTATTTTCAAACTCAAGAAATATCAACAGTCATGGTAAGCTTCGAGTTTCAAAGTAGTCGAGTATTTCTTGCTTTCAAACAAGCAAGTGTTATGTATCACACAATGTAAATACAATAATGGTTGTCTTGTGGGCAACAAATACATGTATTGGATTGTCACATCCAGGGCAAGAATAGGACTACCAGCTCCGGTCTTCATCCACACTGTGAAAAATGTCATAACCAGCACTGCAAGGTTTCTGTAGACATTCCCACATCATGCACCTTCATTTTCTGCCACCTGCAATGCGGAGCCGCTTTCCACCTCTGTAAAGAAGATGAGCATCGTCTTCTCTGCCCCAAGGAAATTGTACCCTGCATCAACTCTGGTTATGGCTGTCCAATGACCATGACTCGTAAAAGACTTGCCCAGCACCTAGAAGTGTGCCCTGCCAGTGTCATCACATGTACTCTGGAATGGAACCGATGGCCTGTGAATGAGGCTGATACCACCTTCTACAAGAATGCCCTCCAGGATCCAAACTGCACAAGTCAGTTGGATCTTGCCATGGCTCTTAGAGATCAGAAACTTCTGTTTAGCTCAATTCAGATGAAGACACTCTTCCCTGAGTTGATAGAGAAGATGGAAGAACCTATACTGCTGGACGGTGCTGTAGGAGGTGTTGATCCAGAGCGAGTCTGCGAGTCTCAGAACTTAAACCCAGAAGTGATGCTGGAGATTAGTTTTAATGGAGAAGAGGTAACCCAAGAACTAACCCAAGAAGAAAGGTTGGCACTGGCTAAGAGTAAAGATGTGGCCTGCTTGGAGAACTACGGGATTTGGGAGAGAATGTTTGCGAAGGAGAAGGAAGGATGCAAGCAAACCGTAAAGAATTTGGAAGATAAAAGTTGTCAGGACAAAGAAGACCCAAAAGTGACCACTCAGAATTCCAATGATGTGGAGATTGCCAGGACAGGTTTAGCCCCTTGGCAAGATGGCGTTCTGGATAGACTTCGTAAAGAGGTCAACGTGGCAGAGTATAATATGTATCTGGTGCACAACGGATGTATGCTTATCAATTTTGGCCAGCTAGCTGCTTGCACACCTAAAGAGAAGGACTTTGTTTATGGGAATTTAGAGCCTATTGAAGTTCAAACCATACACTCTTTTAACGTGCCAAGCAGCTTCAGAGCCAAGCGTAGCAACCTCAAGGATCCATCACAAATGGTTAAGAAGACAGACCAAAATGTGGACACATCTGATTTAGGCATTGCCATTGAAGAGCTCCCAAAGGCGAATGAAGTAGAGACCACACTGCTTTGCAGCCTGGAAAGAGAACTGAAAGGTCATCAGATTTGTGAGACTGTAGGAACCGATGGGTTGTATGTTGACTTCGCCACCCAGACCTATGACTTCCATTCTGCTCCATTCAGAAGTGATGCATCTTTGGCCGATGTTGTCGCAGAACAGCCTCAAAACCTACATGTGCAGATTCAGACCGAATGTGTGACTAGGAGACACAATAAATCCTGCTCAGCCTTTACTTACCTGTGCTGTCATGCCTTCAGGCGTGATGAATACCCCTGGCACTTTAGGAACGTTCATGGAGACATCCAGTCATGTCTTACTGGCTGGTTTTTACAGCGCTGCCCGCTGGCTTACCTTGGTTGCACCTTTAGCCAGAAGCAATTTCGACCATCTAAATATCGTGCTACCATTAGCTATGATACAGATCTTAGCACTTTCATTTTACAACCAAAGCTGGCAGAGTCACTCTACAAAGGAGTAAAAACAGTTAGCAGTGAACGTGAGCGAGCAAGGAATTTAGATTCTCTGAGCAGACTTCCGTTTGAGATCTTACAACACATAGTGAGTTTTCTGGATAGTGTGTCTTTGGGCCGTCTATCTCAGGTTTCCCAGCTAATGAGGGAAGTGTGCAGCACTATTCTTCAGCAGAAGGGCATGGTGTCCCTCAAATGGGAGAAAAAGACATATTCTCATGGTGGGTTCACCTGGAGGGCTCGAAAAAAGGTAAATGTTTTCCTTATATAAAACTGTATAATTATTTATATATTTATTTTTATTTTCCTGTGGGACACAAAATAAGTCATTTTAAGCTACTTTTACAATGCCAGTTCATACTAAGTAAAACTGTTAAGTTACTAAAAAAACACCATAAACCCAGCAAACACAATGTGATGTTGTGTTGCCTTCCCAGCCAATATAAAAGAAGACCACATGATTCATATACATTTAAAAAGCCTTATCAGAGCTTGAGTAACAGTTTTATTATCAATATTGTAATATTCATTTGATTATTCATAATAAGACTCTCATGAGACCAAAAGTCATATGCACAGTCACAGTTGCATCCAAAAAATTCTTCAGTGCTTTCCAGCCCGTATAATTTTATTTCAGGAGCATTAGCTGTATCTGAGGGCACGATAAACATCCTAAGAACGTTGGTGCTCTGTTAACTGTTCTTTGAGGTATGTGGGTCAGAGAGCAGCAGAGGACATACATGGGTCACTTTACCCTCCCTGGCTCCATGTCAGTCAGCTACATGGAAAATTGGCTGTTGGATGACAGGTGGTCACTGTCTTTCTTTGGCCATTGTTTTTGAGGTTGATCTAAGCATTTAACCAGAAGGGGGTGACCTGCATTGATGAAAGCCAATAAGTATAGTGGTCTTGAATAGCAATCACCATAGTGATAGTTAATTTATTATTGTATTGGACTGACTTTATTTAAAAAGATATTTAAAAAAAAAAGAAAATTGCAACAGCATTTGACCACTCTCATCTCCATGTAGGCATGGGAGTTTAGCAATCTGTTCTCTCCAGTGGATAAATGGGTCTTTGAAGACATGCCTCCCATGGCAGAACACCTGAAGGTCTGTCCTTTCTACCAGAAAGAGATCAGAAGTGAACCTGTGGCGTTACCCAGCATGACAGGTCTCCAGGAGAGAAGAGAAGAGTTCCAGACTTTAGTCAGTAGTGTCTTCACTATTGACAAGGCACATGGAGAATAAGAGACGAGTTCAATTTATGCTTTAGTCAGTCTCAAATTAGATTTGTTTTTTTGGGTAAACTGCTCTAGACAGATATTCACTGACCTCTAGTGGCTGAAAAAAATACACTGTATATGTTTTATACGCATGCTTCAAAAAATCAACTTCAAGGGGTCTGTCATCTGAAAATGAAAATTTTGGTTATTTATTCGTGCTCATGTTGTAATAAACCTGTATACATTTATTTCTGCTGAACACAGAAGAAAATTTAGAAAAATGTTAATAACAAAACAGTTGCCAGTAACCAATTACTTCTACAGTAGTGTTTTTGGTCTATCCCGTAGAAGTCAGTGGCTTACATAAACCAGAGAGTAAATGATGACAGAATTTACATTTTTGGGTGAACAATCACTTTAAAATTATGCATTTATATAAGACAACTTGTGAAAAAGTCATAAAGTTCAATCAAAAAAATTTATATCTGTTCATTCTTTCTCCATATATCCCTCAAAGTGACAATCACCCGAAAAAGTTGTCTTCATTCACTTATGAAAACCAGGGAAGTAAAAAGCTTAGAAATGTATGCCTTTGTTACAATACAATGTATATACTTTCCATCCATATTTTCCACCTCTATGGCATGTCTGACATTTCTGGGTTGCGTAGTTTATTGATGACCTCTGACAGCATGCGGTTGCACAGGGCAGCATAGGGGTTCAAGATCACAGCCTGCTGCCGAGCAAACTCACTGCCCAGAGCTGCTGCCTTCTCAAAGTCCACCCGAGCCTCCTCATCACGACCCGACAACCTTAGTAGGAGCCCACGCTGGACCAGAGCCTGGCAGGCTGATCGCCCAACACCACCGCTGAGCGAAACGGCACGCTCCAGATCTTCCACTGCACCTGCAATACATATATAAAGTTCATTGAGAGAACACAAAACTTCTCCACATTTGCACTTTCAAAGTAATTATTATTATTATTTTTATTATTATAACACAGGCTCATTGGGACAACAAAAAAGTGGTACCACTTCTGTAAATATTATGCTGCTCCAGTAAGAGGGGTTTAAAACGTTCGGTTTTATCTGAAACTGATGAACGTAAGTCTGGCAAAGTTGTATGATGTTTGTTGTTGTATGTATCAGTTCTGTATCATGTTTGAAAATAACATTTTTAGGTAACACTTGACCAAAAAATCATTAGTTAACTAAATTAGTTCATATGAATTAAAAATGAACAAAAATTCTGCAACATTTATTTGTTTTAGGCACTGTAACCTAAGGTAACTGTAAGGATCTACTTTTTTATTATTATGTTCTTTTATTTCATTTATTTTAACAATTACAGTTTTACTACAAATACCATGATTAAACTAATTAAACATTGTTAAACATGGTTATTGAAAGAAAATCATGTTCACTATATTGGCTTAATATAGTAAACAGTTGTATTTATATATTATTATTATTATTTATTTATATATTTTTTGTAGTAAAATCGTGTTAATTATACACGTATCCACACATAAAGAGTTTTATGATACAAAGGTCAAAATATTTTGCTTTACAAAAAAGATTTTGAGCTACTGCTGTGCAAGGAAATAGGCTTTGTTCTGCCCCTATCAAGATTTGCGTGAACATCAGTGAAAGTTTTAGGTATTTTAATGTATCTTCATTATGGTTTCTAAAAAAGCAGAAATAAAAGTTTGAAACCTTTCAGCTGATTTCTGGGAGAGAAAGAATACATGTATCACCGTTGGTGTCTCCCTGCATGCGTTTGGTCTGGGCTCGGTTGTTGTAGGCTGAAGCCCTTTGAGGCAGGATCCTGATGGCCTGGTTAAAAAGCTGAAGAGCAGCGGGCAGGTCTCCGGCCTCAGCAGCCGAAACACCCTGCAGTTCCAGATCTTTCACCTGTTTCACCAGCTCTGGATCAAAAACACTGTCTAAAGAAGCAGACATAAAAGGCATACACAAGGAGAACACGTCTTTATAGCATTTGAAATATATCTATCTATCTGTTCATTGCAGTATAACATTAAGTGAATCATCAGATCTAATTGTGATCTTCATCTTACCATCATCTGTCAGCTCATCTTCTTGATTTAATCCAGGGATATCTCCAAAAGGACTGGTAGGATTAAATATGGCCTGTAAAACTGCTCTGTCATGTGCTGATGCCATTTTCCTCTCGACAGCGGACTAGGATCCAAAAATGATGCTTTTTTAAAGTTGCCTACGTTTTATGGGAATAGAGGCGTTCCCTGCATAACTCTTTCCAGCGCTCCGCATTAGCCAATCAGATAAGGGGGTGGAAGCAGGACTTTGAGATGGTCTGTGTTTGATTAAGTCAGCTGTGGGATGTCGAGGATCACGAATGCTGCTCTGTCGAAGTCCTTGTGTGAAGCACAAGGGTATATGTCAAGTTTCCTCACCCTGCTGAAATATCTGATCCAGGAAAGGAAGTATAGTTGAAGGAACTCCAGTGTTATCCTTTCGTTCTCAGCAAACCATTCCCCGACAATGTTGGTTCCTTGGAAGTTGACATTATCCCACATAATTATATCATTTGACAAATCTAGATAAATCTCTTGTGTTCTGGTATTAGGTCTATGTATAGGCCATCTGTCCAGAGTGTTTCCCCCGACTGCGACCCAAGATGCTGGGATACGTTCCAGCATCTTACAAGCCAGAGTAAAAGCGGTTTGGAAAATGAATGGAATGCATGGCTGCATGCAGATTTAAAATTGCGTAGATAATTTGAAGAAATGTTGGTAGTCAAACAGTTGACGCTTAAAAAGAACCCCCCAAAAAATTAATAATAAATACATACATATGCAAATAAATACTATGAAAGGCAATGGCTGCTTCATTACGACATTCTTCATACTACCTTCTTTCGTGTTCAACGTAAGAAAGAATCTCTTACGGGCTCAAAAAAGGTTTATTAAATGACAGAACTTTCATTTTTGGGTGATCTCTTTAAGCATTGTCTACTAGGCCTTCACATGAAGTACTGTAGATGGTGGGTTGTGTTTACTCCCAGAGCCACATGAGGGCAACAGACACCATTCAATTGTTAGTCAGGCCTGAGCACCAGACCTATGCGATATTTTGCACTAAGTGTAAGGTTATATTGCAACAAAATCGTCTAACAGTCCCTGACATGCCTATGTCTGTCCTGACATACCTTCTGCGGGTTAAACAAAGCATAATTTAGTTTCAATTTAGTCATCAGATTTTTTATTTTATTTTATTTTAATGTATATATAAATTAAATAAATGCATTTTGAAAAAGGCCAGGGTTTCCGAGCCATTTGCTGCATCGTACAAATAATACAAAATAGCTGAGGTAATGTCAAGCATAAAACGCAATGCTCAGCAAAACAGCCATATGATCGTGGGTTGCATTCGCGTTACAGACATTAAATCATCACAACCTCTTCTGTATTTATACCCTCCATACAGCTGTACAGTCATAAGCCAGCGATTAACACCGAGCGAATTTAGTGCTTCCACCGAGGGCTATGTAATTTCTCAAGTGTAGATCAATGAAACATTTGAGCTCGGCATGTACGTTCCCTGTATTTATACCTCTGTTCTTTTTGAGAGACGTGGCGAGGAGGGGGTCGTCAGATCGGATCACTCCCTGACCACCTTGTTAAAAAAAAAAAAAAAAACAGATGATGACAAATGAACATGAAACAGAAATCACGTCCCCTTGCCCCTCTACAACTGATCTGCCCAACATCTGCACATCACTCACGCATAAATTAGCATGCATTTACATAGCAAAGGCTCGTCGATTCAATCCCTTATTCAAAGTAGACCAGCTTTTCTCTATTAGAAGCAGAGACTGTTACAATGTGACATGTTTTCAGCTGTGTCAATAAAATAATATGATAAGCATATATATATATATATATATATATATATATATATATATATATATATATATATATATATATATATATATACATATGCTATATATATAGCTTTTTGTAGTATATGTGTAATATACATTATTCACTTTATTTTCTTTATACTTTATCAAAAGCAAGATTTACAGGTAATATGTTATGAACAATGCATTGAAGGATGTAAGACTAAACAAGAAGAATTTACTAGGTTTCTTAATGCATTTTATGATCAAGTCATATCTTAAGACACAAAAAGATCGGTTTGTTTGTGGAAAAAACTTAACAGCATTTATATAATTTGTACATTTTTACCTTAGCCTCAACATGTTTTGGCACACGCTAGATATCGCGATGCTATCGATGTTATCGCCACGATGCTAGATAAGGAGAATATATAAATAACGTTACTGTTCAGTTTCTCGCATAAACCACCTGCCGTCAATGGTTGAAACTGAATTTTACAAGCGAAGAGGATACTTGTATTCATTGAACATATGGGTGTATATATATATATATACATATGTATATATGTATATACATATGTATATGTGTGTGTGTGTGTGTGTGTGTGTGTGTGTTTCCTTAATTGCTTTAATTGGTGTACTGTTTACATGCTGTGTGTGGAATAAACAGGATATCATGTTTTTTTTTTCTGCAGTATTGATGGAAAAGTTCAAATCACTTTTTGATGTCTGAGACTTACATGCCTACAAGTCCGCTGGAGCAAAAAGTTGTGACAACTGGCTTAATTCCCCCTACTACATGCATAAGCTGCATATAAAACGACTAAAGATGCCACTTTTTAATCTCCTGTATTTCTCAGCCCAGCGTGACAAACTGAAAACACAAACGAGCTCCTGCAAGGACAATGACGATTCATTTATGCATTAACCTAATATTAGCAGCACTGAACATGCAACGCAGCTGGTGGCAGGATTAAATCGTATTATGGTTGAAAGTAATTACTTGATAGAGAGTGAGATTCACAGTGTACACTAGGAGAAATGTGTAACCGGAAACATCCATGGCTCAAATGATATTAAAATTGAATATAAAATGAGGATGGAAACTCAAAACCAATGTAATGCTGTAACTTTATTACATCTGCTCAGAGCCACATGAGGGAGCTCTGGATTAGTGCATCCAGCTGTTTCTATAACTCTCGGCAGAATGCAAATAGTTTCTAATATATATATATATATATATATATATATATATATATATATATATATATATATATATATATATATATATATATATATATATTTACTTTAATAAACCACATGCACCTTGCTAAGCTTAGACACAAATTTAGCCTGCTTAAATTCTCCATGGCATAGATTCAGCTGAAAGTATTGCTCAGATATGTTGGTCCGGACTGACATAATAGCAGAATAGCATTTGCTGTAGTTTATTTCACCTGCGAATGATGTGAATCTCACGTTCCACCCACATCCCAAAGGTGCTCTGCTGGATTGAGATCTGCTGACTGCGGAGGCCATGTGAGTATAGTGAACTCATTTCCTCGTTCAAGAACCCAGTTTGAGATGATGTGAGCTTTGTGATAAGCACCCATCACAAGATAAGAACAATGCACTCTAAAAATGTTAATGTATTTTCAATACAACCCAGTGCTGGGTGAAACATGGATAAGAGCAGGAATTGGCTTTTTTTTAACCCAGGGGTTGGGTTAAAAAAAAAATTATTTTATTAATTCAACCACAGGATGAGAAGGTAACCAAAACGTGGATGTCATTAAGTCATTGTAAGATGAACTGGTAACACTTTAGAATAAGAAGCACTTATTCAATATTAACTACGACTTTTCCCTCGATAAATTCCTAAGTTGCTGCTTATTAATCGTTAGTGAGGTAGTTGTTAAGGTCAGCATTAAAACAGCAATTTAAAAACCTAGCAATTTAACCAGCATTTTTTGTGTGGCAATACTCAGGTAGGCTGTGGCATTTGTGCAACGGGACACAAAATGTGCCAAGAACATATCTTCCACACCATTAAACCACCAGGATGAATCCATGCTTTTAAATATTGTTAACTCCAGATTCTGAACTCCCTGTCCAAATGCCACAGTAGAAATCAAGCTATCCCTTTTCCAATTTTATGAAATTGTAACATAAGTTTCTTGACCCGGTGAGGTCTTCTGCTACTGAAGCCTATTTGCTTTAAGGTTTTTGCTTTAACATGTTGTGTGTTTGGAGATGCTCTTCTGCATGCATTACCTTGGTCATAACGAGTGGTTATTTGAGTTACTGAGTTAATATTTCTATTAGCTTGAACTAGTTTGGCTATTCTCTGTTGACCTCTGGCATCAATAAGGTTTTTTTTTCACCCACATAACTGCGGTTCATGGAGTATTTTCTCCTTTTTTGGACCATCCAATGTAAAACCCAGAGATGGTGGTGGACCAGCAGTTTCTGAAATAATCCGATCAGCCCATCTGAAACCAACAACCACTTAAAACATATTTCTTCTCCATTCTGATGCTTGGTTTGACATTCAGCGGATCGTCCTGACCATGTCTACATGCCTAAATGCATTGAGTTACTGCCATGTGATTGGCTGATTAGACACTGTATTTGCATTAATGGGTAGTTGAACAGATGTAACCTAGCAATGTGCAGTTTATAAAAGCAGCTGAAAACAAATAGTGGACTTCTGCGACAAAACCACAGCCATCTCAACACCTCACACCTTAGCATTCAAGAGAAAGCTTGTGTTTGTGTGTCAAATTCATGGTTTGTGTGTATATTTGCTCTGTTTTGTCCTCTGTCCCATGTGGTGCAGTGTGAATGCGAACATTAGCAAGATGCTATTACCGCAAATGTCACTGCATCGGCGCCACTTTTCCCGATTATGTCAATACCAGCTGACATCTGTGCGTTCACAGACAATAAAACCAAGCCAGAAGAGATTGAACATGGCTGCAGGACAAGAGGGAAATTAAGAAGGAATAAAGGAAAGTTGACCTTAGAGACAGGAGCTAGCTTTGCCGTTCATTCAGACTGAATATTTCCCATTTATTTTTAACTGGGGAGTGAGGAAAAAAAACATCTCTCATTAAAACCAGTATGGATTCACACATACTGAGAGTCTAAATTGTCATATGGAAAGTGGGGTGAGAACACAGCTGTCTCTGTTTGACGTGTTTCGAAGAGCTGCTGTGAAAGCACTTTATTTGAAGCATCACATATAAGGGGGTAATTAATTAATTTTTAAATATATATATATATATATATATATATATATATATATATATATATATATATATATATATATACACACATACAAACATATATATATATATATATATATATATATATATATATATATATTTTTTTTTTTTTTTTTTTTTTTTTTTTAAATACATGAATACATTTCCAAATGATTATTTTTTTGTCACTATTGTACACCGATAATAAGTTTTCATATTTAGACTATTTAGACTGGTTCAGGTAGGTACCGCTGCTGAGTAGCCCAGTACCTGCATGATTCGTCATTCATTCTTTGCCACTAAGTGCTGCTTTTTGAGCGGTTAACGCTGTACACAAAGCAGCACTGCTCTCACAAACTCTGCTTTATCAGACATTACAGGCATGATGAAATAAAAATGAGAACGAACGGACTAATCACTGCCAATTAGAGTTACGCAAAGGAGGGGTTTGGGAAAATGAAACGTTGAGCATATCGTTTCGGAGTTGTTGAGCAAGTAAGGTTAAAGTGAATGAATATTGTAAGACAATCCCTGAGTCCCAGTGTTCATGCTATTCACTCCATCTGCCCTAAAATTCTGAAAATAATTAATATCACATAGGATTTTGGATGGATAGTGCGCACATTGGCAAACAAAGTGTTTTTTGATCTTGCATAACCTTTACCCTAACCCAAAACCTAAATATCAACCTTTTATTGCCCATAATAGGGGCACTCTAATTAATCTAGTCTCAACAAAAGAGGAGTAATGTAATGAAAATCCTTGAATATCTTTGCACAGAGCATGTGCATGATGTCAGTTTGTGGACTTGCTTTACCCTTTTAAAAACTGTCATCTATAAGGCAAGGAGAAACTGATGACTGCATTATAAGGTCTTATGAATGCATTTTAATACATGAAGAATATTTACAATGCATTACGCCTTTGAGAAAAATCCTACCCCAGTGTTTCATCATGTTTGTCATTAATCATTTGTGCATCGATCCTTATGTACAGCTTGAATCGCTCGCATTAAAAAAAGATCACACTTCATACGTTAACAGGTTTCTCTTCGATTCCCTCACGTTTTCTTAGTTCAGAGAGCCTCTGTTCCTTGTTATTTTCTGTTACTTAAGTAACGTCATGGTGTGGATATCATTTTAATCCTGAGGGGCTCATGCTGTGTATTGACTCTGTGTGAGAATCTGACATCAAAGCCTTGACTAGCTAATCCATGCCTGCCCCATGGAGTTGAACAGAGGTTTGGAAGTGTGGATACCTGGGCGGCAGAGCTGTAGATACTAGTGCATTGCAGAGGGGTGGCCGTCACTTGGCTGTGCAAGGGCATTTTGAGCGGGATTAGAGCGGCGTAATCCGCTCAACGAAGACGGGGTGAGAAATATATACACACCAACGCACATGTGTACAGGGGTTGAGCCGATAAACAGAAAACACTGGCTCTGTTCCAAACGCCAGACACTTAGAACAAAACCATAACAGCTGGTGCCATATAAGGAGAACCTTTCAAAAGTAAGTTAAAAGTAAGATGGACGTCGAGCTCGGACCCCTTTCTCCAGTTGGGACCCTGGACTTGGAAAGCATTACTACTCGTGTGATATTGCATTTATTCAACAGTTCGTCAACACGAGTGTGCATGCAACGGTAAAATAAGTATTGCATGTGTCAACATTTTTCTCAGTAACAACCCAAGCAGTCCATACATACAAAGAAAACAAAACAAGTAATTTCATTAATTATTTGTTATAAAATAGAACGATTTACCTAAACAACAATACCGGAGTGACTTTAATACCAGAAAGAAAACTGTAATGTTTTTTTAATCACTCACCGCAAGATGTTTTAAAGGGGTCTGAGATCATTTGGAGCAGTCATTAATGTCAAAGTCATTCAGTCAGCTTTCAGACCACTGAAACAAGGCGACATCATTTTCTGTTTACTGTTTTAAAGAACCTTCACATCATGAATGCTGTCTAGCTAGGCAGCTCACTGGAACAGAGCCAATGTGTAGGTTGAGCCGCAGTAATTTTCCGATGCGCAGACAGCACTCTGTTTGACAGAAGTCTTAAAAGCTCCTGCTATAGTCTTATTTCTGCAGCAATTCAGAGTGACATTAATTAAGTCATTGTATTAACTTTTAAAAAAAAAGATGAAGAGGACAGACAGCGAACGAATACCTCGTTTTCACTACACTTAACACATACAAAAACACTTTATAGGAGAATGTGACTTGAGAGATGCATGAATTAAAGTGGAACTATCTGTGGAAAACAGTCAAGAACACACATATTTCTGCTCTCTCATTTCAACAGAACAAGCCTTTGAGATAGCAGTGCAAATTAGATTTTTTAGTCTCTTTAAACCACAAAGGTTCAGCAGACGAAAATAAATTCAGTAAATCAAATGCTTGAAGCATAAAAACTTTTCCTGATAAGTCACTGAACATAAATGGTGTGATTCGGAGGTTCAGATTTAATAACGCCAGCGGGTTTATCAGGACGAGCTCCTGTTCTGAGTCAGAGAATCTGGTTTGTTTAAAGCGCTGCTGTCCAGGCTCTGCTGTCCTGTAGGGCCAGTGTCCGGCAGAGTTTAGCTCCAACACACCTGCATGGAAGTTTCTAACATGCCTGGTAAGAGCTTGAGTAGCTGCTTCAGGTGTGTTTAAAAACTCTGCAAGACACCGGCCCTCCAGGAACGAGTTTGGACATCCCTGATTTAAAGGAATAATTCAATCAGTAGTATAATTATGTCATTATTTACTCCAAATTTCATTCACCCATTCATTACTGCATAATGCAAATTGAAGATTTGATACTGATTATTATCCTACAAATGGCAACCCGGTCTCATAAAAATACATACCTTTTTGTGCAACACCGCTTTTACGTGCTTTACTGCATGTTTCGCAGCAGTTTCAAAAAGAAATGAATGACGCTAAAACATAGGTTCGTGATACGTGATCCCTGGCACATTTTATGTAGGCTGTGTTTTTATTACGTTGAATATTCGTGGACCGCTGCTAAAAGTTAATGCTCCGCCATGTTGGAAATATGCCCTAAACCAAGTCTAACCCTAAACCTGTGTTAACAAATGCAAAACTGATAAAAATATATTTATCGCTGCAACCACGCCATTTCAACTTCTTTTTACACAGATTTGAACTGTTTTGTCAAACCATAGCCGCACAGGATTCGAACCAGAGCTCCTCACGTCTCAAGTACGTCTCTGTGCTCTGTGAGCTACGTAAGTAGCTGTTTCTTCAAGTAATGTTTCTCGAGCAGCAAATCAGAGTAGTGAAATAATTTAAAGGATCATATTTTTGAAAATTTGAAAATAGAAGGGCTATCTGAAATGATATAACATTACCGTTTTACTGCATGTTTGAACTAAGTATATATAGTATATTTGAACGATGCATTCTTAATATATTTCTAAACCCAGATTACTTGAAGAAGGAAGAAGTTTGTGTTTGAATGAAGAAAAAAAAAACATACGTTTAAAGTTAAATCATTTTTATTTTGTGTAAAGTCTTCCTTGAAGTTAAGTTGCTTTAATTTTCATAGCACACAACAGAACATTTCAAGCAACTCAAAAAGCACTCATTAAAAGCGTGAACCCTGATCTCGTATCTCATTCGTGGCCACAAGCTCCAGCTGCCAGCTGTGTGAATTTCCTCTCGCTATATGGTTCAAGTGGCAATCACAGTCTCAGTGCTGTCTAAGAGATGGATAGTGATTATAAATGTTTGTCCATTAGCATGGTCATAATTTTTTATTTTTTTCATATGTACATCCCTGCGCATAATAAAAACACGCTGGAACCTTCAGTGAGCTGTCATAGCCAGTTCAGTGTTATGGAGTACCGACTGAAAGCAACATCTCTGTTTGTGTGCTCACCTGTGTCCCTCAATCTCCCCGGAGGCTCCTGGTCATTTTGAGGTCAGAGTTTTAAGCGTACACAAGCACTGTAAAAGAATAGTTCTCTGGAGATTCTTTTATTAGAGGCAGAATGAGATTTTTCTCACTTTGTGGTAACATGATTGCTCACTCGCCTCCGCCTAAGGGTGAACGCTGGCTGTCAGCATATATAAATAAAGAGGAAAATAAATGTGCCACCCTTTTAACCATATTGTGGGAGAGCAAAGATTGCTGCTAATAAGTCATAATGGTAATAGCTTGAATTTGATTTACTCAAAATTTTCTTGCCTGCCTTATTTCCAAGCAGGAAAAGCCATGAAAATACTATACATTTATTATTATTTGTATTTATTTTGTTCTTGTGACTGGTGGATATTTAATCATTTTTAAAATTTTGCCAAGCGTGACAAAAAACAATTAAACCACAAATATGAATGCTATATAATATGAAAAATAGCTTATTGTGCGTTCCGAAAGTCTTACGGGTTTGAATCAACGTGAGGATGAGTAATTAATGACATCATTTTCTTTTTGGTGTGAACTAACCATTTAAATATCACATAGCTCTTTCAAAAAAGAAAACACTGATGTTTAAGTTCCAGGGGTTTGAGTGCAATTAACACATGTGACTGTAAAAGCAGGCTAGTCATTAGATGGATTGTTCTGTTCACTAATGACTTTAATGTGCCTGTCAATCTTCTGTAGTAACGTTTAGCCTCTTGTTAGCAACCATCTTTTTTTAAGACAAGTAAAAGCATACAAAATGGATGTATGCTTTTATATATATATTGTAAGGCTTCAGTTTTCTGTGCTTTTAATACAAGAAGTTATGTTGTTATTCCCTTTGTGAAACCAGACAGTCAACTTTGAACACAGCCTAGAAATAATTGGTGGGTGCTGTAATTGACATGTTAACTGGGGAAAATGATTGGCTGCCTGGCTTGCTCAACTGATGTCAAATAAAGAAGCAGCTAATTCAAAGGCGGATAATAATACTCGGAGATACCCCATTTGTCACGATTATATTTGCTTTAGGTGAAATAATACACTTTAGTATTCAGGCTTATTTTATATGTTCAAATAATTCATTTATGCAAATGACCTCAAGCAGCAATAGATCATCCAGTTGAACTGGAGGACAGTGTGTTGAATGTAAACGCAGGAAAAGTGGAATTTATTACAGGGGCACTTTAAAAGCTTCATCACTGCCAATGAAAATGGTTTGAATGCCCTCTAAAAACTAAATCTATTTGTCTCTATGTCATCTTATAGCAAAATGATATGCAAAATGCCAAAACAAGTGCATTTCCCAGTCAGAATAATTCAAAGTTCAAATGCATTATGAGGATATAACAATGTAATAACAATATAATAAAGCAATACAAAACTTGAACTCCATAATAGGACGGCAGTCTCTCCACTTTCCAAGTTAATTGCAATTCAAGTGATGACAAGAGGTACAACACTTACTTTTAACCGCAGAAAACTACAGTGATATCTGGAAAATGTGTCAAATTCATTTTTTTTAAACCAGTTTGGCAACTTTTGTTAGAAGTGCAAATTGCATTAGGATTAGAGCTTTCACCTTATCTGTAATTACAGAGATAAAAAGAAACTTTTTCAACGCTCATCAAGTCCTCACATTGTCCCTGTCTATAAAGAGATAACATAATTTGAGACCTTCAATATTCCATGTATCCTGAATTATCCATTCGTATTAATATTTTTGAGTTAACAGGTATCGACAGCTCTCTGCCAGCTAGTGTCTATTGCTGTACAACAAATGGTTGTCTGACTAAACATTACACATACGGCTTACTGAGATTTGCAAGTCTGGTTACTTAACTAACAAAATCACCCAAATTAAGCGAGCAATTATTAAACTTCGAGAAACCTTTAAAAAGAACATTTTGCGTCATTTCAAACATTTAGGATAAAATGCTAAACTGTGAAACCTCTTAATAGAGCTTTTTTCTATATTGATCCTGTTAAGACATTCTGAAAGCCACTTACGAATTCCCATTTCTTTCAGAAAAGGCCTCTATTTTATCCTTGCAAATTTGCTCACTTCAAAAGACGACGACAACAACAACAACAAAAAAACTAAACTAAACAAGACGTGCTTTTATACATGGATGCCTTTGAAGAAGTCTATCAGACAGTCCTGAAATCTCCATATTAAACTTGCATACTGACTAGCTCAGCCTGTCGTTTACCTGCCCAGGGTGGAAAATAGGATTTTCATGGTGGGACACACATTACATTGAAGCCACAAAGTAGAATGAATAGCTTGGTCCCAGAGCTTATTTAACAGTTGATGTCATGCACCTAGATCATTTGTCCAGGCGGGGGAACTCAGTCGGAAAATGTAAAGTTCTTTTCAGTGATGAAGGATCTCTAATCGTCTAGAGGTGTGCGAGAGACATAGATTATGTCTCTCAGAAAGTCCATGCAATGCAACAGTGCACTGCAGTGTCTCTTGCTATGGTCTGTGACAGGGCTAAATGAACAGTATTTCAAATGAACCTGAATCCCAGTGTGAGCCAAAAAATATATATATGCAAAAAGAGTTGGATACAAAGGCTAAATGCGACCATGGACCACAAAATCAGTCTTAAGTCACTAGGGCATATTTATAGCAATAGCCAAAAATACAGTGTGCCAAACTTATAGATTTTAGACCATTACTATATTAAAGATCACGTTCCATGAAAAAAATACCTACCGTAAATACATTAAAACATCATGTTTAATTAGTAATATGCGTTGCTAAGAACTTAATATGGATAGTTTAAATAATTTCTTCGTACCGTCAGATTCCAGATATTCAAATAGTTGCATCTCGGCCAATAATGTCCTACCCTTACAAACAAAACATCAACGAAATGCTTATTTATTCAGCTTTCAGATGGTCCAGGGTCACAAATATATCAGAATTCCTCCTATTTTGCACCCCAGTATAACAAAATGTAAGATAAACTTTGTCTTTAATACACTAAATAGTTAATTTGTTGTCAGTTTCAGTTTGATGGCTAGTGCAAAAGTGATTTTCCAAACCTGAATGCACCCTAGTGAATTACACCCGAGTCTGTTTCAAAAAGTGGTCTACATGGTTTGCAGTTGCTATTAATGCAATCCGTATTAAATCACGGAAGGGAATCGTTATTGTTGACACATAATTTAAATCTTTGCACGCTCCTAGTCACACTTACTAATGTATAATGCATTTCTTATAGCTGCTTGTCTCCAGATAAATTACCTTTGCATATTTGGCAGTACACAAGCAAATATGGAAATGCATGTAGAATCTGTCATGTAAAGTTTTGCTGGTAAAAAAAAAAAAGTTGTAATGAAAAAATAAAATAACTGACTTTAGAATACTGTATTGGCAATATTGATAAATAGATTTTTTTTCAGTCATTTAAATGAATTGTCATTGATTCTCAAAAGCAGATGATGTTTTCAGTTCAGTCGACGTGTGAACAAAATTTCACAAAAAATATTTATAGCATGTCTGCCATGCGATAACTGTAATAAGATTTGTTACTTTTCTTTACTTTTAACGTGGCATGACAGATCGCAGAACGCAATGAGTGTTTTAACCATAGAAAGACATCAGTAAAATAGCTTGTATTGCACATTACATTTACCTGAGGAAAGCCATAAAGTGTCCATAGCATGTTATTTATCTAGAAAGAAAGAAATATGCACAACATATTCATTACGTTTTCATTTAACGCCATACTTTACGACTGTTATGCTTTAGCCAATCATTAAAAATTATTTTAATAAAAACTGCAGTTCGCATTTTGGTTTGATTAGTTTTGCTATATAGCCTCCGTGTATTCAATCCCACATACATTATGTGTAATGTTTAAACCAAAACTATGTCTAGAGGGCAAACGTAGTTTATTTCTCACCCTGTTAGAGTTTGAAAAGAGTTTGGTGGAGGCAGTGCGAGATGGTGGAATCAAACACAGGTCTGAACCAAGCAATCAAACCAATGCAAACAGTCTTAAAGATCTCTGATGTTTATGCCCCGTCACCTCATGTGTATCGATAAACAGAGTGGGGTTATTCAAAGGATCACGCAAATACGTGCATGGATGCGTTGCACTTGAAATGCCCCTCATTTCACATGAACAGCAGACAGTAGAAGACTGTGGTTAAAACACAGGTTGAAGCAGCCACATGTGCATTCTTGTTTAAATCCAGTCCTCGGTGGGCATTAGTGCAGTTGTACACAAGCACCAAATGAGGGTGCCCAAACACAAGGATAAGACACTGGAAACATTTTAATTCTAAGGCAAAAGTTCATGTACTTGAAAGCCGTATCCAAAACGCGTAACGCACAGCACAGCACATGCAGCCAGACCTCTGACTAAATGTTTAAGAATGTTTGATCTTGGGATCCTGCTATCATTTTAATGCTTTCAGTCTACTCTTGGCATTTTTGTATGTATCAGACAGTAATTGAACTTACCGTGAGCGTTCTGAGGCTAAGGCTGTAAGTAAGCCATACTAATCTCAATAAACACATCACCTGTAGCAACACCGACTGGACCTCCAGTGACGGGAAATTCAAGCAGCAACACAACACCACGCAAACATATCCAACTCAAAGCCAAAAACACCCTTTTTCCACCATTCCCGTTGATCACGCGATTCATCATTTTTGAAACCCTCCAATCCGTATTGTCAGCTCATCATCAACCAGATCTAGCTGCTTGAGTCACCGGAGTCCACGCACCTTCACCGCATCATCAATGCTGAGAGCTAGATGATTGTGGCATTTTAATTGTTGGGACAGCTCAAAGCAAACCACTTACGCCAACAACAAAACCCTATAATTACATCAACTCACACATTAGTGAGTATTAAATAGCATGTTTTGAAATGCATCAATGGCTTTACAGTGATTAGTGAAAGCAGGCATTTGAAAGGAAGGTCTTTTTTAAATTATTATATTGTGAGCATGATAAAGCATAGTCTATTACACCTGTGCTGGCATCTAAGCACCGCTGCTTCCCACGGGAATCAGAATTTTTTCTGGAGGCTTTTTTGCCTTTCTTCTTGGCACAAATCTGTAAAATCACATTGTTTTGCCTTCAATAACACAAACATACAATGAATAGCGGTGATGTAGTATCTAATGCATTTTTATAATTTTAGCATTTTTATCTAACTAGTACAGTTATTTCAGAGGCAGTACAGATGGAGCAACTCTGAATGTCCGGTTCATGAGTCACACAGCCTTGCATAGCTGCCATTTTGACAATCTGCATAAAGTCTGGTCTGCTTCTCAGTTTACTCCGGCCAAGAACCTCCCACTTAGAAAGGAAGAGACCATCTGACATAAGTAAAGTCAGCCACCATAGCCTTTTACATTAGAAATATTTAACTTTGTGTCATTCTAACCTAAACATAAAAATATGTACCTCTGAGTACTTTTCTGCAACATCGTTGTTATATAACTTACTGCATTTTCTATTTCTGCAAATGTGCCACTTGTACTTCCTTATATGCAAATTTAAGCTGTTTCGAACTGATTCAAACCGAAGCTCCTCACTTACACCCTCAAATACGTTCCCATGTTCCTTAAGCAACGAATGAACAAACCTATTGCCTATGAAAACCCATAGAGATATGAAGTTTTAATGCTAAACATTCTGTAATCATTTAATGCTTAAATGTATCAATTTACAAATCTCCCAGTATATTAAAATAGTTTTGAAGTCAACAAACTATTCTTCAAGTAATTGTGCGAAAATGCTTTTATTAATCAAAACTTTGTGTGAAAATAAATAAAAGATGTCTAGTGTTCATTTATTTTGTAAACTGCAATGATATGTACTTATTGGTACATATTTTTAGTCTCATTAAAAAGTTCCCCCAAGCACATTTTTGCCATGAAACCAGATAGAAATATTTGTACACACAATTCACATTTTACAAGAGCTGACAATTGATGTGTATTCATAAGCTTACATTTTACAGTGCACATTCGTAAAACCCTGGTTAATGTTCTTATTTTGCAATGTAAGTGTCATTGATAGGACAAACAAATGCATGTGCATATCTATTCTTTACTCCAATTTATACACTTTTTCTGTCACCATTTGACTTTTTTCCCTTCAGTAGCTGAAATTCCTGTTTATGCAGTACATAGTTTCTTTGTCAGTACTTCTATTGTCAAAGGTAACCGACAATTAGTATACAGATTATCTTGGTGATACGGTTCGGTTCTGGACAATGACAGTTTAATGGAACAACATAATTCAAGATAAGAGAGTCTGATTCAACTAGGAATATCAGAAGGTCAAGTCGTAACTGTGGATGAAATGAAGATGAGTAATTAGCTCCTGAGAAAAGTGATAAAACTGTTGATACTAAATGGACCTTATATAAAAATGCTGTGATAGGCATCACATTCCTAGGTAGATGTGGATCAGCTGAGAGTCAGCTGTTGCAAGCTCGACTTACTTGACCTGCCCAAAACGAATGCTATTGGGTGCTAAGAATATAGCTGTAACACTGTAACACTGCATCATTTCACACTGTACGAGTTTGGCACCCAAAGCAGGCTTTCCCAACAGAGGGTACTAACCTGCTTTTAAAATTGCAAGTGTTTATTGTTCTTCTACATGGGGTTAAATGCAGGATTTAGAATGATGATAACCCAATGTTAAAGGGATTAAAAAAAAAAAACTCGCACTCCCGTGAATCCAAGATGAAGACACAATTTCCTTTTAGGGTGAACTATTCCTTTAAACTGCATCTGCAACAACTGTCCATTCAAAAAGTAACTAATGATTATTTATTATACAGAAACAAAAAAAACTAAAACTTAAAAAAGCTATTTATGTGTCAGTATATTTGGCACTAAGTGGTCCAAACAAAACTCAAAGATGTGAAAAACTTTTGAAGCCGCATGAATCCATTCTTATTTATAAGCTATAAGCCACATTTTGAACACGATTTTTATGCACCCAGACTTTGGCACTCTAATTGGAACTTGGAAGTGCTTTCTAGCTCTGTGTGCAAAATGCATCAGATAATCAGTGAACAGACCGTGTGTGGTCTGTGGGCATGCCCAACAAAGTCTGCTGTGTGTACCTGGAGAAAGTTAGCCATCGACATTCGAAGAAAGTGTAGATGGATATATTGTGCGTCTTCCAGAGATTAATGCTAACCAGCAAAACCATGTCAACGCTCTAATCTCAAGGTCACATTGCTTAAAATGAAAACATATATATATATAGGCATTATAAACCTGACTTGAATTCATAGACGCTCCACTGCTGATATCAAGATACTTCACTGACAAGTATTTATTCCTATGTGTTTGCACACAGGAGCAGTAACCTGTCATCGCTTTAGACCGCACCAGCATATAAAAAGAGTCCGCTCTCCATCGCTCTAATTTGCATGATGATAAGAACATGTTTTACACTGGCTCTGAGCTTCAGCGTTATCAGTGACATGGCCTGGATTACCTGCATGTAGCAAATTCCTGGATGGGCTGCGATTAGAGCACCCGATGCAGATAAGTCTCAACTGAATTTAGGGTTATCAGTCATCAAACGTCATTAACTACACAATCACAGCATTAATGAGTTTCGGTACTACTTAGGCAGAAGTTTGACTTCAAACTACATGAATCAGCTAGAATCTTAACTCACTTTTCTGTGTCTAACAGTCTTTATCTCAAAGAAGGAATTTACTAGATATGAGGCCTCTAACGGTGCTATTTGCATGCGCTGTCAGTGACATTTATGCATCCGGTTCACTAAAAGATTCATGCAAATCAGGCGAAGGTCCAAATAAGAGCTAGAAATTAGTACTAAATGCTATTTGCATGCCGAAATTTACCATCTTACAGGCCAGATATGAGTTCTAGGTTGTGGAAGATGCATAGGGCTAAGAAAATCTGGCATTAAAAATACTGTATGCATAATCACTTTGCTGCTTCAGTCAAGACTCGGATGTTTAAAATTCAAACTGAATAATTTACAATAATTAATATCTGCCGTAATGTCAAATGTAGACAGGTTTGACAATGTATGTTCAATTGTAAGACACTAAACAACATTACACTAAGTAAAGACTATTTGAATATTTCTTGTTTTGTGCTTCAGACAAAAATAACAGCATAAATTAGGTTTGGAAACAACATTGACACAATGACACAATTTACTGCGACGTGTTCTTTTTTCATTTGCATGTCACCGACACCTGATTAAATTTGATTACGGATGGTTAGTGAACAAGTTTTGTACCTGTCCCTCTCATTCTCTTCATTTTTGACTGTTACATGGCACACACACCCACTTGCACAAATGTGAATATGGCTGTTTATAATGGCTGCAGTTGTAAACCAAAGGTGGAAAGCAGTGACCTCACCTCAGCAGCAATTAATCACACAAGCAACACTGCGTCTGCCATCATTAAACTCCCGCCGTTGAGGAGTTCATTAATTACATGGGCTCTAAAGGAGAGAAACAGGGCGGTGATTTTGAAAAGCATTTCCTTCCACTACATTGTAATTTTAAATGTCTCTCTCTTCCTGCTTTCACTTGATCATCAGCTACTTTTGTTTTTCAGCATTCTTCTGCCTTTGATTGTCCTTAGCAGACTACATGTGCAGAGAAAAAAAAAAAAATCTAATATGATGAAGCTTCTTTTCCATTGCGATAAAAATAGAGCTCTTCTAAACACAGCACACACAAAAGCAGTCCTCGAGGCCATAATGACTGGCTATTATTCTGGGTGAATGTTGTAACGGAATATATTTAGTGAGGTCTGAAGGAAGAAAACAGTGCATCTTGTATTCATATATTCATACATGCTGCCATTATGCATGGATTCTAATCTGTGAGCCAGCTTGCCACTGATTGGCTTTGGCCTCATCAATCGCTATAATCGTTTTTCTTCTCGTATGATGTCAGAAACATAGAACTAATCTAGCCAGACTCTCAACCATTTTTAGCCAGTACCATACAGTATAAATGATTCAATCAAATCGCACCAGAGGGCATCTCAGGATATCACAGTTGACGCTTTCGCTAGACTAATTTACAGAATTTTTATGAGGATCGATTTTCCAAAACCTCATCACATCATTCTTGATTTGATGGGCATAAGGAACTGTAATGTTCAATAAAGTCCTAGACTGCTTTTGAAAGACAGCTGTGGACTCAAGGCACTGCTCATCCCTGGGTAGAGAAAAAAATAAATAAAATATTATGTGTGTGTGTGTGTGTGTGAAAAGTCACTGTTGGAAAGGGTTCAAAATGCAAAAGATGCTGGAAAACTGAAGAATCTGCAGGACATGGAGGATTTGTTACAGCGCTTTAGAAAGAAAAAGGGACTTATGAAGAACCGTCTTAAACATCCGGGTTCACAAACTTTTGAGGGGGGTATTATTAGATTAAAAATATTCAATTTTTTTTTTTGTCTTGTGGACTATATCTAAAAAAATAACATGGGATTTGTATAATCTTTCTTTTTTTATTAAGATTAATCACATTTTCACAGATTCTGCAAGGGGTGCCCAAACGTTAGCGTACCGCTCTATACGTCTTGTTCACACCACAGCTTACAGTTGTGTTAGGAATACTGTCTGTGTGAACTTGCAATGGGAGTCAATCCCATATTCCTTACCAGTAACTAGAGTGACAGTGACGAAGTAATATCAAAGATGGCGACAAAAATGGAAATCAGTAAAGTACACAAATATAGGCCTAAGCCAAAATGAAGCAGTCACTAAAATCTACACCACTTTTGTTTATATCTCTGTTGAAATATTTATTATTAAAATAAATTTAGCCTAGTTTGGTGATGATGGCTAGATGATAATCATGATACTGTAACTGTGCTCTCTTCATCACTTTTTTGTGAACAACCGTGCATACATCATGACTGGGAAGGATGATAATGCCATTTAATAGTACTTCTTTTTTTTCCATTTATGAAAATAGGCATGTATGTGATGTGTTTAGCCAATGCACATTTGATTGAAAGTCTAGCACAGTGATCACAAGACACAGGAAAGCGTTTTGTATTGTTTACAGAAAGGACACGCGTTCTCATCTTCTTTTCCTGTTAATTGTCATGTTGCACTGCGTATGTGTTTTTCTTCAGAGCACAAACTTAGAATGCGTAATGATGGTTTGGTTGCTTGTGCTACGTGAGAATTGAAATAATTTTTCCTACCTGAAGTAATAGATTAGATTGAATGGGGGTGCGGTTCGGGTCGTGACTCGCGGTCTGTCAAACGGTTCTGGTCTGGTAGGGAATTAAATGTGTGTAGCGCTGAGACAGTAAAACCTAAACGTCCTGAAAGTGTACAGGTGAGTTTGATTAGCCTGCTGAATGCTGTTGTCACGCCCATAAATAAAAGAGCTGTGTGTGAACGCAAGGACTCACATACAGGACTGACCGTATTCTTCTGCTGTTTAAAAGTGGCCTTATCATGATGGAGGCATTGATGGCCTTTAAAATGTTGCCATTGGTTTACTTTTAACTGCTAACATTGCGCTTTACGAGTGATAGTATTCTTTAAAGCGTCTTGTTTGCTCGAAGAGGTCATGTGCTTCAAAACACAGTGTCCGTGTGTATAAGAAGAAAGCTCAAGATAACCTTATAAAGACCACTGAAACAGGGTCTGTATTTGTATGTTTTATTTTGACATGACACATTGCACCATCAGGATTGCATCAATGGTGATGTTATTGTTATAAAACAGATTTTTGAGTATTAGTGTAATTCAGAGATTCAAAATAAACATATAACACACACCATTGTCGTCAGTGAGTCTGGCCAATTGCGAAATAGAATCTGAATCTAGAATCTGCACCGGCCAAGACGAAATAGATAAAATACATCACACTGATGTACTATTGGCTCATATAAACAAAATTTCTTACTGACATTCACTGCTTAAAGTCTAACTGATGTGTGCAGCTCCCTGTGAAGTTGAACAAAGCTAATGAGCCGAAATGCGAGTTTTTAGTAACAGTACATGACAGTAAAGGAAAAGCTAATTAAAACTGGCTAAAACTGCTCATTCTCAGGTCGTCTAAGTTGGAGATGAGCTTGTTTCTTTGATTGGAGCAGATCTGAATAAATTCAGCATTATATCACTTGCTTACCGATGGATAAAAGCATGTACAAGTAATCCACAAAATTTCTGTAAATCAATTAACATCTTTTAAAATAAAAGTTTAAAATCGTTAAATCTTTTCTTCAAACTATTCTTCTGACCAAAATACAAGCTCATAAACTATAACTCTTACTCAAATGAAAAATAAAATTCATGCCCTGTTGCGCTGTCACCATAAAAACCCACAACATTTTAGCTAGTAAAAGCGAAAAAATAAACGTGCTTAAAAAAACGTTTCTTCACGGTGATGCATGATAAGAACTTTTGGTTCCACAAAGAAACATTCAGTCAAAGGTTCTTTGAAGAACCATCTTTTTCTTAATCATCCTCTTTTAATAATCTGAAGAACAGGGGTTGCTGTAAGGTGAAGGTTAAGATGGTTCAAAGGCCCCGGCGATGAACAGGGCCCACCCGAGAAAGAAACGTGATTTCTACCGAGTGGAAAGCGGTTTTATTTCCATAAGTCGATTGACCAATAAAAATAGCTATATCTCAAAAATCGCAGTTTTCATGTCACGTACTTCAAGGTTGTCCAAATGTTCACCTCTAACTAACCAAAACAATCTTGTGGCAATTCATAATTGTCATAATTTTCAAATACAAGTCTTTTAATAAGTCTTGAGGTAGTAGTAGTAGTAGTAGTAGTAGTAGTGTTACACTAAAAACAAGGCTCCAGTTGGTCCAATTGAATTATCTGCCGGTGCTGTAAGACACAACGCAAAACGTCACCGAAACAAAGCGTAATGATATTACTGACGTCTCTTTTTTCCCTCCAAACCCCTTCCTCTATCTCATCGTGTCCGTCTCTGCGTGTGAGGTGTGCTTCCATCATGATTTAACCGGACAGGCAGGAGCAACGTTAGCTTGAAATAATGACCAGCTGCTTTCCCAGGCATCCGTGAGTGACAGGGTTCATCTGCGAGGGGGATCAGCGTGTATGTGACAGCCGCCGACAACCTGGAACTAATTTATTCAGCTCTTAAAGGAAATTCCATCCCTTAACTGTCTGTCAAACACACACTAACACACATCACACAGTTAGCAAATTGCGCGGGCCAAGTATTCAGGCAAACTGACATGAAAAATGAACTGCCGCCCCCCTCTCCCCCCTTGCCTTGTCAGTTTGCTACAATTATTTTATTGTAATGAAATTCTTTGTCTGACTTTGTTAATGGAGTGTGTGGTTAGTCAGCACTTGGGGCCTCATCTCTGGAGAACTTCAGCCGGGGCCTGATTGAGAAAACAAGTAAGCAAATGCATAAATGGGTGTCACTTTAATAAATGTATTGGACTATGAAATCAATTACAATTGATCCTTCATTTATGAAACTTGGCAGCATCATTTATTATGTCTCTTAGGGATTGAGGCCTGATTAAATAGGCAGTCTATGAGACTGAAAGCAAATGACTTCCCTGTCAGCTAACACTTCGCTTTTAAAAGTTCTTAAACAGCATGTCGGGTGCCATTTATGCATTTGGGTTATGTCTTGTCACTTGTCCAGCGGATGTCTCACGGACAGATAAACAGCTGGTACTCGTCCAAAATACAGGAATGATATTGTCCCATTACTTTTGGAATTATAACTTTTGTTGTTTAGGATTGAAATATGAAGTCATTGCAGATAACGTTTTAATATGATAAACCAGATAAGCTTTTTTTTTTACTTGCTTAAGCATAAATATAATAAAGCTGCATCCATGGGCTAAGTCTTCTTATCTGATGCAATTTTGCTTCTCAATGCAAAAATACTGACACTGATCGTAAGAACGTTTATATTTTTGGGATTTCTCCCTTTATGCATATTCAGAGGATCAATCTTGGGTTTTATTAATGGGTTTCGACACATTTTCATGTGATGCCAGTTATAAAAGATGTATAATTTTGATTGGCAACCCAGTAGGGCATGATATCACTGACACAGATCAACAATTTAATAATGAATTTAGGCCATTTGTTGCTAAATATTCATATGATTTGCCACATTACAATGCGTTTCGCTTTCATTAACATTTGGTTAGATATTCTTATTTGTTTGCCATGCCAAATAGTAACAACAACAACAACAAAGTGATAATGATTATGAATGATAATTCACTGATTGAATTATGCATGACAAAAGAGAAACATGCTCATCAGCTAATGACTAGCTTCCTTTTTTAACACAAACCCTACACCAGGAACAATCCGACAACGCGATGCGAGTTTCAAGTAAGAAATTCGTGTGCACACATCGAAGTTGAAAATGTGGCACAACATCGCACAATCATAAGCAATTAAAACTATTTTAATTGTAATATACAACCGTTTGGAACGAGCTTTAAAATGTGTGCGGGAATCAATATCATGTTGCTTATTAGAATCTAATGAATGATTACCATACAATATTCATGTACCCTGCATAACAATAATTACATGGTACTCCAATGTACTTCAATGAATAGCATAGCATTTCCATGGTACTTTTTTGTAAATGAAACCAGTGCAGCTTAACCGCAGGACTGTATATATAACATAATACACCTTTACGAATCCAGCTGTGGGAAATGTTTGCTATTCAAAAGCATAAAGCCTGTCAGGCTCGCAGATGCAATTTATAAAGACCCGTTTAGATGTTAAATTTAGACATAGTACATTTTGTTTTAGGCACCACAACCTGTCAAAATAATAATCGTTATTGCAATAATGTATTGATTCAACTTCAGGGCAAAATATCACTTCGGTGCAAAACTACATGGATTTATTAAAAATGGAAACAAGAGGTTCAGCTGTACTTGCAATGCCTCGGGTCAAGAGATTAACTGCGTTCCTCTAGGGTGCAATGACTATGGACAGAAGAATCAATGCTGAGAATTAAACACATAACCCTAAAGGCGGCGATCCATTACGCATGCAGATGGATAAACATCGTTAAATAAACGTGTTGCATTTGAAACGTTCAACATTTTAGAAATAGCATACGAGAATGTTGTTCCAAATATCTGAACCCGCAGCCTCGTATATCTGGAGGAGTGTGATACTGCATTATATATCAGCGCAGTGGACTGCTGAGTAAATTACAACTGTTTCTGCTTTTGCACCATCAACAAAAATGCTTCCAAACTAAATCAGAATCAGCAGTAACACATAAATAGTAGCTTCACCACTGTATGTGTTGCAAATATTACAAGGAACATTATTAATTACTTTTAACATTAAATGTAACTTAGAATTAGTCACATGAAATGCTAACAATTAAGTAAATAAAAAAATATTGTTTTTATATATATATATATATATATATATATATATATATATATATATATATATATATATATATCCAAAAACATTATATATATGTGAATGTTGTCAACTTTTTCCACACGTTCTTTTTTTTTGTTTATTAGATAACTAACTGTATTTTAAATAGAAAAAAACTTTCCCTCATGGTGCACCTAATAAATAAACGCATTTTTCTTTTCCCCACCATTCTGCATGTTTCCTGTATTCGTCATAAGGCTGCATGCACCAAACCGCAATGTCCATATCATGATGGTTCGGTACGAATACACACGTGCCAGGTTTAATATATACAGTATATACATGCATGACTCCCATTATGCGTGAATGATGTAAATTCACTGTAAATTGTGTTTATTCTTACTATTTCCTTTTAATTATTGCTGTTTTTTTAGCAGCTTGTGTTGTGACGCTCACAGTGGATCCCTTATCTGAATATGCTGTGTCACTGTTCTTGTCAGTCAGAGATCAGAGATCTAGAGATCAGGATCTCAACTCTCTCGCGAACGCGCATACAGCTGTTGCTGGAAGTCAGTGATTCGAGTTATAATTTTAAAAACAGAAATAGTTACAAAAAGCCCATCAATCTGCTTTAGAATGCATGCGTTAACCCACCGGAGGAGTATAGGATCATATTACAACAGATATATAGGATTTAAGGAGCTTCAAAATAACGGCCATTTTTTTTTTAATTGACTGCATTCGTCTTAATAGAAGATAGTTCAGTTTGTACACCTTGGACGGCTTGGAGATAAATAAATTATGGGGTAATTTCCATTTTTTTGTGAACTATTCCTTTAAAATGAATAGCCTTCTTTAAAAAAAAAAAATATATAAAAAATCTTTATATTAATTGACTACAAAAAAAAGTAAATGACAAACAATCCTGTAGTTTATTCACAGCTACAACATAATAACCAAAAAAAAAAAAAATAAATAAATACATAAACAAAACGCCAACACTTTCATCTCCAAATATGTGCTGAAAATGTGTAAAACAATAGAGACAAATAACAATTACGATTCATGCTGTAAGTTTAGATAAGATCATTTCGAATTTCAGCACATCTCCAAATAAAACTTTTTTACCTGCTTAGTCTGGCTTAGTAAAAATGTGGCATGACCTTTCGCAGGCAATAAATTTCTCATTATCAAACATAAATTCTGCAAGAGTGGAGCTGCAGGAGAATAGAAATAATGGGAATGGAGAATGTATTTCCTTTGTCTGTCAGTTTTATGCGCAAGGAGTGGGATTATGAAATCTCAGAAATTGGTCCATTACTGAGGAGGTATTGCAGAGAATCCTAAATCATTCAGTATGGTTGACTGTGGAGGCCTCCTCTGCCTGAGTGAACCGAATGTGATTTTTTTTTTTCTATTTACTCACACCAGCTGGCAAACCCTTCACCATGACATCCACTCAGAGTTGGATGCAGGCACCTATGAAACATGACTGCATTCTGACACTTTCAATATCGTCAATATTCAGAAACGGGGTGGCGTTTAGCAGTATATCTCACCGTATTGCATCACTATCTTGAGATTGTATTCGATTTTACTTTTGTGGTAATAGTTTGAAGACTTTCGATTCTTCATAAAAAATAAAAAAAAATTATAAGGATGAAAAAAAAAGAAGTATAAGCATTACACATGTTACAAATACAAATTGTAAAGATTTATTTTAGTTAAATTAGTGTTACCAAGTGCAACAGCAAATATTTCTGTAAAGGTTATCTCACTGCCTGGCATTGGTTAATAAAACAAAGTCCTTCCCCAAACTGTTCCCATTGGTTGCTATGCTGGTTGCTAAGCAAAAAGCTTAAAAGCTTTTTTACAGATAATCCGCTGTAATGTGTAACATATATTTGTCTCTGTGTGTTTATATATATATATATATATATATATATATATATATATATATATATATATATAGCCCCACCCACACTGATAGCACATTGGAACAAAACCCTGCTTCTCATGTTTATTGCACAACATACATAGATGAAGATTCACTTGTTGAAATAAATAAACAAATAAATAAATGGCAGTATATGACTATATGAAAACTCCAGATGTTTCACAAGGAAAGCAAAAAAAAAAAAAAAAAAAAAAAAAAAAAA
This sequence comes from Puntigrus tetrazona, assembly GCF_018831695.1. NCBI lineage: Eukaryota > Metazoa > Chordata > Actinopteri > Cypriniformes > Cyprinidae > Puntigrus > Puntigrus tetrazona. Next base: position 11,929,334 of record NC_056716.1, read on the forward strand.
AAGATGCCATCTGGACTAGAGAAATATCATGGAAATAAACACATAAGGTATTTGTTGTGTTCTTAGCTTCATACTGTTCAGCTGTGCAGTGCACTTTAAGAAAAGCCACCCACACACAATGGTTGTGATTTGCATTGAACAGAATACGTCCGACGCGTCACATCTAGTTTTGTGATGCTGTGATGATTTCAGTGTATTATTTTTATCTTCGTGTTCTCTTAATGAATTTGGTTTCGACAGTGGTCCAGCCGTGTTTCATTCGGTGACCCTTACAAATCACAACTCCTGTTTCTCCCTCATAAAGTATTTCTGGTCCCTTCATTATATAGTAGTCCTCAAAGGAGAGTCTTTCAATTACTACACCAGTAGATTTCTCTCTCCTGTTGGAGAGTTGTGTGAACACACCATGCAATGCACTGATGGAAATCGATAGGAAGGTAATTCCACATTTGCACAATTGATTAGTTGAGCTTTAAACTCATTTTGACATTTTATGGGTCTTTTCTTTCTCGTAGGGTAGACACAATGATTTTCAATAAAGTCAAATGTTCAGCACACTGAAAGACATATTTTCTTTTAGAAAAATTGATTTTTAGAACTATTAAATGATATTGTAGTGTAGGCGCCAATGGGTGTGTTTTAGTCCTAAAATATTGTTTGCCTAGGTATAATGCAAATTTTATGTGACACAAGTACTCATTTATTGAACCTGCAGAATTTCAGTCTTGCTGGACGAAAAGTATTAAAGCAAACTATGTACTTTGTACCTATGCACCTTTTATTAGTTAATGTATTCCCTGAGAACTGAACCCTTGGCTTTGATAGCACCGTGCTCTTCTACATCTACCAAAACAAAAACAAACACTAGGTCTCATTCACTAATAATTTTATAGATTATTTCATATTTATACACACCAGAGATCTTTCCATGAAAACATTTCCACATAATTCACAGCACATGCATATGCACATTTGTTCTTAACCTTGTTCAAGAGTTAATGAATTTAGAATATTTTAAAGGAGCGATTGCATGCCCAAGGTTATTTATTTCCATAAAATTTACCCGATATACGACATTTACACAGTCTCTGGTTTTTTTATCACTCAGCAAACAAATATGACACTTTCTAAAGACGTGGCAAGATCCTTGAGCAATGCAAAGCGTGCCACCCTTAAAGCCGTAGCTCACCTAGAGTATGTGATTGATTTGGTTGCCGGTTGGTTGCTTTTTGAGTTGCTCCTACATTTTTCATAAATTTAGATTACATTTTAATACGAATGTTATCTGTGAATCATGATTTGTTTGTGAAAATACCCATACAGAGATTTCACAGTTTTCACAGCGGATGATTTTAAATTATCCATGGTCATTTTTTTGTGACCCAGATGGGCCTAGGGTTGACCCGATACATCAGTATAATATAACCATAACAAAAAGTGTCGTTAGTCCTGTGGCACATTTGCATTTTCATAACTAAAAAGCGTTGTTACCGATGTCCTGTTACGCATTTGTACTTAACACAAACCATTCTGCGTATTGTTACATGCGTGTAGCTACAAAAATATTAGCGCTGTAGTATACAGTACCATGTGCCAATGTGCACATAGGGACATTTAATAAAAAAAATGGACTAATTTGTGTTATTCTTGTTAATGCTCAATGCTGGAGGGCACCCTGGCACAGAAAGTCCACAAGCAAGACTCACAGGGGTAATAGAATTTCTGACGTTCCCTGTAGATGAAAAAAATGCTGAAAGAAATGTTTTATTTGACGAACCATGAAGAAAATTGCAAAAGTGCATGGTTCATATTTGTTCATTAAGCTATCTCGGGTATTTTAAGAAGAATCCATGGATGATTGGATGCATATATATATATATATATATATATATATATATATATATATATATATATATATATATATATATATATATATATATATATAGTAATACTTAAAATAATATAATGTCTGCCTCATTCTATGATTAGAGTCAATGTGCATAATACTCATTGGAGTATTTTTTTTCTCGTAAATTGTTGTCCTTCTTCGATGCTAAGTGCAAAAGAGGCCAGCTGGTAAAGGGCTGTGCAGTAACCCTCACTTTTCCGACCCCAAGAGGTGCATTGACAATTGACACTACAGGTCTTTTGCACCCTTGCTAAGCATGCACACTTCCCTTGCCGGCTGTTACTGGTTTGAGCCCCTTGCTCTGCAGGAAAATACGAAATGAGTTGCAAAAACAAGAAGTACTTTGGGTTTGACTTTGGCCTATTAACATTATGCCTCTTAACACTCATACAGTATTTAATTGTAATTCTTCCTAAGACTTTTAAACCACACTTTGCAAAATGCCATCAGTGTTCTTGGCAAGCTGTTGCTTGCAGCTATATTTAGCTTTACCCTTTCATTTCTTTTAAGACATTTTAGGAGACGCATTGTGAAGTCACTTGAGCTAAAAGCGCACATGACGTGCGTTTCACTCCAAGCGATTATTTTAGCACTTTTATACCGACATTGATCAAACTGTTTTGTTCATTTTCGGGGTAAAATCTTTTCTTTCTTAGTTATCACGTCATAATAAAATCATATTTTTTTTATTTGATAGTTATTAATCTCGTAAGCCGCCATCATTTGTCACACTGCGTAGGTTTTCTGCATGAGTGAAGGTGCTGAACATCTGGAAAGATAATGACACGTCTCTCGCAATGAATCACCATCTAGGCACCATACACTGTAAATGTGTTTTTCTACAGACAAGCTATGATTAGATCTTCTCTTTTCTCTCACAAGCCTTAAGAGAAGTTGACCCACCACATTGATTGTACAATAAGAACAGTCAGACTATATCATTAGAGTCTTCATGTGCGTTGACTCATCTAAAGACTGATAAGATTGATTAAAACCACGTAACACCGATATGTTTTTCGTTTTTAGTTGCATTTATTAATATTTAAATAAACCCATTCAAATCGACTAAATCATTGCACAATGCTCATGGCACAAGCGTGCTTATGGTGCACTTTTTAGTGAGACGTGAAATACGTACCGATAGGTACATATCACTGCAGTTTCCAAAAGAAATGAACACTAAAGTCAGTAAAACTCTGACCAGAGTTCCAATTAATAAAGCGTCATTTTTACTAGAATAATGTTGTGTAAATGCTGGGATATTGGAATATGCTTTGGAACATTAGCATCACACGTATCCAGCTTCATGTCTGTTTGTTTCCACAGACGGTAGGTTTGTTCGGCAGCTCGCGGAGTACAGAGACGTACTTGAGAGGCGAGGAGCTCCGGTTTGAATCCTGTGTAACTACGGTTTGACAAAAGTTCAAATCTCCACGAAAAAGGAAGTTGAAATGACACAGCTGCATCAAAACAAGTTTTATAACAGTTTTTTGTTAACACTGTTGAGTTGGTTTAAGCTTGGATTTGGTGTAGGGCATATTTCCAACATAATAGAGCATCGACTTTTAGCGACAGTCAACATTTCAGTTTTGAACTGCCGTAATATCGCATCTAAAGTACTGAACCTGCGTTCGAGCGGCACTCGGTGAACATTTCTCTTTAAAACTGCGTCGAAACACGCAGCAAGGCATGTAAAAACAGCTTTGCACAAAAAGTGAACAGAGGTATATTTTTTTATGAGCAAAAAGTGACTCTGGAGGTCAATGTATTATTTCACACAGGACAGGAAATTTTCATTGTTATTTTATTATTTTATATTATAATTAAATCACACTAAATTACCTTGTTTAATTGGCAGGCTTGCCATTTAAAAGTTGCTGATACGGAGCAAGCGACCTTGTACCTGAATGTGTATATTTTAAATAAATTGAAAGGATTTTTTTCCCCTTCATGTGCGTCTTTTGAAAAGATCAGAAATATCCATGCTAAACACCTTGGAATTACCCGGTCTATTGGGAGCTTTTTTCATTGTAGGGCTACAGAGTTTATTTTTAAAAAAAAATGAAGGCAAGTTGGAGGGGCAGGGTTAGCGGCACATTATCTGGATTTGAATATCTTTTCAATCTCCTGACTGTGATGTGAAAATCAGGCAAGGACAGTTAAGCAGAGGTCATTCTCATCAGCCCGGTGTTGTTTTAATGATACTAAAGCCAAGGTGTCATAATTTGAAAAAAACAAATTTTAACACTGAACTTGTACAAATCGATTAATCATAACTATTCTCTCTAAATATGCCGAGTTTCTATCAGTGTAGCACATTGAAAGGAATGGTAAAATTCCAAAGCTAAGTTTCATCATGCGAGTCGAGGGACGTGCTTAAAGCTGACCTTATTCACAAGGCATGAATAATGACTTTAAAATTAAGAACACATTCTACTGGAAGAAAGGGAAATTAGGATTTGATTATTGAGCAAGAAAAAGTGATTTTTTATTATTATTATTATTGAAAATATGTCAAATATAGCACAGCGGTGAAGCTGTGAAGCCAGCATGACTAAAGTGTTAATGTCATGAATGAAAATGAGCCCAGCGTGATTTCAAGTCCAAATCACGTGGCCACACTGCAGTGCTTCTTTTTTTAGTCAGAAATCTAAACTTTAGATGACCTGCATAACTGTCACTGTAATTTATTTAAGAACAAATTATTAACGTTGCCATGTTCGTTGTCATGCTAAAACTACCTGGGGTTACTTTAATGTTCCCTTTATAAAGGGTTTATAAGATGTTCATAAATGACATTTACAAAAGCATAATAAATCATTGATAAGCAGTTATAATGTCACATGCATTTATTTGTGTTTTCACCCACCTTGTGCTCTGTGAGACCTAGTTCTGTCTTCCCTTGATCCAATGTATTTTCCAGCCTGTTCATTTCTCCCTCGTCCGGTATTAAAGCCGTTTTACGTTGCATATGTGTGGTTTCTACCTCTGTCTTCATGTCTTCGGACTATTAAAAAAGTTACTTGTGAGTTTCACCTCTGTGCCTTCATTCCGCACACAGCAAGAATGCATGCATGAATGAAAAAGGTGATTTTAATGCAGTACCTGTCAAACAGTGAGCCATTTTTAATTCACGTATTGTAAATGCTTAACAAACCTAGCGTCGCAGGTTTTTTTACGCATCAAACTAAGCATAGTTGCCATATAAAAACAACATTTCAGTTTTCACACACTTCAGGTCCTTCAGGTTCGGTCTGAATATGGAAAGGATTCATTTCCGCCCACAATCTCTGCAAAGCAATAAACACGGACAAGCGGAATGATACAAACCCTCAGAACGCTGCTTGGATTAATTTAGCTGTATTCATCTTCAGGCCATCGAATATCTAGACGATTTTCTGTGTTCGTCACAACAGCTTTGGAGATATTTCGCATTACATCGCTTGCGCGCACTGAAGTGAATGGGTGCCATCAGAGTGAGCGTTTAAACAGCTGATTAAACACACTCCAGTAATCGAAAATAAATCCATACGATTCCAATCCATCAATTAATACATCGTGAAAATAAATACTGCGTGTCTGTATTAAACGAATCCATAATTATGGTGTTACGTTTCCCTAATTCTGTTTTAATGAAGAAACAAGCTACATTTTGGATGATCTGATGGATGAGTAAACGGTCAACACGTTTTCATTTTTTTGGGTGATTTTGGGCCGGTAAACTATTCTTTCGACACCAAAACAGCCATGCTGAAATCATCAACGCCAACCAGGACCTCTGTCAGGTAAAATACAATCTACAGAAACTTCCTTTTGAGAAACTCAGCCCAAAATAAATATATAATGGATGCTGTTGCCTTCACCTGTGAAATGAAAAGGGTCCTACTCTTTACATTTACCCGTGAGGTAGCTCGAAGATCAAAACAGCAATATTATAGTCTATATCATCCTATGCCAAATTGCAAACAACAGAGGGAATAAACAAATAAATCAAAAGTCATTTTCTCTTTACCGTGTCCCCTTCTGTCTGGAAACAGTGTTTACAGCTGAATGCCTTTGCGGATACATTTTACAAACTGTTACCTACCTTACTTTGCTTTTTATGCCTTCTCAGCACTTATGCCACATTTAAAACTTTTTTAGGAATTATTTCTAAGACTAGCCGAAGACAGAGCCATTTTTCTGAATTATGTTGCGTGTATGTGTGTGTACAATATCCTGCAAAAGCGTCGTGAAATATGCAGCCAGTCACCTTAGATGAGACTGTCTTATCCTAGTTTATCTATATGGATGCAGAAACTGTTTTTTAACGGGTTATTGCGAATAAACAGAAGATAAAGCAACATCCCCATGCACCGATCTCATTTGTAACAGACAAAGCAGCTGATTTTTAACTTTTAGCCTTTGTATCTTAGTTTGAGGTTATGCTATATCTGATATTTTGTATCTAATGTGCTGTAATTAGGTTTTTAATTGTTTAAGCATTTTAGAGCTATGTTCTGAAAATTGGGTCAACGCTGTCAAATAGCAACATATTCCCACAGAATGATGATTTCATAGTTCATAATTACTTTGTCAAACACGGTCTGTCAATAATTACATCAAAACAAAAACAAAATACAATTGATTATAATTCAGTCATGTTTTCATAAGCCCCCGTTTTTCCTCTCATTTGTGAGTCATTTGTTTTTCTTCTCTGACTTCTGTATCTGAAAACGTCTATCTTTTTTTATTTATTTATTTTTTTCAGGCTTTCTTTTATAGATTTCCATCAGATCATCCAATTATACCTGTGATTGCTGCTGGAAGGTGGGAAAAGTACATCACAGACACCCGAAATGTCAAAACGCAAACCCGCTTCAGTATTGTACAGATGCTTTCAAATTTACTCATAATAAGCGAAATCAATAACGTTAAAAAAAAAGTTCAATACAAACTCTGTATAGCGTCCGTTTCCTTTGGGAAAACAGACATGGAGTGAAAAGCCGCGGTGGGCAAGTGACGGGTGGTGAGACTCCATATCGTTGTCAGGAGTGGAGACAGGGTCAAGAGATCTCAGAGTCACCGGTTTCTCATTAACACCAGTATAATGGGTGTCAACAGGAGGGTGATGTTGACAGGGAATGTGCATGGCGCTAACCTCCCACAGCATGCTAGTGCTTCCACCTCAGCATGGACTGAACTTTCATGGCTGTCGTCTGCTACATTTAGCTCTGGTATGTATACTTATCCAGATCTTGGTTATTGGACTAAGGTTGTGAAAATGGTCATTGGCGTGAATGACCTTGTGTTGCCCATATTTACTGACTGAATGGCTAATTCCCTTAAATGCGGTATTAGCATGCACCGCATTAGCATAAATTTGCAAACAAATTACTGTTTATTCTCAAATTCCATTTTCTTTGTTTAGGCCGACATCAGCAGTAGTCATTATAATGCACCGAAAGAAAGTAAACTAATTTAAGACATCTTAATCAGTTAATGTAGGCTACACTTGTAGTACACTTTTTAAACATCATAAAAGTTTATATTTTGGGAAAGCTGTACTTGCTGGTATGTAATATTAATGAAGTTTAGGGCCATTTGAGGTACTTTTGCAGCATTTACATGACAATTACAAATTTAATACTTTATGTGTTTACATTTACAATACAACTTTTGTCGGTTTGAAATTGGAAACTTTTGAAAACAGGTTGTGAGTGCAAGTTTATGAAAATGATACAATTATTTTCTGTAAAGTATAAAAAAACACATTTGTGAAAACATTAACATTGTTCTCACTGTATTCCTTTTTTCAAATGGCCTATATATATATATATATATATATATATATATATATATATATATATATATATATATATATATATATATATATATATATATATATTGCCTATATATATATGGCATGCACTTCTTTTTACTAAGGAATGTTATTCTATTACCTCTCAGGTGACTAAAACAAGCCGTATGGAGGGTCATTGACCCGATATGACACACTAAACTCCAGTCAATAACAGAAGCAGTGAGGGGCAGACAGTGTGTCCCAGTAACACTTACCAACTCCACATCAGCGCTCAATGAAAACAGAGCAACAAAGACAGGAATCTGGTTTTATACGTGACTGGCGATTCATCTGAAATTTGCTCACTTTAAAGCAGCCTGCAGATTCTCCAGAGAAACCGCCGAAGAGTCAAAGTGAAGATTCAGCAAAACCAACCCACGAAGCTTCTTACAAAAAAGCCCCTCACTTCTGTGAGAGAACCATGATATATTATATATCACATTTGATGCTGATACATACGTTGGGTGAATTAAAGTGGAAATTGCACCAGCCGCAAGAAATGAAAAGGTAATGGATAGCTTTCTTTATGTATTATAGAACTCCTTGGTATGACCCTGTTTATGTATGCATATGTTGGAAATCGCATAAACAGATATAATATAGACTGACATTGGAGTATGAGGTATTTATAAGTACAGCCATTGCATCGCCTTCTCTGGTGGCGATTATATGTCTTTCTGCATAACATCACTTGTCCTGAATCCCCTCCAAGACACTCTGCTGACTTAGACTGACTTTATTTTCTGCTTTGCCATTGTAACATGAGTGCTGCAAACATGCCTCCATTTTCACTACAGTTTCGTCTCTGAGTGGGAGGATGCAACCCAAGTCTCCACGTGCAAAAAAAAATGAGCCGATAAGACCCTCTTTATCAGCACTCGATGGCCTGTAATGGAATCACAAACCATTAAAAGGCAGATGCTGAAAGCGAAAGAAAATCTGGTGTAAACTGGCCACCTGAAAACATATTTACAGATGGCTACATACAGAAGAGAAATCTTGTTTTGTGGTGTTAAGACCAATTAAAGTTCTCTACAATAATAGCACCATTCATAGCTCAGAGACGTGGCGGTACTGATTTTATCTTAATTGCGTGGGTTAAAGTACACAATGGAAACTTATGCAAAGAGCTCAACATCTCCTAAGCAAGCCATCACTTTAAATTAAGCAATCAAATCTTCATTTGCAACACACTCTTAACATGACTGCTAAGTAACCGACACATTCTTACAGCACGTAATTGAATTGGAAAGAAGTTCTGATGTGATAAACTGCCATGCTACGTTTAAAAAGCTTGGTGGCCTTCATTGTGATTCTAACAGCTTCCTGTCGGGACAACAGAGTTTGCATCCGTCGCCGAACGACAGCTGTATTCCCCGCAGCCATTAAACCTCATCGCGAGACCGACGCAAGATTAATGCGTGAACTTCCCTTGTCACTGGGCACGTCAGAGTCAGATGGACTCCGAATGCGAGGCTGTCTGAAATAAAACCCATGAATAATGCAATATTCGCTTTTACTGAAGCCAGGCTAATTGCAAGTGGTGATACATGAAGCCAAGGCAACACATATTAACTGCTGAATTAATCCAGTTGAAGAGAGCATTACCTACAGCCCTTCCAGTCTCCTCTCATTCCCCTAACAACATGATGAAATCAATCAGACCTGACTGGCACACCAGATCAGACACTGAGTGCAGGGAATTCGATTTTTCTATCAAATTCTGGGAGCTACGGAAGTCATTGTGAGATCTGGGCTTCAAAAAAAAAAAATTCAAAAAAAAATTCAAAATGTAATTCATCTTGTTCCAAATACATATTTGCTCTTTTTTTATTTTTAATTATATATTTATTTTTTTATTTAATATATTATTATTATTTTTTATGTATTTAATATATAATATATCTATATATTTTATTTAATTATTTTACATACTTGATTTTTCCTTCTTGAGGACTGAAATATATTTAATGACAAATGTTTATAATAACGGACCTGAATTTTAAGGATTAGTTATAGGTGAACTAATCCTATTAAAAAACCAAAAAAACAAGTGGAGAACATTATCAACACAAATGATCTTGAGTACGACTTCATATAGCTGAAATAATCCGGCTAGTGCATCTGATTAGGATGTGTATGTTTCTTACCCTAAAAAAAAAAATAATAATCAGCCAACAACAACATTACACCCACAGAGCAGCTGGATATTTCCACACAGTATGTTTTCAGCTTTATTTAACCAGTTATGCACATTTATTTTATGCCAGTCTTTGAAATATGTCAAATGCAGATCAAATAATACTGCATATTTACATAAAATGTAAATCAGCAATGTAAATCACATCGTTTTACCACCTTAAATTAAAAATTATATATATAATTTTATTTATTTTGACACTAAGTAACCTTGCATTTACATATCAACTAATTCTCATGACAGTATTAATTGACTGTGTGCTTATTATCTGCTAACTCTTTATTGTGACAGACAGATCCATTGACTAATAAATAATATAATTCTTTCAACAAATTTTATATTTCAACAAATCTGCTCAATTGCTGGCATGTACTTTCATGCTTGTTGAATAACAATATTGTTAGCTTATTGTGCTAAACATCATGTCTCCTACAGGTTACGGTTAAAATACTGCATTGCAAAATACTAACCCTAACCCATGTGAGCAGGAAACAACGCGGCAGCTCACTACACTGCTGAAAAAAACGACATATTGCTGGTTTGTTATGTTTTAAAGCTGGGGTGGTGGTTTAGAATGGCCCTTTGCTGGTTTATGCTGGTCATGTGTTGGCAAAGGACCAGCATAAACCAGCAAAAGGACCAGAATAGACCAGTCTAAACCAGCAGCGAAATACACCTAACCAGCACATGCTGGTTTTTCCAACAGGGTATGTTTTGGTGAATCAGTAACTTCCTCGATTACATGAACGTTGTCTTGAATCAGCAGAAACGCAAACTCATCTCCTAACTATGGTCCGTTTAGGTTCGTAATGTCTGACGACAACAACAGCAAAACCAGCCAGAAAGAGTTTAAACCACGCTGACATCTTGACAACAGGTGTGCGACTACAAGCCTCTGTTGATACAATACAGTAACCAGAAGTTCACGGTCCCAGTGAACACACAATAACGTCATTTTTGACAACGTCGAATAATGTACGCTTTCGCAGAAACACGAGCTTCAGATCTTGAACTGTTTTCCGCGGCTGTCGAGCAAATGCTGCAGACCGAAGCTACCGAATCGTTTTGTCAGAATTCCGACGTATGCTAAAACAACATTAGACGTTACTACGTTACTAATTGCGGTAGCTGGGAAACAGGATATAAGATGTGGTTGAGAGGCATAAATGAACCGTTTTCTATTGGTTGTTAGATTCAGAGCTCAGGAGTGCCACTTCAATCCCCTGCCATTGTGATGGTTACGTAACACAAACACGCTGGCAGCCAGTGAGACAGAAAATGTCTTGCTGTTTACTGAAGCATGAATGGACAACCGAAGCACACTCTATCTCGCTTTCCCTCCCTTTTAGTGTCTCTCTCACGCAAAGAACTCACACACAGCATTCTGAATATATATATTTTTCCTATTAATTCCACATGCTCGCTCGCACGTGGCACAATGTTTTGACCCCGCTGTAGTACTGTAGGGCAGCATTCACCTTTATATGTTGACCCGCTGGATGCAGGGCAGGCCTATAATGGCTTATTTTCCGTCATTGTACGCACATCACTCAAGCTTTCACATCACCTCGCTTTCGAGACCTTTTTTAACACAAATTACAGTTTGTGGAAAGAAAGAGCAGCACCCACAAGAAGCAGACAACGCAGGCCTTTTTTAGCTCAAGTGTTCAAATGGGATTCTATTTGAGGTTGCCGATGAGGGAAGTGCATTTAAAAGAGAGCACTTTCTCTTTTGTGTTCACTCTTGACAGCAGTGTAATTTTGGATTTTTTTTTTTTTTTTAAATAGCACATGTGTTGATTGTTTCAGATGGCTTACAATCTGCATCTCATCTCACATCTCTATAATGGAGCTTTTTCCCTATTAGTTATAAGCAAAAAAAAACAAAAAAAAATGTTAAATGAACCTAGATGTCAGCATTTGTCACCGCTTCCAGAATAGTTCACCCACGATTTTAAAAAATAAAATAAAAATTCTCACCCTTAGGTCAATGTTACTTGGTGACTCATGATATACAAATTAGCTACTGCTTTAAAAATTTCCAAAAAACATGTAGCGGCATACCTATCTGTTGTAAATAATAATGGCGTGAGTGTGTGATTTTGCTAAAACGTAGACGGAAAGCTTGAGCTTCAGGGTCATTTACAGAAGCTGTGGATTTCATGTAATGACTTCACAACGTTTTGTTTTGCAAGACCTTCAAATATGTTAAAGGTAGCCGGATTTTGTGTTTCCTGGTTTTAGAATCTCAAAGCAATAATGCTAACTTTTTATGAATAACCAGGATCGTGGTTTAGTGTATAGTGCACATTTTTTGCTTTGCAACCTTTAAGAAAAAAAAAAACTAAATATGCAATAATTACTTGTGCATGAAAAATTTGTTGTTTGCTTTATAACTTGGGGTTAAACTTCTGCAGAAGTGGCGGTGGCGGCGGTAAATGTCTCATTCTCGTTGAGAATCTGTATGTCCAGAATCTTGTCCCAAAATTGTTTTCCTTTTTTGCCAAAAATGATTAGGATATTAAGTAAAGATCATATTCAACATATCAAAAATTCAATATTTTCAAAAGAAAACTGCATCATCAAAGTTATGGTAAAAAATCAATAACCGTAAAACCCATTTATAAGGACCTTAGATGTTTACTGCTCAAAAGAGACACCGATCGTCATCCAAGCCCTATGCTTTACAAGTACACCTGTCAGCCGACTGCAGATCAGGGCGGGGCTACATCTCGAGTGGGTCTGCACATGTTGCTCCGCCCCGCGTTTCCTCTGATTGGCTCGGTCGTCTTCAAAGGCATCAGAGTTGGTTTAAAACAGTAGTGCATGGATTTATGAGCAAATAACATCAGCTGTTAAAGCTGTGTACTTTCAGCCGGTCCTCTCCGGTTAAATAGAAGCGTCTAATTCCACACAAATTTGATCTTAAACAGATTAGAGCTCTGTCTGATTATTATTATGAATAATTATGAGCATATTTGATCTGAGAATATTATATTACTCTGATCCTGGCTCAGAGAACCGGACAAATTTAGTTGTTTATGGTTAACTCACTATATCTGTTTTATTGAATCATGACACGAGATTTTAGCTGCTGCAAGTTTAATCTTCTGGACCAGTCGAATTCACAAATTAATCATTAATCAGCGATAGCCTATTTGTGAACCAGCTGACTGAAAAGAGATGGCTTAATAGATTCAGTAACAAAATAGGTATCGAAGAAGATATCATTTAATTAAATTAGTTTATCATAGTATTTGACGGCGGCTGGCTGTGAGGTTTTTGGATCTGGCTTGAGTTAGGAATGAGTTAAGATGTCGACTGTCTAAAATTTGCGCGCAATCTGTGCTTCATGATGTCTAAATAGTATAATTATGTATGAATGTGTCTGTTAAGTTAAATTTTTCAGTTCAGGTATGCCTGATCTCTCAAAAATACAAAAATAGAGACCCATAGAGGACACTTTGCCTCCCTACAGTAAAATTTCAATATTTTTAATTTAATTTTTTTTAATTAATTTTTTATTCTTTTTTTTTCTGTTTACTGCCTTTTAGTGGAATCAAATGAAACCCGATAGATCTCAAATAACAGACTTTCAAAAATGTTAATAATAATAAAATAATTAATAGAAAAAGCGAACAAAAATAGAAAATGTGATTATTTATTTGTTGGAACTACTTGTCTGAACTCTTGTATAAAATCAATGTCAAATTTGCAAGTTGAAGTGGTTTTCAGGAGGAAAAAATTAATTATTTTGCATTGCTTGACTTAACATCATATGTTATAAATAAATACTGCCTTTTTACTGCGGTATGTCTTTTCTTTGAGCAGTTATGTTAATTTATTTTGATTTCTCTACAAGATTCTCTCATATATAAACCGGCTGCACGAACCTCACCTAGCACGATGTGTTAGGCTACTTTCAATAGATTTTCTCTGTGTTAGAACTGTTTTGAATTTACTGTTTTGTTTACTGGATCCTTGATTGAAATGTTTACAGGAGATCACCAAATAGGGCACTGATGTGGAAATCTAAACTAAGTGGGTAAGTCTTATGTGGTTATGTTGTTTGGAGGAATTTGGAAACATTGATGTTTTTAAATGAATGACTTTACAAAAATTGACAAGTTACAAGCTCTGTGCGAAACATGATCAAAACACAAGCCGAAGAGCTAATGAGTTAAATGAATTGATTTTAAATGGGTCACAAGCTTCCTGTTTAGACATCTGAAGATGGTGTCACTACCCATCCTTGAAAGTAAAATACAGCAAAGCACGGACATTTTCACAATAGCTAACATTATACAATGAACTCACACCAGTCTTTAAAAGCTCCATGGTAAACGTTTGGTCAAACAAACAAAAAAATTAAATCCTTTTCTGAAAGAATCCTTCTCTGGGTCAGTTTTAAGTTCTCGCCACCTCTAAAAAGACAAGCCAATGCTGATTTGTTTTTACATTAGTCTATTTGTCAACTATTCCCTTTTTGCTTGCAATTTTTTATCTATTTTTGAAGTTTCTTTGTTTTTACAACCTGTGATTTGCGTTTTGTGCATTACAAGGTACAATATTTATCACTCATTGTCACAACTAATTTTAGCTTCATGCTACTCCCACGCCTCATTTGCGCAAAAGTATTGGTATACTTATCTCTGTTTATAGATATGCCAAGACACGCATGGATGAACAATGTCCCATGAATTTTTTTCCTGTCAGGTCTGAAATATAAACACTTATTAAACACTTTTAACACTTAGACTACACTCCATTTGTACTACGAAGTGCCGTCCAATCAACTTTGCTGCATTTGGTTGAATCTGAGCTGACAGTATATCCTTATATTCTTCAGAATTCATCCATCTGCTTTTGTCTTCTGCCTCATCATCAATACCAGTAGCCCAGTCAGGGCCGTCGCTAGGAATTCTAGACCCTCTGCACTGAATTTGATATGAAACCCCCTACATTGGGGTGACGGGTCATAGGGCAGTCAATTGGAGTGAATAATTGAATAAATAAATTATTCATCATTTCCTCAGCCTCATGTCATTACAAATGACTTTCTTCTGTTAAACACAAAAGAGGATTTTGTCAAACGTTATCAAAATATTTCTTAAAATGTCTCAAATTCTGTTCCACAGGAAAAATAATTTAATATAGAAATTCAGGTTATATATATTATACATATTATACATGAATCTTTAATCTGGCTTTTATTGAATTAACATAAAACATTAAAATTCATTAGAACTAAACATCTAAAGAAGTATCCAGTTTAGTATTTTTAGGTTGTTAGTCACAAGAAGTAAAACCATGGTCCCCATTACCATGGTTAGCCTATATAAATTGTAAAACTGAAAAATAATAATAATAGCCTAAACAATAATAAATAAATAAAAAAACATCAAGTAGCATTGAGTATTGCTACTTTATGCGGTTTCACAGGCACTGTAATTTAAAAGCAGAGCCTTATCAGGGAGGTCCCCTCCATTTCTTTGATTGTCAGACTTCTAGAATGGTGTGTCCTTGTGTTCCCGATGGCCAGTAGGCAATTGTGGGCCCCCAGAGCTCTGGAGCCTATGCATCAAATCTAGGAGGTCCCAGCAGAAAAAATCCTGACAGACTAGGGCTCAGGACTTCTGAGAACAGGCCCCTCTGGGGTAGAGCAGCATCCACCACAGTCTTTGGTGTCATCTCTCTCGAGTGCCCTCGCCGCTGCACCCAACCTCGTCCACCGGAAAAGATCTCAAGGTTGGGAAACGTCACCCCCAAGGGAGTCTCATTAGCAATCAACTCGGGCTCTTCCTGGTGGCGAGCCGTCACAGGGCAACAAGCTGGACCTCTTCGCAAGTCATCAGAATACGCAATGTCCTCTCTGGTTCTCTCTAGATCCTCCAGTTCCGCTGGGACTAGATGTTATGGTACAGACCTGGCCTAGGATTTTCCCCCGATCACTCTGCTTCCAGGAGTTCTGATGAGAGAACACCGAGAAGTTGTTTGCTTACTGTTAGTAGCACCATTCTGGTTTTCAGACCTGATCCCCTCTATGACAGAGCATGATAGAGCACCATCTTTAAACCCCTGCCCGAAGTTGTGGAAACTCAGATTCTGATCTCCCAGCTGACCACTCTCCAATCCAGAGATCTCTCAATGAGGATGAAGTATTGCCTGAGGTGGAAGTTTTTCACCTCATGGTGCAGAGCTCGCCAGCAAGACCCCCCATAGAGGAGATTTCTGATCACCATCTTACTATAATTTGTGATCACTTCCCTGAAGAGAGTAGGAGACCTTCAGGCCCTTTTAGTGGCCCCATCTTATCTAGGCTTTTTTGTGCCCGGTCTGGTGAAATCTTTCTTGTACCCTCGAGCAGCTTACACAGTTAAAGTTCCTGCTTCTTCTGCATCACACCCCATTGTGCTACAATCCTTTTCATCCTCCTCCCTTTCGGGTTCCCAACCAGAAGAAGCTAAACTGTGTGTGTCCTGTGCAAGCACTGGACATGGACTTTCACAAGGCAGCCTTCTGGAGAAGCTCGGACCAATTTGCTTGTGTTCGTTGGCCTTTGTTCACTTCTACACACTGGGTGTTGGTATGAGGCCAGGGTCTTCAATCCTCTAGTCCTAGTGGTTTATGTGGAGACATAGAGACAGGGTAGGGACTTGGAACTCTGACGGCATAAGCATCTTGTTCCCATAGCGTTTTGGACTCAGTTCGAGTTCCTGAAAATGATTGTCTCCATGTTATGAATATAACCATGGTTCCTTGAGGGAACGAGACCAAACTGTCCTGTTGCCATACTTCCAGAATCCCTGCCAGAGCAGGGATGATTATGAAGCTGACGTTGACTTCACAGCAGAGTCACTGGTAACTGACGTCACCCGCCCATGACGTCATGCCCTTCCATTGGACATATTCTACAGCAGATTCAGAGGGTTGTCACTCATAAGGCATTTTCATTGCGTTTTGGATGCAGTGTCTTGTTCCCTCAAGGAACCTTGGTTATATTCATAACCTGGAGACGTTTTTTCTTTACCTAATTATATACAAAATGAAGAGTTCCTAATGGAGATTTCAAAAGGTTCTCCAGCAAAGTTGATAGCAATTGGACCACAAGCTAAAAAAGAAACCATTTTAAAACTTAAGGATGGAGAAGACACAAACTAGCCGGAGTAGGAGTGTATTTAGTTTATACTGGAAGGAAAACGTTGCATTCCTGAAGATTGACAGAAGCTGAAAGTGTGCATGAAAGATAAATGATTTTGAAAATGGAGCTCAGCAGGGTTCTGTAGTGGGCATTTATGTGATGGGCTAGGAGAGCGAGAGAGAGAGTGGGGGAAAAGAGAGGAGAATGAAATCTATCCAAAAAATAGCTTGGAATGCTCCTCTGAGTGAACCGTAAAATGGTGCATTTCATATAATTGATCCTTTTCTATGTGCTGAGGAGTGGATGCTAAATTGCCCTGCTAATGGAAATATTGCACCCTTTATGAAGCGATGCATGAAAGTGTGTATAATCTTTATAGCATAACATTACATGACTCTTATGTATATTTCCCATGAAGTTTATGGTTTCAGGTGAGGGACAACTACCCATATAAATGTAGTTTAGGGATTATAATAGCATGAGAAATTCCACAGCAAAAAAAAAAAAAAAAAAAAATGTGCTCAGCTTTTCACTAGCTGCTCATTGCAAACGGTATGAGATTTGCTTGCACTTGTATTGCGCAGAGTATTTGGATTCTTCATCGGTTTATCAACCTCATAATCTGTCAAAGGGGAGCCACAGCTAAACTGTTGTCTGCACCGCCTGACAGATCTGAGGGACAGAGGGAATTTTGTAGATAAGACTGGTTGGAGTGCGACGTGGTTTTCAAGGAAATATCAAATGTCACAGAAATGTTTCTTACCATAGCACAAAAATATCTCTAAGGTCACAGAATTTCACATTATTAAGTTACATGATAAATACTGCAAGAAGCACTTTGTCTGTGCAGCAAGGGATAAATCAATACAGTGTAAACAAAAGGTTTCTGATCACCTATATGCACATTTAAAAAAATAAAATAAATAAATAAAAATAAGAAGACACTCAGCCCATTTGGTTTTTAATTAAAAACAAAATCTTTAACAAATGTATATGTGTGTGTGAGAGAGCGAGTTAATGAATTGCAATGCTTTTAAACAGCGTTTTAAATCACTATGTCATGCAATATTATATTATCAATACATGTCACTCTGAATACATTCCATCAAATTGAATTATTGTGTTATGACTTCGCTGTGCATGATATGATAGCACTCTCCATCACTATATAACTGTAAAATCACTTTAAATAGATCTATCTGAATCTACTAACATCACAGTTTATTACCTCCGCAAAGCAATATGTGTTATGTCTTAAAAATGTACATTTAGTACGTTGATCCACTCTACTCCATGGTCGATTGTACCTTAGAACATGTACTGTACCATTAACCTTTGTGGAAAAAGTATTATTCTTCTAACAAGTAATACAGTCATACAGTAATACTATATTTAATTTAGTTTTAGTTTGCTAACTTCAAAACATTTCAAAAGTGTATATGAATATGGATGGTTATATGGATTTAATGGAATCAGATGGATGGACTGATTGATTGATTGATTGATTGATTGATTGACTGATTGATTGATTGATTGATTGATTGATTGGAAGTACATTACAAATGCACATTCAGTGAAATAAAGTGCACCTCTTTTTCAGAACAGAAGGAACTGTAATAGAAACCCTGGATGACATTTTTTTTCTGCTTTTATTTCTGTCATCAGTGTTCATTAAAATACAACTCCATATGGATCATAAATCTGCGTAAATCACCACAGCTATATTGACAAATGGCTATATTTTTCAGAACAAAAACCAGCACAAAGTTTAAAATGTCAGTGTAGAGCCATTAATACCTAGCCAAGCTGACAGGCCATGGTACGTTTTGGTAGGTAGATTTGTTTATTGCTTTTGAATATGACTGGATCTTTTTAGTCATTCTGCGTTTGATCTAGAGAGTCCTTTAATCATTTTGCCAGCTTTTGTATTTTACATTTCTATTTCCTGAAATGAATACCTTCAAAAGATAGGAGGACAGGGCTGGAGGCACTTGTAAAAAAAAAAAAACATGCAGACTTGCAAAAACATGCCAATAAAGAGAAACCTCCATCATGAAGATTAAGATGGCCAGCGTATGAAGGCAGATACTAAGTAATACCAGTTTGAATTTGTTAACCGCCATCTTTTACTGTAGCTTACAACGCGTCTTAGATCTGTGAGGTTATAAAACACCAGAGAACAATTGTTAATGACATTAAGTGTCAATATGACAAGCGTACTGCATCTCTGTGCCATGCGTTTTGGATCTATAATGGTGTGCTCATTAGAACCCTTGAGGAAACTGTTTCAGATTGCTTGTGTTGAGTTTTGACCTTCAGTAAAGGAGCTGGTACACAATGGGCTATTAATTATGCACTACTCTAAGCAGTTTGCTGCAGTGTTGTTCTTTTTCCCTGGGATTGTATTTCATTTGGTCTAATTATGATGTAAATCAAGCTCTCACTGGAATTTCTTAATGCAGTGTCTGAGCTATTCTTGTGTATAACCAGTGGAGTTACAGGACCACCGAGAGTCACATTAAATATATAGATGAATGAAGTTGAACAGAAGAGCTGGGAGGTGTAATATGGCACTCGGAATACAGCATCTGATTTGCTCTAAAGTAAGCACGTTTTAATAAGTTATAAAGAAAGTAAACTTTTATTTCATCTTTATTAATGATTTCATCATTAATCTTTGTCACTCCCCACCAAAACATTGCTTCATTTTTTAAACTTCATTCTACTGACTGATTTTTTTTTTCTTCCATACAAGCATAAAGACCTTTGATGTGCTTTAGTGTTAGTCAACGCATCAAAAGTGTACTTAAAGGATCACAACCTTATCTTGTTTGCTCTGCGACTAAATTTAAAAATATGCTTCACAACCATGTGCGCTCCGCCCGTCCTAAAGAGTAAAGGCAAAACATTTTGATTGCCATCTGAAACTCCCCATAAGCATATGAGATGTAATCCGAACTAAAATTCAAATTATACAAAGTTTGTTTTTGATTAGTTATTTGATGCTTGGTTCTGCACCTTTGTACCTTATGCATCCTTACAGTGCATGTCCATACCCTAAAAGTACACATTACCTAAAAAGTGAGTGTATAATTGCAGTGATTTTGGCCAAATCCTACAAGGTGATACCGCAAGAGAGAATTCACTTAAACATTTTACTTACATTCCCTGGAAGAACACTTGTGACTGACACATGTTCTGTTTTCTGTTGCATTTCTCATTCCAAGGTGCAATAATCAATTAGCAGCTAGCCGAATTTGTCACATTGAGTAAAACAGAAAACCACCCCCCCCAAAACAAACCTTCACTCCTCAACACTGTTTGCCCAATTATGTTATCTGATAAGCATACTCCAAAATCTGTCTTGCTTGACATCTGCAATCCTTATTTGCATAATTGTAGGGAAATAATTCTTTTTCTTTCTGTTTGCCATGATCAACTCCACTGACTTCTTATCAGTAAAGATACTGTAAAACACTACTAAGGAAAAAGTGAGGTGACGTTAAAGCTATGGTATGTCTATTCATCATCCATTTCATTCCACACGTCTACAGATTTTATCGATATGTTCATCCATTCATCCACCATTCCAATTATTGTTCTACTCATCCATATAATTATTCAATATTTTGTTATTCCATCCACTCATCCATTCATTCATTCATCTATCCATGTCATTACATTCATCCATCCATCCATCCATTTAATTCTTCCAAATGTTGTTTCATCCATCCATCTAATTTTATCCATCCATATGTTGTTCCATCTATTCATCTATCCATCAATTCATCTATGAATTCTTGTAATCTATCTATAGCCATGTCATTATAGATTTCATCCATATGTTGTTCCATCTATTCATCTATCCATCAATTCATCTATGAATTCATCTAATCTATCTATAGGCATTCATTATAGTTGTCATCCATATTGTTTCATCCATCCAACTACCCATAATTACCCATTACCCATTAATTTATTGATAAATTAAATAAGCTGATAAGCCATGTCTTTACATTGTTTTGAATCCTAGCTAGGTAGTGCCAGTATGTGTACATGCATAGAAAACAACGTGTTCGAATTTTAAAGCCATGGCGCGACGCTGCACTTCTCGTCCGGTGTGCCACCAGCTAAAGAGTCCAAATAGTCAGAGTACACTCTTAAGGTTCTACATCAAAAGAAACACAAAGCCTGCAGTCTCATATTGAAGTACACTAAGACTTTGACACCAAAGACCTCATTACCTCTGCGGTACAGCTAAAAAAACCCAGTGAGGTCAGACACTCAAGAGTGGACCCCATTATGATGAGCAAACCCGAGCTAATTAGTGTCCAACGGCTGAGGTTACGGCCTTCGTAATTACAGAAAACCTAATGTTTTTAGTCTGAAATTGGTGGCTTATTTCTAGCTATTAGTCTCTCTCATTTTGTTGCAATGATTTTGACCCCTTGACTTTAACCAATGTTCATGAGTGGGAATAGCATGTTTGGCAAAAAGTATTGATTATATACACCCACTGGGGTGACAATGTTTGACCCTCTTTTTTTTTTATTGAGTAGACCTCATTAAGAAGCATGAGCAGACATATTGTCTTATTTTAGATATTATAGGCGTGATACTTACCAAGACACTAGCAGGGGATTAAACAGACCACTCATACTGCTCGAAACCATTAGGAAATTGTATACCATGTACCATACATGTATATCGTACAACCTTACATATCCGTTATATTTCCTGCCTAACTGTACACTGTAAAACACTGGGAATTTATTGCACTTCCACTGTGTCATTCCGTCCCAGAAACACATAGAGAGTTTAATGCACTGAAAGAAAAACTAAAGTCTCTGGCTTCTAATCATACCCTCATTTTTTTTATTAGCTGCTTGTTTATACCTGGCTATTAGTCACTTAATTCACATTATATTGTAAATTCGAATTCTAGACTTCAGCCAGTATGTATTTCATTCATAAAGTATATTTTTCATTCTGTCAAAATCCAGTAATATGCCATCTGTTAAACACTAATACATACCGAATACAATAAAGTACAATATCATATTTAATTTATTTTGTGTATTATTCACAAAATGCATAATGTTTATAATGTATTAATTACATGAAATTAATTTAATTCATTATATACATTTAGAATTAATGTATATCTAACTATGTTGTAATATAAACAGTCAGTATATTAGGCAAGCAAGTATGAAAAACATCATGCAATGCAAAATTGCAAAAGGAAAAATAAATAAAAACATTTAAAAATAAATAAAAATAATAATACTTAAAAATATTAAATAATAATAATAAAAAAAAATATATATATATATATATATATATATATATATATATATGTGTATATATATATGTATATGTATATGTGTATGTCATGTTCAATCATGTGCATATTTTTACAGTTGCTCTGACTTGATTTGAGGCTTTTTTGCCGGATAGATAAGGAATCTACATAAATGGAGATTTGAACAGGCTGAGCATATGAGGAAACACGGGCAAGTGACATGGATTGCAGCTGATTTCATTAAGGTTATTTTAATGAATATTACCTGAAGGTGGAGGAACAAATTTATTTCAATTCAGTGATGGTTTTAAACCAGCAAGAGAGTAAATGGATTTCAGGATAGGGGTGTTCATTTTAATATCGCAGCCCATTTGTAAAAGTGAAAGGGAACGCGGTACATCAGCATATTGAAAACATTGTGGCTCTCTGGAGAAATTGGATAGGGAGCAGTCGCAGCCTCCCTGAGAATCTTCAAAACCCGACACAGACAAAGAAACATAAAATGCGCATGGAGAAAACAAAGAGGAAGAAAATACGACTTCCTTGGGGGGAGAAGAAAGCTTTGGTCTGCCACTTCTGTGAGCGCAATAAATGCTCATCTGGGGCCGTCAGACCGTATTGTGCTGTCAGTAACTGATCATGCAAAGTCTTGCAGAAGAAAAAAAAGGTTGATCACCTATGATGAGCGTCTGTCTCTGGTGACTCGATAGACATTTAATTCCCATACCGCAATCAGAATGCGCCTTTGAGGCTGAAAGTCTCTTTTCGACGTGGCGCGGTATGGATTGTTACACAGGTTGCCTGTGAATTCATCTTTCATGTTTACGCTACTAAATAACAGTTTGGAGAATGGTCATGCTTCTGCATAAGCCCACATTTACACTTTTACACAACATCTGTTTCTGGCGATCTGATTGGATAGATTGGATACTGGAACTGGCTGTCAGCTGCATGCAGCGACACAGATAATTTCCTTTGGATAAAAGTGTCTGCTTCATGAACAGATTGCGTAGAGCACACACATTTGAAGTTCATTCAGTACATAGGATAAAATATCAATGGGCAATTCTGACTTCATGATGTAGCCGTGAATTTAAAGAACCTCACCTTGGAATCCAATCACAAACGTTTGGATATGAGTTTGGGCGTGATAAAAACGTGCTGACCACTTGTAGTTTGTTTGAATTGAAAGAGCGAGCAAAATGTGTTAAGTACAATAAGAGATAACATCAGAGCATGCATTGGATTTCGATGGAAAGGTATAGAATGGGGTGTGAAACGCTTCAAAAATGAATTGCGTACTGCGTCGTATCACTTTTCATCCTCTTCAGTGAATGGGTGCCAAGTCCAAACAGCTTTAATCAGCCGGATCAAGTTTTAATCAAGGATCAAAACAATCCACAAGTAATATTTCACAAGCAACGTCACAATATTTTAGTTCAAGTAAACTTACTAAAATGGGAGTCAACTTTTTACGGTAGAAAGTCATCTGATCTGAAAAGGGTTTTGTTAGAAAGTGATGTTTCTTAAGATGAATTTGCCTTTATAGAAACGTGCAGCTTTTCAGTTGTAAGATGTTTAAGTGATGGAATTTGCTTGCGTGGACTCTCATTCTGACGGCACCCATTCACCACTGATGAGCAAGGGATGCGGTGCTACATTTCTCCAAATGCATTCCAATGAAGAAAAAAGCGTCCAGAATACCTTTTTGCGAAAGTTCATTACGGATAAATCGAATTATTCATTTTTTTTAGGTAACATAATCAAGCTTTCACATTTATGGAAATGCTTAACACCAGAAGAACAAGATATCAGGAAGTTGTTGTTATTGTATTGAACTGTTGTCTGTGTTTTTTTTTTTTTTTAAACTAATGAGAGAACATTTTTTATGCTTCTTGACAAATGAGCTCTAACAATAATGCGCCGCTGTTTACGGCTGTTCTTTTCCATATTCGTGCAGTTTGATATTTAATTAAATAAAAAATAAAACGCACGCGCTGACATTTTCACTCACATAATCACACACATCACTTTGCTTTCATTTTAACGTGCATAGCTTAATGTATTTTGATTATACAAAGTTTGTGCGTCATTGTTTACCTTATATTTATGCGCTTTCGATAATTGCAGCATCGTTAATTGGAAAGAAAGGATATGTGTATTGTTTCCTGTATACTTTTAGACAGAAGTGATGAATTCTATATGCGATGCTGAGAGTCGGTTTACAAGCACAAGTGCGCATTCCCAAAAAAAGGCACTATTTGGACAACTAATAGAGCGCTAGTTATAATTGTTTCTCAGGATCAGAATCAGAAGAGCTTTATTGCTGACACACAGAAGAATTTGTCTTGGTGTCAGGCGCTCCCAGTACAGAAAGTACAGATATAGTGCAAACCTATATTCAGATGGCAGAGAGTTTGAAGAGTTGGATAAGGGAGTTTCAGATAACCCCCAAAATAAAGCTATCCGTTAGTATTCCCATTCATTTCAATAGCAGTTGCTGTTGACCTCCTTTTTTTTTAAGTGCTTTCAATAACAGATTTTTTTTAATAACATGTGACTAATCACCATAAAATGACTTATTGAAATGCTACTTGGATAAATTAACTTTAGGCACTACAGTCATTTAAATTTGCTGTAAGAATCTCTCCAAACGCAGCAATCAAATGAGAAGGGAACCACTTTAAAAGTGATTTAAAAATGATGACGTATAGCAGCGGATTCTATCTTTAAACAACACATTCACTTTAACACTGTGAACTAGATGTTGTTATTCTTAGTTGCTATTCATTTACATCGGAACAAATGTAAGTGCTGCATGTTCATTTGCTAATGAAGGAATTTAATCCAAAACATGATTTTTTTTCCAATTTTTTTATATATATAAAAATTTTTTGAAAGAAGAATAATAAGAAGAAATTCATCAAAGAATCCTGAAAAAATAAAAATAAAAATATATAAATACATGCTAACTTTCAAATATTGATAATAATAAACATATTATTAATATTATTATTAAGATATATTATTAAAATTGATTCAGGCAGTACTTTTAAATATGTTACTATATATATATAGTATATAATAAGTATTTATTTATTTATTATTGTTTTAAGAATTATATTTTGTATACAGTATATTATACATATATATTTATATGAGGTACTTACACATATTGAGATTGGTGAACAGAATATAATTCTTAAAACAGTAAAAAATAAATAAATACTGTTCAAAACCTGTTCAAAAATTAAAATAGAAAGCAGTTTTTTTAATTGTAATACTATTTTACAATATTACTGCTTGTACTGTGTTTCTGACCAAATAACTGCAGCATTTGTGAGCGTATGAGACTGAAAAAAATATCTTGGTTATTAAAAAAGTTTGCCCTGTATATGCCATAGATGTGACCTTATATAGTCCACACAGGGCTTTGGAATAAATTAAGACTTAGGCAAATATACACATTTCTGTCTTATCAAGCCTATATCATCACTTCAGAACATTTGGTACCAGATCTGTCTCCTCCTGCAGCCATCCATGACACAACTCTGTGAGATAAAAATATGAAATAACACAGACATAGGGGGTTGGCCTCTGGCACGATATGGGCTCTCGTTGACCTTACGAACATCTGCATATGGAACGGGAACGCCGTGAAATGCTGAAAGTGAATGATGCAACCCCCGGAGACTGAGATGCAGAGCCTTATCAGTCCGTAGCCTCTAGCATTAGAGATGCCAGCTCCATTACCCTGGCCTGTATCGCTTCCCTGGGCACTGTGAAGCATAGGGCACATCACACTGTGCCTAAAGCCTCGTATCATTTGCAGACATTCATTCGGCGATTTCTTTCCCTTTCTACCCTTGTCATGCCTTCTGGCATAACTTAAAATGTCTGACACAGAGATGAGCCAAAGGAGCATTCATGCTATTATGATTGTTTCCCCTCTCTCCTCTTTCGAACCAGCTGGCCCAGGGGAGGATCTGCTGACCTATACCCAATTGACTGGGGACCGCTTTCATTTCCATGTTTAGCAATGACACGGTAAAAGAAGCCTAATCTTGTGTAAATGTATTCAAGGCTAAGGTTCAGAAATGACTAGGATTCCAGCCTCCCAAAGCTATTCCTGGGCAATTATAGACTTGGATAGGCTTTATATCGAATCCAACCTAGTGACTTTGTTGATCCTCAGAGAAGCTATTTGCTCTGTCTCCCAAACGCCTCACCTCGCTGAGCTTATAGGTTTATTATTGTTGGTATTATTATTATTCTTTTTTTTTAATAAGGAGTGCTATCACTATTGCTGTTGCTCATACTTGGGGATTTGTACAGACATCTAACTTGAAATATTAAACTTTGGATACTTTTACGCTAAGTATCATTAATTACAGGAACAATATGACAATATGCAAATGAAAGAAACAAAGACAAATAGATAGATAGATCGATAGATAGATCGATAGATAGATATTATAGTAGTAATTATTAATTTACATTTACTACTATATTTGATTATGAATAATAATATGAGCTACAATAATTTAATTTATTTTAGATAGATTTATATCATAATAGTAATTGCTGATTTATTTACATTTACATTAATAATTACTTTATTTGAATATTAATAATTGAGCATCGTATTATGAGCTACAATATTTTATTCAAATTAAACCATTTATTTTTACTTTAACCATTAGTAACCATTTATTCGATTCAAATAAACCTTTAACAATAATCACAAGATCATTTAGCTAACTTCAGTAAAATTATTAAAAATAAATGTCACATTTCTTCCAGAAGTTGCATTCGTTGCAATACTTATTTGTAATGATTAAAGCCCTTTTTAACAGTCTGTAGCCGATTAATCTGTAATATTATACATAAAGACTATGCAATGTGTTATCTTTTCATAAGTTGCCTTTTTTGTTAATTATTAATAGCTGAGAAAAAAAAATCAAAGCGTTACTTTGGCTAGCTCTACGCTGCGCATTAAACTGTGCACTGGGCCCGGTTTTATTTTGTTGTTGGGAAAAAAGATTTGAATAGTGTGCATCTGTTATCAGCTACATTGCATACGTCAGCTGTGATTTTTCTGCAAGTTTAGATCATTATTTCTGCATGAGCTGATACTAATGCTGCATCAGCCAATACCGCATTCATATACCTTCAACAAGGTGCTCCGAACGGTAAAATATGACAGGCAAGCCAAGTATAACAAATGTGTTTTATTTAAGAAAGAAAAGTTAGTTCAATTTAGCAGATGTTTTAGCAACTTTCAGAGCATCCGGACAGGTTCTGCACCAGAAATATTCCTAGCGGCTGCCACGTGCACGTTTCTTGTTGTTCTCTTGCAGGTTC
This sequence comes from Puntigrus tetrazona, assembly GCF_018831695.1. Taxonomy (NCBI): domain Eukaryota; kingdom Metazoa; phylum Chordata; class Actinopteri; order Cypriniformes; family Cyprinidae; genus Puntigrus; species Puntigrus tetrazona. The sequence goes on from NC_056716.1 coordinate 11,957,095, forward strand.
TCTTTTGAGAGCACCACAAATACCTCTATTGAGCCCCTGGTTGTTGAATCAGGCAGATTTAAATTTTTAATGATGCATTAATTAGAGAGAGAGAGAGTAGGAATTAAAGACGATGTAATGTATTATTCAGAGGAGCAATGGCTAGATAAAATGCTTGGTTGCTTTAAATTGCTTTTACAGTGTGCTTGTCATGGGCCGGTGTGTGTGTGTGTGTGTTTTCCTCAGTGAGCTCACGAAACGTCTCATCGGGCTCTTCATCATTTATCTGAGGTCATTCTAACTCACTTCAAGGCTAACAATCCCCGTCCTGCTGTTTCTACTCATGTACACTTTACCCAGTAGGCATCATATTTGCATGCAAACATCTGGTTGAACATCTACTTTTTTCCAGTAACGAATAGGAAAACGAATGACTGTTTCCCATGTTACAATGCCGTTACTGTCACTGATGATAAAATGCAGCTTTACTATGAATTAGCATTTTAAGAACTGAGTTTCTCTGGTAGTGGGCGGGGCTAATGTGTTAACTACAATCTCATTGGCCGGCGCTCACCTGTCGCCGTCTCTGTTCTGATTTCAGCCAATCGATTTTCATTATCATTTTTCATTTTTCCTTCTTTTTATATTAACACCAAATGACAAACAATATCTTAAACACGTGGTTATTCTAACTGCTAAAGCTCTGTCATCTTATAATGCTAAATTATAAATGAAATAATATTATAACGCTATCAAAAACTACTATCACAATTGTTTCCATTAGAGTGTTGATACTATTTATAATAATATTGAAGTTCATAGGTGTCTCTCACATTGTCCCACAAAAACATAAAAATAGTGTAGGTTAGTATACAGTGTTTTATAATAAAATTAATTTATAATATTTATAATTTAGTGTAATTTCATTCAACATGTTTAATATTGGGGACATCCAATTTATTTTTTATTTATTTATTTATTTTTATTTATTTATTTAGTAATGGAATAGTTACTTTCCCTTGTAATTAGTTACTTTTATAACAAAGTAACTTAAAGTAACGTGCCCAACATTGGTTATATAACTGACACCATTTGTTGTAAGAACAAACATTTCTAAACCGATTACTCATAAAGAAATTAAGCTCTTCAAAGTGTTCCAATAACATGCTTATAAATGGAATGGTCTTCCAAGAACTAACTGATCTTACATTTCAGTTTAAATATAGCAGCATAATGCATTTTAAATGTAATTTAGCTTTAAATACTCATCACTGGCATTAATGCAGTCTCTACTTATAGAACAGCATGGTCTATATGTTCATGTGTTCACAGAACCTAACAACAAGCTCTAGGCCTGCTCTTCTGGATAATTGTAACCATAAAACTTAAACATATCATGAACTCTAAATGTAAATTGCAATCACATTAACAGAAGCATTAAAATAGCATTCACTTTCACCGTTTACTCTCCTTATCCAGTCACATGCAAAGCATGCCGGGAACTAAATCAACTTCCTATTTTTCTAAATAATTATAAGCAGTAATAAGTTGGTACAACTTAATTAAAATAATACAGCCTAAATTGCACACAATAATAGGATGATGTAATTTAAACATTATTATGACAACAGAACTCATCTTAATAATATTTGCAACTTAAAAGGTTTCGAATTTTCATCCTGCAACCATGCATTTAATTGAGCTGTGATAATAGGTCCCCCCGAAATACTTAATTTAATTAAGTAAATTAAGATTATACTTCTAAATCTTTTTCTTAGCGTACCACAAGAATCAATTAAGCTAAATTTGCACGGGAAAAAAACACAGCAAAGTACAAAAAGAGTGATGCATATAATTCTTAAAAACTGAACTTTAGTACTAGTGCCAATTACAAATTTCTTAAAGTCCGGATGAAATCAAAAGCGACTGTATTTATATGCTTTCGTAATTTTAATACAAATCTGAAAATGCTCCGCCCCTCTGATGATCAATTTGACGGCTTGTGCACGAGTGTGACATCATTAACCACGCCCCTCCAACTGTCATCCAATCAATTCAAAGTAGAAAAACAAGTGACGCCCTCTAGTTCGCTCATTCAATATTCAGTTTCTCTCTAAGTATGTCACAATATGGAATTAAAAACTCTCGCAAACTTGTGTGGAAATGAGAGTGGAAATAGAGAGCATCTCTTCAGAGGGTTCAAAGGCCAAAAATTTGATAATCGGCCGGAGGAGGGATCCGGGAGCTCTCAATTCAAGCGAGAATACTTTTTGTGCATCAGTAAATGAAAATAACGACTTCATGCAACAATTCGTCTCTTCCGCATCACCCTATGACGCCATTTTGGGCAGTATCACATATGTAAACATGTCTTCATTTGTGAATTTGTGAATTAATTTTTTTGGGGTGAACTATCGCATTAAGTATTAATATGTAAATGTATTTTTATTATATTTAGCTTGAAAGAAATGTATTTCAGTGCATTTTTGCATATTTATTTTTCACTTGGCATTGCTGGGAAATGTAAGATTAAAAATGAAATCAAACTGTAGGGATGTGGATAAGTGTCCGTAATACATAGTAATCGCCTAGTAAGTACTTAGTAGTAGACGTTTTACTAACATTAAATAAAATGTACTTACCATGTGACTAAGTTATGGAAGACTTTGTAATTACAGTTTGTTATTATATAGATGTAATAGACTGCTACTGTTACACATTTGTAACAGACTGAGTCTGATACACAGCTATTTATGTAACTAAAAGATTGTCACATATGGGTTGCAGACTTTATACAATGTAATTATAAATTCAAGTAACATAAGCTACTTAAAATATATGTATCAAGATTACACTTAAGTGTGTATCTATACTGTACACCTTATCTAGCTGCACCTTAGATTGATTTAACCCATTAGTACACAGCTTAAATGCATGTAATAACTTTCTAATTAAATAAAAATGACAGAATATTACACAGGAATAAGCTACTTAAGCGTATCGAGTTTGTACTTAAGTGTTAAGTAGTTGTGTAACAGACTCGGTCTGTTACATATGTGTAACAGTAACTGCCTGTTACATCTACATAATTAAAAACTGTAATTACAGTTCCATAACTTAGTTACATGATAATTATATTTTATGTCATGTAAGTAAAATAGCTACTACTAAGCACCTTAAAATAAAGTGTTACTGGGATGCATTTCTGGGGATAGATACATTGCTAGAAATTGCTTTTATATTTCTCTTTTTGCTAAACTGTTGCAAAATTTGCTTCATTTATGTTACTCCGTTTTTGACTGAAAATCATCTCCAGGTCAAAATGACCAGAACACAACATGAGAGGAACTTGGTTGACCTTTCAAGAACTTTTCAGGTCCAATATCCTCAAATTTAAAGACTTAATCAAGGTGTTTATAGATACGAAGTTAGATTTAAAAGTTTTTGAAGATCGATTTTAATAACCAACTATATGGAATTTAAGATAAAACCTCATTATTTTACATATGTATAATGTAATATTTAATTTGTTAAACTATTTATTTGGAAGCAATATTTTGTCTGTGTTATATCGGCATTTACATTTATCATTATATATATATTAATATATATAACTTAACTATATTAACTTCTGGACAATATTTACTTTTATAAAGCCAATTTTTAAACCTTAAATGCATGATATTTCATTTCAACTTAGAATTCATCAACAGATTAAATTTACACTGAGACTGAGTTAATTTACACTGGACAAATACAACTGCATTAATGTTATGAGATTAATGTTTTAAAAGCAATTTTTAATAAACAAAATGGAAATGTTGAGGGTTTAATCAACTAAATTAAAATCAATTAAAATCAACATGAAGACTGGACATTGGATGTGTGCATAAAGGGTTGCTATTACAATGATAATTTGAGGGTTCTGTATGTAAAAAAAAAAAAATGATTTAAGGCTTTTTACTAGAAAAATTTGACATCAAAATTACATTTTAAGAACCCGCAGCCACTTAATGTTAATGTGGAGACACGTTTCAAGTGAGAGCAAGGTTACGCTGTGTTAGCTCGTAAGATACATTGTACCGTTTTCATCTCTTCATATCTTGCAACATGCATTTTCCAGGCATCACGTTTCAGTTTATGGTTGCAATATTTAATGGTGTGTGTGTGTGTGTGTGTCAAGGTACTATAGTAGTAATTTTGTGCACACGTGAACGTCGTGGCACCGTACAACACAAAGTATAATGTAACGTTAATCATAAATCAATCAAGCTAATATGCATAGACCACTAAGTGTGGGTGAAATAACACACTAGCTGACCGAAGGGAATAATATGGATATTTTTCAAGAAAACTTCTTGCACAAAATAAATTCAAGGACCTGAATCTGTGTATTTTTATTTTCAAAAACTTTCCAGGGCCTTTCAAGCATTTCGGGGTCCTGTGGGAACCCTGTCCAAGAGTTCTATAACTTTGTAACTGTAAGTAAACGGACTTTGAAATCCTAAGTAAACCAGCAAAACTGCAGTAATCATTTAAATCATTAGCTGAGCTAGTTGATCTTTTTTAGTTGATCTAAAAATCTTTTTTTTTTTTTTTTTTTACACTGTACTTTAAAGTTCACCGCAGCTCTACTGCGCCCAAGTTCTTTCTAATAATGAGAGAGTAATGATTGCACATCCTCTCTCCTTTAGTTACAAGGGAAATTAGAGGCGAAAAGACACGATAACAGCCGAAATCCTTATTCATCACAAAATGAATTCCCTTCCAGGCATCAGCATAATCCCTCACACATCAATTACTTCTTTATCAGAGGGAGACAAGATAGATTCCCTGTCTTCAATCTTGTTAAGAATCACATTTAAAATGTTTTTTGGTTTTTTTTGTTTTCACCGAGTGAAGTTTTACGCAAAGCGCCTCGATATTCCATTGCTGTAATAGGAACATTTATCTTTTAAAAATAATGTGTTAGCTTATGTTCAGTCGCTTATGCTCTGAATTTCCCCATTAAAGTCCTACTGTGCAGTGTGGAAGATATTTTTTGATGTGAGAATGAATGATGATATGAAACTGGCTGCCAGTCACTCCACAGGCATTTTACATACATTTGATGGCTCCGGAAAATGACTTCCAGAGACTGGCAGAAAAAAATAGCTCTGGAGACCTAATGGAACTCTCAGTTATGCTTCATTTAAATATCAACTTTGTCTCAGATGTTTGTCTTAACAATGTGCCCCAAGAGAGCCAATTTAATTTAAAAACTCCAATTAAACGGTTCTAAGCAAATCACCTTACATAACGCGCAGTTGATTTGTTGAAATTAAGATGTACTGAGTCGGTGACTCGAGAAAATATTCTTAATTTTGTGAAAAGGAATCAATTGTTTTAAATTATGCAAGTCCATGCTTTCCATTCCAGATCATTTATTACTTAGGGAACTGAGAGCTATGGTAATAGACAAAAAAACAGGATCCTAATACACAATGACAGCAACGCTCGTGTGTGTGCGTTATTGTTTTTATTTACCTCCCACAGGAAAAATTACAATTTTAATATCTTAATTGTTTATTTATAACAGCAATAAGATTACACTGAGAGCTAATTGATACTTAAATACATAATAATTAAAATAATCGATTAAATAGACGTTTATAAGAATATTGATATTTCGGCATTCTCCACAGTAAGCAATTTGAAGCACAAATAGTTTTCTTATTTATTTATTTATTTTTAATCACTGAATTTATTTATTTATTTGCATAGCCAGTAGCAAGAGTTTAGGGCGTGGCTACTGTAGCTGGATCAGCGATTGGATGTTTAGTCGGAGCGGTAAAACGAAATTCGGATTCCGTTACAAGCACAAGCCAAAATATACGGACAAGGGTATAAACACTGCAGTGGTTTTACAAGCTGGGGAATTTGATGGAAAACTGGTTTTTGAGCTGATACAACAATCTTGAGTTTCTCCTCGACATGAAAGATGAATGTGAAGTTAGAAATAGCTGGTTTTAGCTGGTCTACCCGTCTGTTGATCAGCTATGACCAGGCTGGATGGCATGCAAAAAAAAAAAACAGCAACCAGCAGGGTTTGCTTTTATAGATTTATAAGAGCTGTATTTGTGTTGTGATGCAAAAGTGGCATTTCGGCACAGGTTCGAATACATCCTTAATGTTTGTAGTTTTGCTTGATGGCACCCTTTGGAACTTCTTGTTAACAGGCAAAAAGTTTACACTCTAAACTTTGTGAAATTGGATCCTTGCCCCATCTTGTCAATGCAGTCTACCATGAGCTCTCTAGGGCAGTCATCGTTATCGGATTTAAATATTTAGAAATGAGTCATTTGACTTAAAACTACTGGCCTGCGTTTGTAACTGGAGATTGTTATCAGTTAACAAAGTTTGTTTCACTGGAACAAATGGATTTGAGCTTAGATTCTGCTGGAAAGTATTAACATTAAACGCTTTGGTTAAAGTTCAGGCTGGGTATGAAGGTATAAACTGTAACAGCAGAAATGTATTAACTAACTTTGGTGAGATTTAGCAAATTGTCTTATTACTGCTTCACGTTTCTTCTTTCACATAACTCTCGCATGTAAATACCATACAGTTATGCATAAATACAAAGCAGAATGTGTCCTAGACAAGTCAACACGAGGAATAATGAAGAAGACGTTTAGTCAGTTTGCTATGGGCAACCTAGGCTGTAAATACGTGTCTCTACATTTCTGCAAAACTGGAAAAAAGTACCAATGAATATGAATCGCTGCAGTTTCTAGTTGAAATGAACACTAGAGGTAGTGAAACTCTGACATACTTTTCACACAAAAGTATGATTTGCAAGTACATTGATTAATAAAGGCACACGATTTGCACACAATTACTTGCAGAATGTTATGTTATGACTTCAAAACCATTTTAATTTGAAAACTAATACATTTGAACGTTGTCATCGCATATAGAGCTTCGTATGTATGAGTTTTCTATTTCAGTAGGTTTACCCGGTAGGTCACATGATACGGCGTAGCACCTGTGAAACTACGGTTCAACAAAACAGCTCAAATCAGCGTAAGGAAGTTAAAATAGCATGGCTGCATTAGTGAAAATGTTTTTACATTACTTCTGCATTTGTAAACGCTATCGGGTAGGTTTAGGTTCGGTTTGGTGATAGAGCATTAATCTTTAGTGACACTCGCTGGATATTTGAATTTTGAATGACCTCTAATAAAAATATGTACCTGTAGCCACGGTGACATATTATCCATGTGTTTTAGCACCATTCTCTGGGCATTTCACTTTGAAACTGCCACAAAACATACAGTAAGTTACATAATGGGTTGGCTATGGGATGCAGTTCCTCCATTATCCCAAACTATCAGGGATATCAGAAAGCATAAAGTCTCCTTTTCTTATCGAGCTAGCAAGCAATTAAACATTCATTTCAAAGACATTGATTACTTATAATGCAATTTTTCTTCACAAGACACTTTTAATCTCCAACATGGACAATAAACAACTTAAAAATCCATAAAGCCTTCAACAGCAAAAGGGATTTTACTGCTCTTTTACTAACCCTTATTTTCTTTTTAAAAATGCTGGCAAAACTTTACAATAAGATGCCATTATAATATTTAATGCATTGATTGTTGACACTTACCTGATAATGAGCAATGGTGTTATTTTTAATTATATAATTACATTATTTAAAATACAACATAAGTTCAATGTTGTATGTTACTTCATGTTAGCCTTCCAAGAAAAATCAGTTCACTCTGCACTCATTCTTACAATACACTGTAAAAAAAAAAATAAAAAAATCCAAATTCTACATTTTCTATTGAGTGATTGAATTTCTGCATTTCCCTGCAAAATTTTCTGTTGGGACAACTGTTACCACAATTATTGTTACCACAATTCAATTGGGCCAATGGAAGAATTTAAATTGGGAAGATTAAAAATTTTTCACAGTGTATGTCTGCCCAAAACATGGTGCTGGCAACATTACCACAGCAAGAATAATAGTCCCATCTTCTTTCTTTACGTAAAATAAACCCACCCCGTGACATAGATATGTGGGGGGCGTGTTTAGATGAGCCATTTTAAGAGGTGCGGACAAATCATAACTTTAATAAAGATCACTTTGGTTTTGAAACTTTAGTCTTTGCAACTTTAGGGATCTTATCTATGCACTAACACTTCAAAAAGAAAGGAAAACTTGAAGTAGCATCATATGGCCCCTTTAAAATTAGTTATTTAAATTATCACAGGTTTTATATTTCTTTTTGGAACTGATTGATTGTAGGTCCCAATAATTAAGCTCATTAAGCTTATTTAGTGAGTGAAAGGTTTTTTTGTTAAAAAAAAGGTAAAAGTTTGATAAGTTAGATAATTTAACAAAATAAAACCTTACAGCAAATTTTATTTCGGTAACATATGTGCATTTAGCATTGTCCTTCAATTCTATTTAAAACATCTGCAAATACCTGTGACTTTTTTTTTTCAACCAGTCAGAACCACCCATCCAAAGCAGGGATCTGACAGCTTGTGTGCAGTGCAAATCGGACATTTAGATTAAATCAAAGATACATAGCTTGGTAACCTACCATACTGAAGCAATAAATACTGTCACGGCGTGGCCAATTCACATCCTTCGCGGACTTCAGTTTCTTATACTTTCAAGTAATGTAAATTGTGTGTCCAGAGAATGGGGATAAGGTCAGTTATCAATAAAACAAAGCAATCTCCTGATTTCATCAGGACCGGATGTGTCGGGGATGAGAAAACCCAGCAAGCGTCCTCAATCAAAGCTTTACTTCCAGTGGCAGGTAATTGGAAAAGTCCTATCAGATCACAATGTATTTTATGCCGTATCTACAATGTGTTTTCTGCCTGTTCTGCCTCATCAAGCTCAGATGTAGCTCTGGCTTTTCCTCTGTCTGTGCGAGATTGCGTGTGTCTGAGTATCAGTCCTCCACAGCGGTGCCAAGACCAATGTTTTAAAGGCAGAACCTCACAGGTGCTGTTTTAGACAGAATTACAAGCGAGACAGAGCGTGCCGTGGCCACTGGAGCGTGGCGGAGCGGATCATAACACAGGCAGATAGCAGCGGCACGCAGACACTGTAAATCAGCCTGCCTGGGTTCAGGCCTGCAGGTGACGAGTCCGTATGGGAAACGGAGCAGCGTATCGACAGGCTGCTGAGGAGGCTGGACGAAGTGATGAATGTGCAAGCTGGCAAGGGAAGATATCTGCGAGCATCTCACCCAGCTCGGTACCCAAAGTGGGCTCGCTGAAGAGGATTAGATGATTCATCAAACGTGACCAGGAGCTCGGCTACAGGGAATGGATGGATTTTTGATTTGATAAGGGAGTGTCCCTTATCAAATGCTTTTGTATAATTTTCTCTTGCTTTTCCAGGCATTCGCTTGCGGTTGACGGCACAAAGTTTCTCGATAAATGGCGACTTTTCAGAGACTTGACTTGTAATGATATGGCTTAAAGGGATACTTAGCTGGAAAAAACCTTGCCTGTTCTCGGAGAAGCGCAGAAGGATGGATTTAGAAGAAAGCTCACGCTGCCCTTGTAATGAATCAGGCACCTTGGATTCAAATTAAAGTGATTTATTAGAAAACAAAAGACAAAATACAAAACACCAAAACATACATTTGGAAACTAGGAAACAGGAATGGTGGACAAGAAGTGTGGACAATATGGACAAGACCTCACAATGAGGAGAAAAACACAAGAGCGTAAAGGTGTGCCATATCATGCCAGTTAGTAAACATGGCTGTAGTTAGCAATGTCACTTACACTACACACCTGTGCATATATACATATACCTATAGACTGAACGTCATAACTGTTTTTTTCAAGTTCACTTACATTGCTGTCAAAGTAAATGTCCAAAATACAAATCTTTCAGTTTTTACTTTTACTTTACAATCAGTTCTAAAAATAAATGCTTTTTGTCATAGACCTAAGCACACTTTAACCACAAGAAACATTCGCAAATTTCAGTTTCTCGTTTTAGGACTCCACAGCGCTCGTGGCCTCATGTTGGACATAGTATGCACTTGTTGCACGCTCAGTGGATGCAGTTGATCGTTTGTCTATTGTTTGCTTACTGCATCATGAATACCGAGTGTTCAGACACTGTTGTATTTGCGTACTATGCAGCAGGAAAGTATGTATTTTTGGGCGCAGGGATAGAGTTGGTAACACGTTTCATCACATTTGGTTGGGTACTATTTGCTGGATGGTTGACCTCCCTGAACCGGCATGCTGTGTGAGTCAGCTGCCATTAAATAGCACCACAAACCACAAACGTAAACATGAGGTCCTCCCAAACCAATACAGCATCGCAGACTCCGACATATGAACCCACAAACACACCGTACACTCTCATCTGAGAAGCTAACAGAAAACCGAGGGACTCATCTGCAGGGATAGAAAACCATTTTACACTCTCACTCTCAAGGGAGATAACCTTGTATAGACTGTCTACACTCATTAAGAGTACCGCCTCCCGCTGGAAGAGATCTGCCTGCGTACCCCACCATAAACACGCTCTCAGTACTCCAGACACCTTTAGCCTTGAGCTCCGGCTACACTGTGTATATTTTTATGTGTATTTTGTTTATCTCAAATCTTACAACCTTCATATGGTTTCATTATTGGCCGGAGGTTAAAGATCTCATCTGAGAGAATGGTTTAATAATTTATTTTTATATTTCTGAACCATGCAAATGCAATGTATGTGCCTCAGTACTGCTGCATAAAACCCTTTGGAAATGATGTAAGATGAAATGATGCAGATGAATAATATAATATTCTGACTGATTTGTGGAAAATTTTTCAGTTCTATGATATGTTTGTTATAAATGTAGTGGGTGCTATTATATAAGTATTTATATAACAATAATTTTGACTATTTATTTACTTAATTTATTCAATATTACACTAACGCAACTGAACACACTCATACATGAAGAAAGTGCAAAGAAAACTTGATGGTTAACCATCAGGAAAAGAGGCTATGAAAAGAGTCAGTTAACCAACTGTAAACCATCAGCACCATTTATAACTAATATTAAACCTTGGTTTCATTTAGTTAAAGGTACGATACTTGCATTGTCTTGTTGCCGAGGGTCCAGATGCAGTCTCGGATAAATGCTGTGATGGTTTCTAGGTTTTGAAATCATTTTCTTGGTTTGAAGAGTGATGAATTTCAAAGATGTTCTGATTCTGATGATTTGGAGTTTCCTCTCAGGTAGAAAGTAAAAAGAGCTAGGCGAGAGATCTGCAGAGATCAGACGATCTTTGGTTGAATCCAAAGCCAAGGCCGCAATGCCTCGTGCAAAACTTAAGGGTTGCTTCATCTTCTCAGTGTCTTAAAGAACCACAGGCTGTTGAGGCCTACCAGGAGCGTTGTGAAGGTTTATGAGCCAATAGTATCATATGGAGGGATAGTTTTATTACTCTTTGTCTCTAAGCAAGGTAATGTGCATATAAACTGGATTGAAGGTTGATATAAAAATTAGTTAAGATTCTTAGAATACTGATATGTTGCATGGTTATCAACATATAATATAGCTATCAGATCATGTAAAAACAAATCAGTCGACACAAAACATGAAATAACTGAGGTGATATTAGCTAGTGATCTATCATAATTATTCATGGAACAGCACACAATACCAAAGAAAGTATGCAAGAACAATAGCAATGACCTGAAGGACATATGTGTGTTAATTCAAAGAAATGTTTCACTGTGAATTAGTAAGAGATAAAGTCCATTGTTGAGAACACTATTCAGAGTAGCTCGGTCCACATACCTTTAAGCAACAAACTAATGTTATCAGATGGGTTGCCATGGAATCTGTTCTGCCTTTCTGAGGAGCTAGCTGCATTTCGGGGGATGAGTCCCTAGACCCTCATAGTTGCACTTTTAGTGGCCTTTTGGTTGAGTGAAAAAGGCCTTAAAGATTAATTGTTAAGTATAACAAATAGACGTGTGTCTGATTGTTTCAAATGCTTCTATATATATATATATATATATATATATATATATATATGATTAGATATTTTTTTAGCATATACAAATATATTTCATATGTAAACATGGCATGATATATGTATATACTGTATACATATAATAAATATGTACAGCATACACACTATGTAAACAAAAACTTGTATTTTGTATGCTATTAATCATGATGAATTGTTTGACAGCACTAAATATAATATAATATAATATAATAAGGAGTGATGCTGCATATATATTTTTACATTTCTTCACCAGAACCATAGTTTATTTATTCATTTACGGGTTTGTTTATTTCCACCTGAAAAAAATAAATAAAAATACGGTTACTCACAATCAGTTTACAGCCACTTCTGCCTGTTATACAGCTTGCCTTAGTCTCTTTTCTTTTAAATGTCTGTATGAGTCATATGAGTCACCCACCCTGAGTGGGTAAGGCAGTCATAAATACAAAAAATATGTTCAAAACCGATTGAATTTACCATAGTGTTGATTGTAAACGAGGTTTGCTTCCCAGTTAGTGAAAGGACTGCGCTCTTACTGGAGATTTCATCATAACCAAGGTTTCACAGATATACCACAGCAAGGTTATTATCAAAAATAAGGATGCATCATGTATGCTACAACAAAAAGCACAAGAGAGCACATAAAAGAAAAAAGTAAACAAACCACCATGACCACACATGCATGTAACCTCTCTACAGACCAGAAAGCAACTCGTGCCAGGCCTACTAATATAAATTCAATAAATATGTCATAACTAGAAAAGCTTGCTCACATGAAGTCATAGGTCAACCAACATTAGACCCAAAAAATGACAGTTTCTCTCAGGCCATCCGAGTTTGATTCTTCATCGGAAGAAATTTGGATACATCACTTGCTTACCAATGAATCCTCTGTAGTGAATGGGTGCCGTCAGATTGAAAGTACACATAAAAAACATCTCACTAATCCACAAATTAAAAAGGCACGACTCCAAAAGCTCTGTGTGTATACAAATAGGTGTCTTGAACATCAAACCATTGCTTCGAAAATAACCAAGTCCTCTAACCATAATATTGCTTTCTCTTTTGGTCTATTATGTGCTATGTGATTAAGAAAACTAATTTTTTGCATTCGTTTTTAAGCATTGCAGTTTAAAAAAAAAAGGATTTTAAGCTGCTGAAATGCAGTCCGTGGTGAAAGAGAACTTATTTTGCTATATGTCCATGTTATCTGAGAAGGTCACAGATGTGTGCACACGTGTTATTTTTGCTGCTTTATAGTCTTTGGAAAGATAAATATATATAATCCTTTCAAGATGAGCCTATTATAAACACAGGTTGTTTATACACTTCAGCAGAAGGAAGCCAAAAGTCAATATATGTATATATTCTCATTATATATATATATATATATATCTTCTCTGACAAATTTATGAGAAAATACTTCCATTAAAAAGATGGCTACACTTAATTTCCAGAGCTCATTCATTCATGGTTGCATGTAGCCAGTACAAAATTCTTTGCAAAACAGAGATATATATCAAACTTCACAGAAAAAAAAAAACACATCCAATTTTAATTTTAGTAATATATTTCATTATGGGGGTGTGCCAGGCCTCTGCGCTATCTTTGCCCATGATAATTGGTAATCCTGCATACCTGCCCAGAATATATAAAACGTACTGAGGCAAGGGGGTAGAACAGAGATGGAGGTGATCTCTTAAATTCAATCTTTCTCAAATGCGCTTGACGATTTGTCACACTCAGCATTGAATTTATCATTCAGCCGATCGGTATTCACCGTGAATGTTCAGGAAGATAAACTGTCCGTCCAGCCATCGGTACGCTGTAAATGTAGTGTTAGGCAAGCTTCTGAAATGAGGAGTCAAAGTTACTATTCATTTATAATCAATAGTGAGCTTCTTTTTGGACCATTGCTCCATTAAACACTGAAAGTCTATGATAGTTACAGCTCTCAGCGATCATATCAAACTATTTCAAAGTAGTTCCCATTCATTCAGTTGTGCCCGAAAATGATGACGTGTGAGTTGTTTGCTTTGTAATTAGTCAGTCTTTTCCCACCAGTTTAACCCATTCAGGCGAATCTGCAAACATCAGCCAATCACAGTGATACGAGGATCCATGTTTTTTTGTGATATGGGATATGACGTGTATTTATTAGGATATACTGATCAACAGATTTGAATGATCACACAGTCGGGTCATGTTGCTATGATGTTTTTGCTACCATGTTGAATATAATTCATAAGAAATGTTATTAGTGTGAGAGGTTTTTGTTTTAGTCCATTCTGAGGGCAGCACATGTGAGTGAGGGCAGGCCAGCCAATTTGGAATAAAGCACTTAAGGGAAGGTCAGACTCTGGGCATCATAAATCAGCTGTGGTCAAATACTTTTTGCCCTCTGAGACTTTTTGAAGAGAAGTTTTGTCAACCTTAACAAGATAATTTTTCTTTCAGAATGTTTTTTTTTTTCACAGCTACTTGAATAAGTGCAATTTGCAAACCTAATGTAAGCGTCTTTGTTGTATTTATGTAGTTTAGTTTTTATTTCTATGATTTAATAGTTTAAAATTTCACAGTAATTTAATTATGATGTAAAAGTTTTAATTGAACTTTAGTTACATTTTGATTAATAGTAATGTGTCTTACATTTTCGTTATTATATTTTTTTAAAATATAGTTTATTATTGTTGCTGTTACTGTTATTATTATTACTACTATTACTATCATTATTATTATTATTATTATTAATATTTAGTAAATCAGATATTGTTGTCTTGGCAGTTAGCTGAGATAAGTTTTTGAAGTTTTAAAACACTTAAGACACGTTTTAATCTTTGTATCATTTCATTTAACATGTATTTTGTGTCATTTATTTATTTATATATAAAAAAACTACTATTTTTTGAATAAAATGACATTTAACATAGTAATATGTATTTTCCCAAGTAATATTACAACAAATTCAATACATTTTGTCACGCGTGTACTGCATCATTTTTTTATTAATATTATTATGTCAAGAAAATGATTACACTTGACAAGATCTCTCAACAAAGTAGCGAGCTATCTTTCTGTCTATCTGTCCATCTGTTTATTTACATATTTATTTAATGCATTTTCGTCTCATACATTTTATATTTAGCTTTCATATTGCGTATGTTGGGTGCTATTTTCTTTAATATCAAAAAGAAATTGCAAAGGAAACATCAAAGCAAAATTCAATTTCCTTTAAAGTGACAGAAATAAAGCATACGATTTTCTCCAACTAATCTGACTGATTTTCCATTCATATCTCCTCTGGATGTTGTCTCTCATCATTTTAGTTGCACTAAACCCTGATGCATGTTGTCACAGCGGGTGTCTATTTAGAGTAGGAAGGGTCGTAGATGCCTTTTTATTATTCATATAAACCTAAAGTCTTTTCAGCTACAAAGCCGGTCTAAGAACGACCCAACGAAACTATCGTGACCTTCGCAAAGCAGCGTGACTTTTCATCTCAGAGATCTTCAGCGCTTTCTGTCCAAGTTGTCTATTATCATTACTACTGCTTGGGGGTGCTTGCGCTGAAAAGCTGGAGCAGGTAAATCCGGTACAATGGGATAACAGTGACAGTTCATCAAATTAGTCTACATGTGTAAAGCCTGACAATGGGAGCAGAATGAGCGCAGGTGCTCCCCATTCCATAATGAATGACACATAATATTTTCATATTTCCTCCCAGCAGGTAGATGTTGAATTGAGATTTAACACTGACTGACTGACTGACTGAAGAATTCTCTTTGCTTTTGAAGATCTTCAACAAAAGCTCGCCTGCTTTTCGATTCAGTTTGCCTTGGTTTCGCTTAAACCCGGCCTTAAGGAAAAGAACGTTCTGAATGAGTTTTTTGTTTGATTTGAAGCTGGAATTGGAAATGAAAGTGCACCTTTTACATTAGGGCGTAACATTTTTTATCATTATAATATTTACTTAAGTAGTCAAAATCTCCACATAGATTTTTTATTTATTTATATATTTTTTGGCCAACTTTATTCACAGGAATAAAACTGACTATAAATTCACTATAAAACAAAGTGGCTTCATTTAATCCCAGCCTACAGGGAACCTTCCCAAAATATTCACTAATGTTTTTTAAAAATTGTGTAAATGTGAGAAAACATTATTAAAACGTTCTTAAAATGTTGTTAACGTTCTCGTAACATTGATAAAAAGAAAAACGCTCTTAGAATGTCTCCACGACATTATTTTTACTTGATGAATGTTCTTATGTTGATAAAAAACATTCTCGTAATGTCCTTGTAACATCTTTATGATGATATTTTTACTCGACTGATTGTTTTCATAAAGTTACACGAAAATGTTCTCATGATAACGTTCTCGTAACGTCAAGATACACAGTAGGAGTGAATGGCCAAGGAACAAAAAAGAGAAGAAGAATTCTTTATTTATATGTAAAATTCTGAGGCCAAATTGCAGATTGCAGTCAATTACATTTGTTTTGTTTTGTTATAAATGCTAAATGTGTATGTCTTGAGACGATTATAGGCTACTCGTAGCGACGTGGGATTTTCCTATGTTAACTAGAAGTCTTTAGCGGCTTTGCTGCTTTATAGTTCATAAATGATTAATCTTACATGCATCACAACATCCAGTTCTAACGTAAAATACTTATTAGCCGTGTTTTCTCTGTTGAGCCTCCTTGTTGGATTACATCTGTGTGGATTATTAAAGACCGTTTATTGTACTCTTCATCTTCGCGCCTTACGCTTACAGTGACTTTTCACTTCCAAATGATGTAGCTGCCATCGAATTTTAAATAACTCATTTAGTGGATAAAAGTGCATGTTTGACATTTATGTTCTATTGTGAATGAATATAGGCTCATGTGATTTACGGCATTTACGGTAATAATACTGTTTTGCTTTTATAGATACGATCTAAGGTGCTGAAAGAAACTTGCACGGACTGATCTTAAAACATATCAGCGCCTTCTTAAGATGCGCACCTGTAATGTTTGCAAACCAGTGTTTGCAACTGGCAACCCAGGATGTTGAAATAGTATTGGGTAAATTAAACAAATACAGTATACTGGCTGTACTTTTTGTCTTCTTTTTCTTTCACCACTCAGAGAAGCCAGGTTTTTAGTTTAGCGTCTTTTCTTATAAATTAATAAATAGGTCATCCACCACACGAGGAAGAAAACTCAACAAAAGAGTTCAAGGGTGTGGCAGGTATAGTATATGAAAGCATACTATTTTAAAATATATTATTTCTGCAAAAAATTATTCAAAGAGTACTAAGTACCTTAGGCTATGAATGATCATTTGTGCCTGTTTTCTTTTCTCACTAAATCTCAAACAGATGTTATTTTTAATTGATCAGACTGACATACCTATTAGATTACAGGTTACCATACATCCTCCAAAAATCATGCATGCTACCTGTTAATTAAAGATGATCATGTACGAAAATAATTTACGTGATACATCAATTTGTCATCGCAGACCTGATAAACCCGTCAAACACCTGTCTAAATCAGTGCAAATGCAGATGCAACAGTTGCGATGCCGTGATCCAACCACTCAAATCCCATTTGTTAGAAATGCATGTAACCTCGTTGCACCTTCATACGAATGCTAATCCATCTGATGCATCCAAGACAATGACACAGGCCCGCCCACTCACCTGTCAATCAGCCAATATTCAAACTGATTTTCGGATTTTTGTCTTATCTGTCTATAATGAACCTGCATAGAGAAATAATGCCGTCAGCCTTGCAACAACAGTTCCATAGCAACAATGTAGCACAGAATGTCAGCTAAACATAAAGAGGAGATTTTGACCTCGGCGCAAAGAGGAAGACTCGGATGCCCTCAGGAATCACCGTGACAGCACTGTAGCCTGCCTCTTGGGATGTGGACGTTGCTTTACATGATCTCGCTTTTATTTAAAAACAAGCATTAAAGTGAAGTGCCGCCTTTGTTCGAAATTTTGGAGGAAGTTTTATCTCAACAGCAGCTGCTCACCAGGTGTTTGATGTCAAATTGCCTGATGTCTGTTGTTGTGATTTACACTGGTGGTAAGGTTGGATTTATATATGAATGCTGTGTTCTGTAACCCAGTTTGACCCAGTTTCCGTTGATTGTGTATTTGATTCCAGCTGCGTCTCTTTAGTTCCTCCTTATCCTGTGTATTTACATCCCAGTCCTTTCAGTTTATGTTTGTCTGGTCTATTAAGCTACTACGTGTGTTGTTCAGCCCCTGTTGCGATAATTCCCTGTGTTTCCATGATTAAAGAGTATTCAATGTTTCCTTGACTCCCGCATTATCCCTGCAGCAATGTAATGTGAAAGAAGACCGGACTCACAACAGTTAGTTATTTGTGTTTTTTCCTCCTTTTGTATTCTCGTTTTCTGCCCACAGGCTTACAAATACTGACATCCCACCCTCTCTTGCCTCCTTAACCACTGTCATTGCAGCAGCCCCTCTACTCACCCTCAGCCCTCCCTCATCCCTCTAGCTCCGCCTTAATCTGGCGTCGACCATCCCACACCTCGACACATTGCGCTTGCTCTTCGTCTCATTGTCTCCTGGCTGCAGCCTGGGTCCAGCTGGAGGGACAGACGGACCTCTGATATATGGTTTTCTAATTGACTGGACATGACCGACTGACTGACTGACTGACTGACTGACTGACTGGACACAACACCCTGACTGACTAACTGACTGGACATGACACCCTGGATGACTAACTGACTGACTGACTGGACATGATACCCTGGATGACTGACTAACGGGACATGACACCCTGGCTGACTGACTGGACAAGATACCTTGATTGACTGAATAACTGACTGACTGACTGGACACAACACCCTGACTGACTAACTGACTGGACATGACACCCTGGATGACTGACTAACTGACTGGACATGACACCCTGACTGACTAACTGACTGGACATGACACCCTGGATGACTAACTGACTGACTGACTGGACATGATACCCTGGATGACTGACTGACTGACTGGACATGACACCCTGCATGATTGACTGAACTGACTGACTGACTGGACATGATACCCTGGATGACTGACTGACTGACTGGACATGACACCCTGGATGACTGACGGGACATGACACCCTGGCTGACTGACTGGACAAGACACCTTGATTGACTGAATTACTGACTGACTGACTGGACACAGCACCCTGACTGACTGACTGGAGACGACACCCTGACTGATTGATTGGACACACAACACCATGAAGACACCTTGATGACTGACTGACTGACACCTGACACAGCACTGACTGACTGACTGGACACAACACCCTGACTGACTGGACATGGCACCCTGACTGACTGGACACAGCACCCTGGCTGACAGACTGGACATGACACCCTGACTGATTGATTGGACACAGCACCATGACTTTGACTGACTGACTGACTCAGACACGACACCCTGACTGACTGACTGACTGACTGACTGGACATGAGACCCTGACTGACTGACTGGACACGACACCCTGACTGACTGACTGGACACAACACCCTGACTGACTGGACATGGCACCCTGACTGACTGACTGGACACAGCACCTGGCTGACAGACTGGACACAACACCCTGACTGACTGACTGACTGACTGACTAACTGGACACAACACCCTTAATGACTGACTGACTAACTGGACACAACACCCTTAATGACTGACTGACTGGACATGACACCCTGACTGACAGACTGGACACAACACCCTGACTGACTGACTGACTGACTGGACATGACACCCTGACTGACTGACTGACTGGACATGACACCCTGACTGACTAACTGACTGGACATGACACCCTGGATGACAGACTGACTGACTGGACACATCACCCCTGACTGACTGACTGACACATGACACCCTGGCTGACAGACTGGACACAACACCCTGACTGACTGACTGACTGACTGGACATGACACCCTGACTGACTGACTGACTGGACATGACACCCTGACTGACTGACTGACTGGACATGATACCCTGACTGACTAACTGACTGGACATGACACCCTGGATGACTGACTGACGGGACATGACACCCTGGCTGACTGACTGGACAAGACACCTTGATTAACTGAATAACTGACTGACTGACTGGAGACGACACCCTGACTGATTGATTGGACACAACACCCTGACTGACTGATTGGACACAGCACCATGACTTGACTGACTGACACAGCACCGCGACACCTGACTGACTGGACATGACACCTGACTGACTGACTGACTGGACACAACACCTGACTGACTGGACACGAACACCCTGACTGACTGACTAACTGGACACAACACCCTTAATGACTGACTGACTGGACACAACACCCTGACTGACTGACTGACTGGACACAACACCCTGACTAACTGACTGACTGGACACGACACCCTGAAAGACTGACTGACTGGACACGGAACCCTGATTGACTGACTGACCGGACACAACACTCTGACTGACTGACTGACCGGACACAACACTCTGACTGACTGACTGACTGGACACGACACCCCGACAGACTGACTGGACACAACACCTTGACTGACTGACTGGACATGACTGACTGACTAACTGGACATGACTCCCTGACTGACTGACTGGACATGACACCCTGATTGACTGACTGGACACAACACCCTGACTGACTGTACATGGTATGACACCCTGACTGACTGAAACCCTGATGATGATTAATAATAATAATAGTAACAATCATTTGTAACATTATTTCACAATATTGCTTTTTTATCAAAAATAAGCTACCTTTGTGAGCACGAGACCTTTTACAAACATTAAAAAACTTAATTCTAAACTTTAAATTAATAGTATTCTAATGCTATGTTTTTAAAGTATATATTAAAACACTCATATGATCTATTTGTTGTGTTTCAGACTACACATTACACTACAAGTTTTAGACTACACCATTTTCTGCCAACCTTCACAGATTATTTGTCACTATTAGTCATTTTTAGTCCACTGACCTATGCAAAAAAGAAAATGTTCTGTGATTAATGCTGTTAATCATCTCATTATTCCTCCATAACAGGACATTTCTCAAATGTTTATCACATTTTCTCCCATAGCTCAACTGCATCTCTATTTCCCAAATCAGTTTATCATCATATAATCATATTAGCCTAAACAGAATTTTCAGTGCTGATTTTTTTTTATTATTATAATTTTTTTTTTTTAAAGGCTAGTTTTCAACAGCTTTTACAGAAAATGCCATGCAACATTTAGCATTGTGAACTAATATATGCATTCTTTTTTTCCATCAAATACCACCTCGAAAGCAATATTTTGCTGTAAACAACTGTTTGTTAACTCTTTTGTTGTCAAGTTAAAAATTTCTTCCTGTCAGTTCAAAGAAATGCACTGTAGCTCAAGTTGTTTTCATTTGTAAATGAACATTGCATGATAAAAAAAGAACAAAGAGTGTCTTTTTATAGTTGTGATAGAACTGGCATGCAAATAGTGATACCACTCTGTATTTCTCTGTTTCCTCTATAAATAGCTGGAGGCTCTTCTAATGTTTCCTCCGTTTGGACGGAGCTCTGATGCTTGATCTGCAGCGAGGCTGGCTGTATCTCACTTGGCTTCCGTCCGACCATCCGCTCTCACAATGAATCATCCAGAGCTGTCAGACTGCGACTGACTCACTGGAGCCAATCACCTGTGATGGATAAACAGGTAATAAAAGACGAGTTAAAGCTGATCGAACAGACTCAGTGGTGCCAAACCCGTGTAAAAACACAATGCAGCATAAACGGTGCGGTAAAATATGTCAGTGACCGGTCTAATGCTGCTTTGATGCCGTGTAAATCAAATCCTTTTAGAGCTGTCTCATTAGCATATATATTTATAATTTAGTTTACTTAATGCATATTTATTCATTCATTCATTCAGGTTCATTCATTTAGATATTAATCATATATATATATATATATATATATATATATATATATATAAAATATAAAGAAATAAAAAGTAGTAAAAATAGTGATTTATATATTAGTACAATTAGTAAAGCTCTTTTTGTATTTATTTATATATATATATATATATATATATATATATATATATATATATATATATATATATATATATATATATATATATATATATAGAATTATTCCTGTGACGCAATGCTGAATTTTCTAGCATCATTACTCCAGCCTTTAGAGTCACATGTTAATTGTCTCACGCTTTCTGTATTTCTAATACCATTTTCAAAACATCTGATCATAATCAAATCATATATTAAGCAGTTATTTCTGCAATTGTAAATGTGCTGCCTGTGTTGCTTTATGCATTATGTGTAACTTTTGGGTTTGACTGGATGCACAGTACCTGCCAACACAGTCTGTTTCAAACGCTGATAAGACTATCCACCTTCATCTGAACAAACCTGTTTTAAGTTATTCCAGTTTGGAGAACGCCCATTCAAAATGACTGAAACAAACTATTTCAAATAATAAGGTTACAAATAATCTTTATCCATCGGTTTGACTTGAATAAGTTGTACATTTTCCTTCATGCTCTATTTGTATCCGTCAGAAAATAATATAAGGCTTGGTATTTTAACATGACATTGCTATCACAAGAATATTTATGGTAAGAGCTCTCTTCAGTCCTCTGTGTTTGGTTCCTGCTTATTATTTTCTTTTTTTTTTTCCTTTGTATTTTGCTGTAACAGAATGACAAGAAAAGACAGCAGACACTGCGCAGTTGTGGTCTGCTCTCCCGTTTAATAAACAACATATCCTATGAATAATTCACTGGAACGCACTAAGAATCTTTCTTTTCTCCTTTAATCCCCACGTCTCGTTTCTGCATTTTTCACGCGGGTGGTTTGAAAAAAATATCTTTTCGCTTGTAAGTCACATTGGCAGCGTCGACTGTAACGCTTTCTAACGCATTTAACGATACACTTGTTATATTAAAAGGACAGAAACAACTTTTAGCTGTCCATAAATGTTCCGCTTAAGAAATATTTTGATTAACAGAACGTACTCCGATACATAATATCACTACAGTAATATTTAACACATCTAGAATACTGCTGAAGAAAACCCATCTAGCTGTTGAGGTTATTCTCGGTCTGCTGAATCGGATTTGTTAATGCTTTTACTCTTTACGCTTTCTTTTCGACGCTTCATCACAATCGTAGCGAACTTTTAAAGAGGTTCATTGAAAGCCACTGACTATTTGCAGTTTAATAGAAGCTCCTTTTATAATCTGTGCAAAGCATCATGGAGCGCAGAGTAAAAGCAGAAACAGTCGTGTTTTATTATTTACATCTAGCAATGTTTTTTTTAGTTACGACACATCGGGTTCAGCTTTGCTGTTTTATTACAACTTGTTATGCTTGAGCATAAAAAGAAGAAAGCTTCTTTATAACTGTGTCTGATGTACTGCTGTAATGTCTGCAAGGTCATTTAAACAAAGACCAAAGATAAATAAGATCAAATAAATTATATATAATATATATATATATATACAGAAACATTGAAAAAAAACTCGATTTAAGAGTGTCACTCAATGTAAAATTCAAGGCATGCCTGATTAAACACCAATCACAATCAAAACAACTCATCTAAAGCTCAGTTTGATATGCACATATATTATACACTGATTACTGAAATATTTTAAACATAGTTTAATGTTAACCTTTTACTACACCTGGCAGTGGCAGGTCATTTGAGAACATCTGTGAAGTATAAATGTTTCTACGAAATGCTCAGGCCTACGTGATTAACATACAATCAAAAATAGTTTTTAACAGGCATCACTAGTCACCTGATTCTTCAGAAATCAGTTTAGTATGCTTATTAGGTGCTCAATTATTATCGCCGCTCAGTTACTGCTGAAATTCGCAGTTGCTGCAACGCAACTAAATTACATTTTTAAAAATTGCAAGAAAAAAAAAAATGGTTGATTATGTGTTGCACTGAGCTCTGGGGTAAAAATAAATCAACGAACAAACTAAGAAATAAATGCATAAATACAAATAAATAAATACGAACAGTTAGATATATCACGTACCGCCAAAGGCGAAACTGTAAATGCATTATATTTACTCCGCAGAGGCAATTTGCTTTCATTGCATGCGGAGTATTGTTGTTGGACCGTTGTCACAAATGTGGAAATATATCCTATTAACTGAACCTAATGAAGGATGATGAATCAAAATCCATTGACGTCTTATATTGTCTGCTGTCTGTGTGAAAAGCACGGATTTCTGGCCAGCGTTGGCTTTCCCACCAGTTTCCCAAATAAACAGATGAAACATCTGATTAGTATTCCCGCTCAATGAGGCTTACATCTTCACTGCTTCGTAACAAAGACTGAAAAATCTATATTGTTAGTGACATGAAAGAGATGCCGCGGCTGACATTGTACGGAGCAGCATTTTCTGGTGAACTGTTTGCTGACTATCTGCACAAATGCGGAGGGAAGCACTTCAAAAGCAAGAAAACAGGATGGCTTAGAGTTCACACTACTGCCACCGCACAAATATTAGCAGTTTGATCTCCCAGCTCCAGCGTTCAGGTTATTCTCCTCTTTCAAGGCATGAATATTTTCGTTCGTGATTTGTTCTCGTGAAAATGTGTATCGATTTTTATTATTAGTATTGTATTTCACGCGTGCTATTTATTCGCGAAACTTCGCTTTGGCGAGTCGTGCGATACATACGTTGTTCGACGTGCATATAGTATGCAGTTTTTGGATGAATGTGAGACTCATTTTGGGCGATACGCATTATGTACCTACCAACTGCGTGTCGATGCATGCAAAGACGGCTTTTATATGCATGTCAAGCATGTGTGTATCGTATGAATGCAAAAAGTCAGTTTATAGCATATATATATATATATATATATATATATATATATATATATATATATATATATATATTTAAAATTTAATTAACTGTTTTTATTTATTATTAATGTATTTTAATATTATTAATTATTGTATTTAGTAATAATATTCTTTATAATAATAATAAATAATAATAAATCATCTAAAACTCATAAATACTTCAACAAAATTTTTTAGGGATCTGTATTTATATGCTCTCATTTTATGAATAATATTTGTTCCGCTGTAAGAAAAGTGACATGGTTTGTGATGGCATAAGAAGTAAAGTACAGTACATTTTTTTGGAATTCTTTTTGGGAAAATACATTTCTCAGCTCATTAGCATAATATATCAGTTATTGCAAGGAAAGGGCAATGCGCCTGGGCTTTGACATTACGTTGTTGTAGGCTTGCCAAAAATGAAATAAACAAATAAAATGCACAGCAGATAAACTTAATGTCCTGGAAAAAGGTTTCAGACTTTGTTTCGCAGGCATTTTTGGTCTATTTGAGGCCCAACTGCGTGCTAAAGATAAGCCTCCTTCACAAGTGGAGCAGAAGCATGTACCTGAACCTCTGAAAGACACAATGCATCATTTCATCGTAAGATTGAGCTCCACTTGTCTTCAGGACTTAAGTAATGAGCATTAGGCGTGAAGCCAAACCCAACCCGCAGAACAGTCGTGGACATACCTGAAAGGAGTCTCTCAGCAAAACACCTCATCTCTCACTCTCATTGTAAAGAGGGGCGCAATGAAAAAATAGTTCAACCAAAATGAACACTTTCAGAAAATGTACTCACCCTCAAGCCATCCAAGATGTAGATGAGTTGGAGAAACGCACCATTTCATGACTTGCTCACCGATGGATCTTCTACAGCATTGATCTCAAACTCGGTTCCCGGAAGGCCACAGCTCCAAAAACATCGGCTTGAAGTTTCTACTGATCCTAAAGAGCTTGATTAGCTGGATCAGGTGTGTTTGATTAGGTTGAGCGAAACCGCAGAGCTGCGACCCTCTGAGAATTGAGTTTCAAACTAATGTTTTGTAGTGAATGGGTGCCGACAGAATCTAGCTGATTAAAAAAACATCACGGCCTATCATTAACATTCTGTGAAGCTAAAAGCTCTTTTTAATAACTGTCCTGAAACAAGTAGTCCATGTATTATAGCACAAAAATTACATTTCAGAAGTCATGATCATTTTGGATGAGAAGCATTGTTGACTGCCATTAATTGTACTCAGGAACGGATCAATCCTCCGGATCATTGATTGGAGCAGATTCACAACGAGTTTTATCATAAATATGTTTTTTTTTTTGTTGTTGTTGCTTTAAAAGAACTAGCAAGTATACTTTTGCTGTCATTTACCCCCGTAAATATTTTAAACCGCGGCTCTTCCAACCTCTTTTATGCATGCGAACACTTTATGAACCCCATGAAATCAGCATTAGTGAGCCTCTGATCTCCTCGCTGTTATTTTTCTCTGTTATTTCTTCTGCAGTTCTATCTGTCACACTTGTCTGGCAGCATGGTGATTCTGAATAATGCTGAATAATTCTCCTTCTGCTATTTCCCGCAGCAAGCTCGAGGGCCCAGCGCCCGTTCTCTATTACTTTGCTTCTCAGTGTCTTTCACGTTTGCAACTACGCAAGCCTCCAGGATCAAACATTTCACCATGGGTTTATTCTCCCGGTTATATCCAGGGGAATAGAAGCCCTCTGATCTTTTGTCATTTGTGTGTGTAATATGAACATGGTGTGAAGGCCTTTTTGCAAACTATTTTATTCTTCGCTCCTGTGAATTCATTTCTCGCTGCTTCTAACTTGTAGGTTTAGACACAAAGGGGTTTTTTCTCGGTTTGCCGGTTGGTGTCACTGGTGCCAGATTGTCACGTCGGTTCTCACTTCTTGTAGCCGTTTGAGAATGTAGGGAGAAGAATGATCAACGAGAGTCGCACTAAAGAGTAAAGTTTTCAGTTAATAACATTTATTTTGTTCATCACATTAAACACTAAAATGGGTTAAAACATCTGAATATCTCTCCATTTTGACCCAGCAGGGTTGGGTTAAATGTCTAAGCCTACATGATGGGTTCAAACACATGAAAACTGTGAGTGAGAAAAATGTCATTGGTTAAATATCGAATAACTTGCATGTAAGAACACTTTTTTTTCCCTCTGCCAATGAAAATAATACCACTACAGCCAGCACTCGGTTTTTGAGTGCTGCCACAAAGCTTGTAATGCATACCGGAAGTTGGAAATAAATTGTGTATTATACCAAATCAAAAGCATTCCCTCCACTTTAGTGCCTTTCCTCCTTTTTTCAGTTCATGCTCACCAGCAGGTCCTGTTCTAAACAGTGCTTCAGGGTGCTGAGAAACCTTAAACAACACAAGAGCACCCCAATTTGAATCTGCAATAATAGCATATTGGCAAAATAGAGTTGGCGATCTCTACGGTTCATATTTGTGTTTGCGTTTTGGAGCGCGTCAAAGGTTTCTATTTACAAGGTTTTTTTGAGCAATACAGCCAATCGGTGTTTCCATCCAAAACTGCGAATTTAACTTGCGGACAAAATTGGGGTATCACATAAACATTTACCAATAAAGCCCCGCTTTCCATACGCTCCAGTCAAAGAGAAGAAAATAATCGCTTAATGATGAACCGGCATCGGAGAGAGCTACGTTTCAACCCAAAGCCGCGTGAGTTTAACTCGCTTGCAAAATTGGAACAACGCATGAAACCTTCCACCCAGCGAGATGAAGAGAACGAAATCCTCACTTTCTGATTGACTGGCGCTAAATATTGCATTGTTATAATATTGTACATTTCTTTTTGGTGACAGACTTCGCTCAGTCATTGCAGAAAGGTTGGTTATTCAAGTTATTCTATCCCATCGTGCAAAGTCACGTGATGTTTTTAATGCACATGCAGGGACTTATTTGGCAAACGTGTTTTTATCTCCCATCATGACTCTTTTTCACACAGTTAAAAACACACGGCCTCAAGCGAGTCTGAAAACATTTTGGGAATAAAAGGGGAGACATTTACACCTTCCTCCCTTTTTTTCCGATGCGATTTTTCAAAGTGTGCAAACAAAATGAAATACCAATTAAATGAAACAATAGTTGATGGAAACATAACCACCGACGATCTGTTGATTTTTTTTGAACGCTTCTAATCGGCTGTTGGTTCAAATTAGAATTCACTCATTGTTTGAGAGTTCTGCATGTTTACGAAGTTTAACCCAAGTTAAAGCGAAGTGTAAAAACACAATGTTAATAAGAGATTCATTGTACAGTGTAGACAGCTTAATTGATATTAACAGAACTTTGTAAAGCTGTGATTAACCTGAAATGAGTGACAGCTTTTTAGTCATTTTCACAGAACGTAATCTGTTTAGAATTAACGTAAATGCATTATTATCGTTAGTAGTGTGTGTGTGTGTGTGTGTGTGTTGCTGTAGAGATGTGACATAAAAGCCTCCTCACCAGAATAAATGTGATTCTGGTTTTGAAATCGTATAGCGATAATCACAATAGATGGGACAAAAATGAATTAGTCAAAATATATATATGTGTTAAGCGATGCAAATGCAGACTAGACTTTTCCGCATTATTTCTGTCATCAGGAGCAAACGGATAGCAAAAGTGGTATTTACGCATGCATTCCCAACCGTAGTAATGCTGAGTTATTGGTGATTAATTGTTATCACCGACAGTCTCAAATGATGATAATAATAAAAACAAATAAACCAGGTTTTTATAGCATACAATCCATAGGTCATATGGAACACTTTCAATTTCATTTCAGTAATTTGAGTAATGAAGGAGGCGCACACAAAGGTTGTGGCTAATTGGGTGAGGTGGATTACACTCTAATATATCTAATTGAGCGTTAAGGGAAATAAGGCATATAAAGTTAGATTAGAGGAAAGTAACCAGAGTAAATTAGAGCTTCTAATCAAAGAAAGTAATAACAGTGAGGAACATAAATAAGGGAACTAATTAAAGAACAGACATATAGACGGCACATAAGATAACTCGCTTAAAAGGGCTCATACCATGAGGAATTGTCTTGATCTTTTAAGAGTAGTGATATAAACACGTTCAACTTTCAGAACATTTCAAACTAAGCTTCCTGATCCAAAAGGGAAAATCTACTGAAACCAAGCAGAACTAGTTTCATTCGAAATCCTTATGATGTTGAATAATGAAACATTGACTAAATCATTATTTACACACACAACTAGGTATCAGTGAAGCAATATGGAGGTCATTTGACAGATATTATCATTATTCTTAAAGATGAACTAACAGTAAGAGTAAAATGTGGAGTGCATGTACCCTCTACAGCCATGCAGTTTGTTTTTTCAGAACGAATTCCATGCTATGTGAAACGAGTGAAGTTTATTTTTAACTAATTTTTTTAATATGATTTTAACCTCGACTGCTGTTTAATTTTTTCCACATACACTCACACCACTCCATATTTTATTTTTTACTTTTTTTATTTTTATTTTTTCCACAGCCACAGTGAGGGTAGCTTTCATTAAACTTAAATATAAAAAACTAAATTAGAAAAAAAATTGTAAGTGTATTTAAAAGTCTAAAACAAAAGCATTATACGATCCCTTTAAAAAAAAAAAAAAAGTTATGGCCCAAAGCGATATAGCCAGGGGCTAAGACTTTAGCACGGCCCTATTGGGATGCAAAACTAAATCAAAGGAAAGTGTCTAGAAGTTTTCAGCATGAATAAGTGCAGGCTAAAATAAAAACAAGAAACGGGGAAAATAGCAGATCTGAGGATGCAGACATTTCCTACAGCAGTGAGCATCTTGATTGGAACTTTGGTCCTGTAGGCAGGATTTCAGTAGATGATTTGGTGGTTGGCCCAGCACTTTTGTCAAGCTGATAATACCACCTTCACATCTATGTTGTTAGATTTCCACAGTCCATCTTCACTGATGGATCACAAGTGCACAGGCAAAGATCGCTGCCTTCTGTCTTCACAGTTGGAATAAAACAATCCAGGAGCAACTAGGCGCACAGAATCCATTAGAGTTGCATCAGGATCCTGTGTCCCTCTGCACAGATAACATGGTTATACTTTCATGTCTGTGGTCTTGAGCGGAGAAACTGCCTTCCTGACTGCCGAGGAAATGCTGTGTTGGCTGTTCTTATGGATTTGGACATATCACTAGTTTCAGTGTCAGGGCAGCTGAGGAAAATCTTAATGGCGATTTTTAGATAAATGTGGGAATCTGTGTAGAGTACTGAGAATCCCACCGCTTATTTTCTTGAATGATTTTTTTTCTTTATGTTACACTGTTCATATTACACTGCACACACACGATGTATCATTACACACATTGGGACAAAATAAAAATATTTGCATTGTACGCCAATGCCACGGCTCACGAAATCTCCTAAAACATATTTTTATTTGAAACTGCTTACCATTATCAGGTTATGCGTTTAATGCAGCACGCCAGACAAATAGCATTGAGCAACAGTGTTTTGCGCGCTGTAAACTCATTTATCAATACATATGATATTTTGCAATATAGACTTTTTAAGCTTACTGTAAAGTAATGGATAAAACTGCCACTTAGTTGCTGGGAGTTATGCAAGCAAAGAGACATGCAAACATTTTCTTTTCACAATAACCATGGAATACAGATTGTTCGGAACCACTTCCAGCTATGCACGTGAAATGCCGATCTGCCCCTTATGTTTGTATGTTTCAAACGCCAGATAAATCAAAACAAAGTGCATTTTAATTATTTAGTTGTTCAGAGATATCCAAGCGGAAAATTTGCATAGTAAATTCGCAAATTTATTCCATTTGTTAACAGGACTGGAGCCCACAGCAATAGAAATCAAGCGCGTAATTAAAAAAACATCCAAGTACGTACTCTTTTATTTTCCGCAGATGAATTACTTCAGATTGAGTCATACCTGTCAAATAATCTGCATCAGAAAGTTATCCATATGACTAAACCGATATTAGAAAGCCGCACGCGGTTCTCCTCAAGCGTGTGAAAAACCTTCCACGTGAGCAACGGATCTTTTAGATAAATGATTTGTACCTGAATGAAAGAACGCTTTGTTGTTCTGTCGTGGCTGATTGAAAATTATAGGTAAACACACAATGAGCGGATAGCCCTACAGAGGGGTGAGAGAAATGTGAAGCAGAAACTCCTGAGATAAACGCAACA